>NC_063346.1:53291117-53297432 GCF_021869965.1 Rhincodon typus
TCTCGGATTCTCCAGCATCTGCAGTTCCTGCTATCCTTGGTACTGCAGTTGATCTCCATTTAAATAAACTTCTGCTTTTTAATTATTCCTATGAAACAGACTATTATTATTCATTTACAAGGCATGTGTCAATATTTTGCCCACCCTCTTATCTGTATGCCTTGGCAGATTCGATTGCAGACTTTCTCAACTTACTTCTTACATTTGCATGATCAACAAATTTGAGTACTATACACTGTATCTTCATCCACATCATTAAATAGATTGTGAATAGTCGAGGGCCCAGCACTGACTTATGTGGCATCCCACAAGTAAGTCTGGCTGTTAATTAACCAATTCTTTCCATGCCAAATATACTATCCTAATGTCACGAGCTCTTAACTTACATAGTTATGTCACATCTTACCAAACTCTTCTGGAAATGAAAAATGCACCCAAGTCCCCTGTATCTACCCTGTTTTTACCTCCTCAAAACAAATCTAATAAATCTGAACACTTATCAAATAATGACCATTCATAAAACCATGTTAAATCTTAATTGTATTAGGATTTTCCACATATCCTGCTACTACTTCCCCAACAATGGATTCCAAATATTTCCCCAAGATAGAATATATTTTAAAAGTTAACCCAGCGTCTATCATGGGATGTGGGTATCACTGACTAGGCTAGCATTTATTCCCACACCTACTGCCCTCAAAAAAAAGAGTTGGTGAACCCACCCCTCCTGAACCATTACCGTCCAGGTGGTGTAGATAGACCCAGATTTTAAACGACCAACAAATTTAAAAAAAAAATGACAATGCAGTTCCAAGTCAGATCAGTTAGAAATTTGGAGGGGACCCTGCAGGTAGTGGTAGTCCCATGCATCTGTTGTCCTTATCCATCAAGGTGGTAACGCTCATTGGTTTAGAAGGTGCTGTAAAACGAGACTTGGTGAGCTAGTGTACTGCTTCTTGTAGATATCACACAATGCTGCCATGGATGTGCTGGTGACAGAGGGTGATGGATAGGCTGCTGATAAAGGGATTTTGTCCTGAGTGGTATCAAGCTTGAGTGTTGCTGATGCCGCATCAGGAGACAAGTGGAGCAGTACTCAAATATATTTCGGACTTGTGCTTTGTCGATAGTGAATGGCATCTGGAGAGTCAGGTGCGAAGTTACTTGCTGCTGAGTTTCCAGCTTCTAACCTGCTCTTGTACCCACAATTTTTATACGGCTGGCCCAGTTCAATTTGCAGTGAATGGTAATCCCAAGTATCTTTACATTGGGCAACAGTTTCCTACTTTTGGTCCCTT
Organism: Rhincodon typus; assembly: GCF_021869965.1. NCBI lineage: Eukaryota > Metazoa > Chordata > Chondrichthyes > Orectolobiformes > Rhincodontidae > Rhincodon > Rhincodon typus. Next base: position 53,292,416 of record NC_063346.1, read on the forward strand.
TCTCTTAATTAGAGGTGTTGCCTTTGGATTTTTTCAAAGCACTACTGCAGTAAAAGAAGTGAAAGGTGAATTTTCACAGAAATCCTAGTTTTCTCACACATTAACAACACAAACTGGATTTAATTAAGCACAATTCTGCAGGGTAGAATCATCCAGCTGGTCTACGTTAGTGCTTGTGCTGTGAGTCTCTCCCCAACTCCTAGTCACCTAAACCTTTGAACACATCTTGCATAATTGTATATTACACTTTTTATACATGTCCCAAAATTAAAACTCCAGGTATCCCAACTTGCAAACATTAGAATGACTCAAATTATTATTTTCTGCTGTGATATTGTCGCCACAGCAGTCAAAATGCAGCCAAAGGAGAGTTATAAAGGTTTGTAATGATATGAAGTGACAATCTGAACATTTCCTAATGACTACCTACGCTCAGGGTGACTGTCAGCATGTGAAAAAGTCCCAACAAGTTGCTTCCTTAATTAGAGTCTTCCTACATTTCCTATACTTATCAGAAAAACTTTTACACTAGTCAGCTGGATGTCTAATTTGCAGAAACCCATTGTCACGCTCAACAGTGTAAGTGAATTACCAAGAGATCCTTACAAATGTTTGAACAGGTGAAAACAGGTAACATATCAGCAAAGGGCTTTTAGCTCCTAGTCCAGGACCAGCCTACACACTTGGACATGAACATGCAAAGCAAGCTACAAAAGCGGGAAGAGCTTCATCCTTAATGAGCTGCCAGGTTCATCAGTCAACAGTGCCATTATGAAGTACTCTGACCTTCTGGGCTCAACTGTTCAGTTTTGAGAGAGAGGGGTGCAGGCTTGTTAACTTGGAGCAAGTCACCTCTAAGAGATCTCAAAAAGACAGGAGGAGAAACAGGCCATTCAGCCAATCAAATCTGTTCCATTCTTAAATGGGATAATGGCTGCTCAAATAATCCTCCTGGCTGATCCCCCCACCCCAGAGCTCCCGATTTGGTCTTCTCTACATCAGTGAGACCAAACGTAAACTAGGTGACCATTTTGCTGGCATCTTCACTTGACCTGTAACGGCCAACCTAACCTCCCGGTCACCACCCATTTCAACTCCCTGCCCCACTCCCCCTCCAACAAGGCCGTCCTCGGCCGCCTCCAGGGTCGCAGCAACTCGGAACATAAATTTGAAGAACACCACTTTATCTTCTGCATGGGCACTCTACAGCCCGGAGGACTCAACATTGAGTTCTCTAATTTCAAATAACCTTTCCACCCATCCCCTGGCTCCCTTTCCAGCCCCACCTCCTCCCTTCCATTTCACCTTCTGACCCTCTCTTTCAACCAACCAACCGGATTCATCCCTCTCATTGACCAACCAGGTCATACCTACTACCAATGGCCACCTATCACTACCATTCTGCTACCACCCCTCCCCCGCTCTCTTTGTCTGCAGCTGCCCCTACCCCCACATCCAGTCCCTTGAAGAAGGACAATACTCCAAATGTTGACTTCTCCTTTCCTCCAGATACTGCCTGGCTCGCTGTGTTCTTCCAGCCTATTTGTTTACTGCTGATTGGTTAGGCCATCATTGGTGTCAGGTGAAGCAGAAAAAGGTCTTAAATTGTAAACCCCTTACTCTGAGATTATGCTCTCCGGTCCTCCACCTTCCCACAAGGGAAACAACCGCTCGGCTTCCGACCTCCTACCAGCTGGTTATTTGACATGAAACAAATGTAGCTTCACACCCTTGCTGGTTTAGGTGGTAATTAACAAGAGCTCCTTACAAATAGGAGGGTTAGCAACAAAACTTACCATAAATAGTTAAAGTCTACCACCAGCATTTCCCTCCTTAAAGCACTGAAATGCTTCATACAATATCAATATAATACCAAGAAATAGCGAACCTGGCTACAGACGTGCGATCACACACCTGGCCTCCAGATAAACACCTCCAGGGAGCTATCATTTCAAGTCTCAATTGTTTCCTCAGCAACTGTGCAACAATCCGTCTGTGTTTAGAGAGATGAAAGGATACTGGAGACGTGTTTTTCAGGAGGAAAGTCAGCAAGCACTCCTACCTGCGAAAATTGTAGAGGTTTGGAACTTTCTTCCATGGATGACAGATTATTGCTCAGTCTTTTAAGTCAAAAATTGATTAGTTTGTTAACCAAAGGTAGTAAGAATATAGTGCAAAAGTGAGTACAGTACAAGGAATTAGGGCTAAGATAATCCATGATTTCTCTGAATGGCAGCCTAATCTTGTTCCCAAATTTCTTATGCCAGCCACCTCATTGCTCTGGAAACTCAGGTCAATATTAAGGATAGGTTTCCTTACCATCAATTGCATAACCTGCCTTTTGCAGAGCTGGCAAACAAATAATCAATCAAGAAATGAATTTGCCTTCTAGGTCAGTATTCACAGTATTATTTTTCTTGCACTAACCTCCTTTTGCACAGTATGTTGGCTTAGTCCACAGCCTGGTGCAGAAAATATCAGCTATACATTTCCCCTAAAACACAACAGAAAGCACTAAAACATTACACATTTCCACTTAAGCCCCCAAACTGCGAGTAACCTTTCTGTTTTTTGTAGTTAGTGGCTTAATCTATTCCAGTATTATATATGCCAGGTAATAACGGAATATATGACACTCGCTTCCACTTAACCTTTCAACCATGGATAGCAAATGCAGGATCATTCATAAAAGGAAGGGATGAAATAAAATACTCAAAGTATTTATACTCTGAACAACACAGATTTCACACACAAATAAACAATGTGATTTTACTCAAAGGTAGAGGTGGGTTTGCACCACTAATCTGTTCAGTCCCCTTAAGGCCATTAGTCAAATACTTGCCTGGAAATAATGTAAGTGAACATTGAGGTCAATTAAAGGCAAGTTACTGTTATAAAGTCATACAGCATGGAAAACAGACCCTTCAGTCCAACTCATCCATGTCGACCAAGTTTCCCAAACTAGTCCTATTTGCTTGCATTTGCCCATATCCCTCTAAACCTTTCTTCAAACTTGTCCAGATTTCTGTTAAATGTTTTAATTATACCTGCATCTGTTAGAGGTTTCTCTAGATTAGCAGTTGCTTGGTACCTCACCTCATTATCGCAACAACTGGGATAACAGCTGGGCTTCTATGCCCTTGTTAAAAGTTATATTCAGTTGTGAATCATTGGTGTATTATATGAAGTGTGATGGTGGGATTATGTTGTCTGAAGTATGATAAATGCTCCCAAAGCTTTCATAGAAACAGATGGTTGACATTCTACCAGCTTTGACAAAACATGTACGCAGTGTTAAAAACAGCACACACTAACAACGCATAGGCGTAGAAGAGCCTTGTAACTGGGTTCCATTTAGCTACGCTACATTTATTGCAGATAGTTACTTGGAACAATTGGATTGACCACCAATTTTGCTCATTTTACACAAGTTGCAAGTTTTCCCTGCAGACATTGCTAAGTACACAAAAAAATGTACATTTGATCAACTGAAAATACAAATTATTCCAAATGCCACATTTTCATCTATATTTTTAGAGATTTCAAGAATTGATTTAGTTGAAAAAATCCTTCAAATACTGTAACAAATCCTTCCCATCTTTTCACGTTCATCTAGACTTGACATTTTAGTGGCGTTACAGACATCTCCTATAGAGCTGGTTCAATTAAATCATGTACTTCTAAAATCTAAAAGATCACGCTGAGTTCATTGCACAGATGAAAAGCCAGAAAATGCCAAGAAAATAAAAATGAAAAGGAGAAACCAGCAATGCAGGTTTCAGTTCATAACATTTTAACTAATCAAAAATAAGCAGCTTTACCCTTTTCCTATGATCTTTCATTTAATTGTTAGCCTAATCATTAGAATTGTCAAATGGTTCAGTGGTTTGCCAATTTACAGAGCTACCCGTGGAGATTGCAATTAAACTGCTACACTATGTGCAGTGTAACCCAATGGCACTCCACATTTGTTCTGTACTCCAGAATTGTATTCAAGTCTTTTCTCCTGAAGAAGTCAACTATTCACTATGGGGCATCTCCGTGGGTGGCTAACACTCTTCAGTATCCAACTGGCATTAGTCACATGATTCTTTACAGCGATAGTCAACAGGCTGAACACCAAGTAGCAAGAAAAGCATTACTGTTATCACCAGTAATATACTTTATTTCATTGTACACAATGCAAACTATGGTAATTTATGCCCTCTAACCCAGCAGTGAGCACCGTACGAACCGAATGAAAGCAACTAACAACATCCAAAAAGGAATCAACCGCCAGAATTTTTTTTTTTTTTTTAAGAAACACTGCTGCCTACATATTTTTCAGCAATAACACTAAGTTGGGTCTTATTCTGGGTTTATAGTCTTATAGTCAACCAACAAATGAGGTTGGCAAATTAACTTCTTGATTTACGAAATCTACAACATCAACTATTATCAAATGATTACAGCATAATTAAAATTACCCAACAAAATGCCTCTGCCAAATCTTCAAAATTCAACATGACATTTTTTCTGATTTCCACAAGTTAGCATGGCTTTGCACATGGGAACTTGTGTCTCACTAACTCGATAGAGATTTTTGAAGAGGTGACAAAGAAGATTGATGAAGACAGAGTGGTAGACAGTTGTCTATGTGGACTTCAAGTAAAGCGTTTGACAAGGTTCCGTATGGTAGACTAGTTAGGAAGGTTAGATCGCATGGGATCCACGGGGAGCTCACCAACTGGATACAAAATTTGCTCGAAGGTAGGAGGCAGAGGGTGATGGTGGAGGGATGTTTTTGGACCAGAGGCTGGTGACCAGGGTGAGCCACGAGGATCAATGCTAAGTCCATGCTTTTCATCTTTTATATAAATTATTTAGATGTTAATATAGGAGGTATGGTTAATAAGTTTGCAGATGACACCAAAATAGGTGGTGCAGTGGACGGTGAAGAATATTATCTCAGAATACAACGGGACCTTGATCATGGGCCAATGGACAAGGAGGGAAGATGGAGTTTAATTTAGATAAA
>NC_063346.1:53297932-53309254 GCF_021869965.1 Rhincodon typus
TGCTGCTTGGCCTGCTGTGTTCATCCAGCTCTGCACCTTGTTGTCTCAGATTCTCCAGCATCTGCAATTCCTACTATCTCTCTCCAAAGAAGATCTGCTTTGGTAAGTTAAAGCCAGGCATTCTGCCTGCATGAACAGCACAACTCAATAGTATCAGATACGGAGGCCCAAGAAGAAATGAAGGCCTGGAATGAGCCCGGAAAATTTATCTACAGAATTGACACCCTAGGTTACAGACTTGCCCAGCAAGTAGTCTCTAAAAGAGCCATCTCCTCACATGAAGGTTTCATATTCCCAGGACAGGAACAAAACAATATTAATAGCCTAAGTACCAGAGTTCCCAAAATGACAATCACAACTTGTTCAGTTATGGCTTGAAAAATATTAAGTTGTTCTATCCCCAGTCTGAACCCAGAAAACTTGTTCAGCTTTCTCGGTTCACACTAGGGATAGAACAACTTAATAAAACCTTGTTCAGTTTTCTATCTAAGCATTGGTTATCATCTGCTTTTGAAGTGATATTTCTCTTTCAGCATGTGAAACATAATTTATAGCGACCAATTCAAAGATAGATAAAATAAATAGACTTTCAGGTAGTTGTAAGTACAGAATTGGCATATTACTGAAAAGATGTTGCTGAAGCTTTTTGTCTTTCACTATTAAGCAAACAAGCATTTAAGCCTTACACCATTTTTTGAATTACCAGGGAGTTTGGGAAGCTTGTGGTTCCCAGTTGCTTTCTCCATCCAAAACCTTTATGAATCAGAGTTGACTTGTCAACTGACCAACATTCTTTTGTCCTGTAGCGTATTTTTGTGTGATCACTTGAAATTTGGCATTCTTGAATTTGACTTGAAGAATGCAAGATGACAAGTTTCGGCATTACAGCAGTATTAAACTACACATCGTTGTGATTTGACATAAGACAGAATAATTCTTCATCGGAGAGACTTATGCAGCTTTGAGATCCTGTAGGTAAACAATTCTGAGTAAGACATAGGTTGAATCATGATTTCAGTAAAGCAAAGGGGAAAAATTGATGAAGGCAGTGTATTTGCTACAAAAGTAGCTTCAGGCAATGCCTAAAATACAAGTGAGAAAATAGATATTGAGGCAAAAAGAATGATACAATGGAAGAAGAGAGAAAGATCTCTGAAATAGTAACTTTACCTGTAATCTGTCCAGAATTGCGAAAATACCATTCCTATTATGTTCCAGAAGTAGCATTGATGCACAACCAGTGCTGACTCCATCCATCAAAGGAGATCTTAGCAGTTTCAATTAGTGATCTCTTTGCTAGCGTGCAGTTACTTGACTATAAACTTCAACATAGGAACAAGAAAGATAGAAGAGAGGAAAAAGGAAGATGACAATAGGAGAAGAGTGAATAGCTAGTCTCATTGTTATAATCTTCCAAAGGTCACAGAAACTTAAACATGATGAACTAGATGAAACACTTAATGAGTCTAACCCATGTTTCCTTAGCAGTTTGGGGATCTGACCATGTTGACTGTTGCAATGCAGAAGATTCTAACTTTATTGAGAATGCAGTTGAGCAACTACATTAAAATGTAATCCCTAAACTTCCATACAATAGCAAATTTTGGCTCAGAATGTTTGCTCCAACTGATGGCAGTATAGTGCAGATGGGAAAAGATCTACTGTTGCCCTGAACTTTCTGAACTTACTTGCCAAAAATGCCAGTTTCGTGGTGATTTTTCAGGATCTAGACTTTAAATCTCTTGTGCAGAAACTAACGGCTGATACTATTGGCCATGGCTCAGGTGGTGGTACTCTTATTTCTGAGTCAAAAGATAAGTGATGCAAACCCCACTCCCGGGCATGAGCACAAAAATTCAGGCGATGCTCGAGTGTAGTACTATAAGATTGCTGCCCTGTTTGAGATGTTGCCTTGGGTTGAGATGCTAACCTCTCAGATTTCATGGCGCAATTTTTAAAAAGACCAATGGAGGTCTATCTAGTGACCTAATTATTACTGACATTTCAGTCCACAGCAGAAAAACAGGTTATTTGATTGTTACAATGTTGCTGTTTGTGGGTGCTTGCTGTGCACATTTGCACATTGTGTACAGCAAGTTTGTTGTGCACAAACAACAAGCTTGTTACATTTACTCTGTAACAATGCTTCGCAAGTCCTAGACTGGGATTCCATTCGCTGTGAAGAGACTTCCGGTGTTTGTTAACATGCAAGAACGAATGTAAGTCCTTCTTTCTTTCCAGTAATTAGCTTATAACAACTGGAAATAACTCAAGAAGCTATTGTAAAGGAACACACAGAATACTAAAGGCTTTCTAAAGCCATGTAGGGTCAGATCTGCTCTAACCACACCTCCCATACCCAAGCCCACTCTTGATAGAAATACCTCTTAGTTGCTTGTGGACAATTTTAGTTAGGTATCAAAGCTTTTCACCTGCTGGCCATGCATGTTCTGGAAATGAATATTAGAATGACGGCTTAGGTTATGACACTACACTTAATGTGTTTTATATACCTTAGAATCTTAACTGCACGGAAGCAGTGTTAAACTACATCTTCTGGAATCAAAAGCATCAGTTCTTTTGGTTCAATGGTTGATTCTCTACAGAATTATTAAGAAAAATCTCCAAATGTTCCAGAAAACATATTCCTTTACAGCAGCTTTTAAGTCAATGACTCAATAAGTCAATAGATTAGTGACCCTTTCCTACCTAGTTCTTCACTCACTTTTCTTTTGCTAAACTTCATTCCTAGACATTCCTAGGTGAAAAGTGTGTAGTTAAGTTGCTTCTATACTATTGGTCATGCCACTGTAGAGCCAGCCACAAATCCACTGAAGAATGTTACCAAAATGTACTTCCTGTGATATTTGTGGGAACTCATTTGATATCCATTCAACTCTTCTTCATGGTTGTACATATGTGGTCAGTAACTCACTGTAGGAAGGTTTTTACATGACATTTAATTTTGATTTTCTAGCAAGCTTACACCCTTTAAATTCAACATTTTGCATTTTTACTTCAATTGTACAAACTATGTTTTATGCTTTATAGGCTGAAATTGCATTTTAGCATATTAGAATTTGGCTTAATACTGTTATTTAAAAGAAAACAAACAATAAAACTTCTTACAAAATTGGTGGGTTCATACACTAATATCACAGTGTATACTCAGTATTAAGTATATGTTTCTAAATTTTCAGTCAGTGCTACTGTATTTGTGGAGTCAATTATGAAATAAAGCAAAATTTAACTTTAGTCAAACGTTATTTATTATCATTAGTCAATGAAATGTAATTTCTTCTGAATCTTCTTTTTAGATCTTTACTATTTTTTGTTTGCACCAACACTCTGTTACCAGATGAATTTCCCAAGATCCTCAAAAATACGGATACGTTTCCTTCTGAGACGACTATTGGAAATGGTGAGAAGCAAAATGCACTGACAAATAGATCAAAAATGCAGACACTCTTACTCTTTTAGAAGCCTTTCTGCAACCGGTGACTGAGAGGGTGGGTGGATGACCAGTTTGCAGGCTTTCGTGCATGCTGTACTGTGGCCCAGTGTTAAGTGACATAAAAGCAATTAGTTACAATTTTGCCTCATAAGGATGGATCGGACTCCACAATCCATATTTTATTTTGCCACTGTAGTTCAATGTGCTAACGCATGGAGGAAAAAAAGAATTTCTGTGCATTGCCACTGGGTTGACCATTCTTTCGCCACCTTCATGCAATTAAGCTGAAATTGCATGTTTTTGTGGGGTCTATAAATTTAAATATTTCAGTAGCACCTGTGTGACACAATGGCTGTGCCAGTGAGTAGGTGATATGACTGCCAATTCTGAAGAAGGGTAATACTGGATTCAAAATATTTCCCTCTTCACAAATGTTGCCAAACCTGCTGAGTTTCTTTAGCATTTTCAGTGTTTGTTCCAGATTTCCAGCATCCATAGTATTTTACTTTCATTCGACTGAAATGAGGCTGTTGTCTGTTTCTGATAAGCACCTAGGTTGACTTCCTCAAGGCCTCAAGCAAAAAGGCAGTGCCTGTAAAAGAAGTGGACCAGGCAAAGCATGCCAGATAGATATGTTTACATTTTAGATGGTCAATTGGAATTTTTGTTTGTACTTCCAATATTATGAGCAAATATCTGAACGTGGCTCCCAACCCACTCAAATTAAGGAGGCTATGCACAACTGTGCACACCGTTGCATGTAAAGTTGGGATCATTCCTTGGAAAGCAATACAGCTGGCAGTGGCTGTGAAGATTAGAGCTTCTTTTGAATTTTATTTTCATGAGGAGTGGGTGTCCAGGCTGGGTCACTTATTGCCCATTCATAATTGCCCATGAAACATTGGTGACAAGTTGCCTTCATGAACTGCAGCACCCAAGTTGGGTAGGTACACCCATAGTGCTATGAAGAAGGAAGGGAAACCCACACCGATGCAGGGAGAATGTGCAAACTCTGCATAGACTGTCGCCAAAAGACGAGTCCCTGGCGCTGTGAGGCAGCAGTGCTACCCACTGAGCCACCATGCCATCCATACTGAAACTGTATTATTGGAGCTAAACCATCCAGACAAGTGGCGACTATTCCCTCACACTTGCAACATCCACCCAAGAGATGGTGGCAGACTTTGGGAGTCAGGAGGTGAATTGTTGACCACAGACTTCCCCGTCGATAGACTATAACAGAGGAAAGCCATCAAAGAAGATCTTTGTCACATCTTTTTCAGTGCATGTTTGCATCAGAGGTTCACAAATATATTTGTTTGCTTGGTCAATGAATTTATTCTTTTACCATGAAAAGCAAGTTGCAATGGAAAAGATTCATCCACTTGCACCATTTGACAGCTCTCTCTAGAGTGCAAGACATGATTAACAGTATGTGTGGCTATTCCCTGTCATCAATCTAAAATACTGTATTTGTCCATGAAATTCATCAACGAAAAAGCAATCACATTATGATTATCCACCTGATCTGTGACTACAGAGAATAGGAATGAATACACAGAATTAAATTATACAATATTCAGAATTCGGTACATAAATGCTCGTTATCATGACAGTCCACAATTTCTTGATCTTCTAACAGTCAATAGTGCCAACATTGTCTGAAGAACAAAGACATTAGGGCTGCTTGTTGGTTACTAAGGATTTTCACTGCAGCATAGTTTAAATAACCACTTGTTAACAAGGACAAAACCTGACAAATCACAGCATGGAAACAACCCATTCATTTAAAATTTGTGTTGATGTTTATCTTCCACAGAAGCAATTCTAATCCACTACATAAATCCATATTCCTTTTTCTTCAACCACCTATTTAAAAAAATCTCAACATAGACCTGGCTTCATTTTTGATACCAGCTCCAGTGTTCTTTCCCATGCCTCACAACCTTCTATATGAAAGCATTTCTTCCGCTCTCTTGTCCTAAATCTCCTACATTTAAAGAATCGATCTCTATATAACTTTCTGCTGGAATTTTGGTTAAGCACACATGGCCAACTTGAAGTAATGATTCAGATCTGGAAAAGTGTGATAATGCAGTTGAGCAAGATCTCCAAAGAGATCACTTTATGATTATCCTGGCCTGTAACTACAGCAATAGAATTGTGTCTGTTGTTTATTGTGTAACTTTTCAACAGAACATGCAGAAGATGAAAGCAGGAGCAAACTGTGGAAGAAGGAAGTCATGGGCGTGAAATGGAAGACCCACTCTGGCAAAGCTGAGCCCAGTCATCAAAATTCGTGAGGCTACATTTAATAAATCAAGCAATTACCTAACAGCCTTAGTGCATCTAGTGTGCAACAATAAACTCCATATATTTCCATAGCCTTGCCAAATAAAACATAATCTTTACTGGTCCCTAGAATTTGTAATGACTCAAGAGTACCACATTATTTTTCCCTAACTAGCCTAATCTGCACCATAGCAAAACAATTATCTTGAATCATTTGCACATCGGTTAACTCAATGCTTTGTTATATAGAGAAACAGAAATTCCTGGAGAAATTCAGCACGTCTGGCAGCATCTATGGAGAAAAAGCGGAGTTAATATTTCAAGCCCAATGACCGTTCTTCAGAGCTTTTAGTAGCTTGGAAAAAGTGGTATATATGCTGAAGATGGGGTGAGGCAGAAATAAGAGTAAAAGCAGCCCATGTCATGATAGGAGAATGAACAAGAGTAAAAGACATAGAAAAAGGTGTCCAGGTTCTAAAATTATTGAACTTTATATTGAATCATGAAAGCTGCAGGGTTCCCAAGTGGAAAATGAGATGCTGCTCTTCCAACTTGCACTTAGAGAGACTGTAGCTGGTCCGAGACAGAAATGTTGGCCAGGGTTCACGATGGTGTGTCGAAATGGCAGGCAATTGGAAACTCGGGGTTATTCTAATGAATAGAAAGTAAGTGTTCTACAAAGTGAGACAACAAGGTGCAGGGCTGGATGAACACAGCAGGCCAAGCAGCATCATAGGAGCAGAGAGGCTGACGTTTCGGGCCTAGACCCTTCATCAGAAAAGGGGGAGGGGAAGGGGGTTTTGAAATAAATAGGGAGAGAGTGGGAGGCGGATAGAAGAGGGATAGAGGAGAGGATAGGTGGAGAGGAAACAAACAGGTCGAAGAGGCGGGGATGGAGCCAGTAAAGGTGAGTGTAGGTAGGGAGTTAGGAAGGGGATAGGTCAGTCCGGGGAGGACGGACAGGTCAAGGGGGCGGGATGAGGTTGGTCGGTAGGAGATGGAGGTGCGGCTTGAGGTGGGAGGAGGGGATAGGTGGGAGGAAGAACAGGTTAGGGAGGCAGGGACGAGCTGGACTGGTTTTGGGATGCGGTAGGGGGAGGGGAGATTTTGAAGCTTGTGAAATCCACATTGATACCATTGGGCTGCAGGGTTCCCAAGCGGAATATGAGTTGCTGTTCCTGCAACCTTCGGGTGGCATCGTTGTGGCACTGCAGGAGGCCCAGGATGGACATGTCGTCTGAGGAATGGGAGGGGGAGTTGAAATGGTTCGCGACTGGGAGGTGCAGTTGTTTGTTGCGAACCGAGCGTAGGTGTTCTGCAAAGCGGTCCCCGAGTCTCCGCTTGGTTTCCCCGATGTAGAGGAAGCCACACCGGGTACAGCGGATGCAGTATACCACATTGGCAGATGTGCAGGTGAACATCTGCTTGATGTGGAAAGTCTTCTTGTGGCTGGGATGGGGGTGAGGGAGGAGGTATGGGGGCAGGTGTAGCACTTCCTGCGGTTGCAGGGAAAAGTGCCGGGTGTGGTGGAGCTGGAGGGGAGTGTGGAGCGGACAAAGGAGTCACGGAGAGAGTTGTCCCTCCGGAAAGCAGATAAGGGTGGGGAGGGAAAGATGTCTTTGGTGGTGGGGTCGGATTGCAGATGGCGGAAGTGTCGGAGGATGATGCGTTGGATCCCGTTTGTGGGTGTTGCAATGGTTACTGTTGAAATTTAGGACTTGATCCATGTGTGTGGCCTTTCTGTGTACTTCTGTGTACGTTACCATCCCATTCACATTGATCGACATACCATGAGCAAATAGAAACATTAGCAATACTACTGAAAGAACCAGACCCGAGTAATACCATCTCCACAGATAATATGCTGAAATTACTGGACCTATGCCTCATGACCCACTTCACCTTTTAATGGCCAGATCTACGAACAAATCAACGGAACACCTACGGGGTCACCCATCTCTGGACTAATAGCAGAAGCAATGATGCAGAGACTCAAAAGCATGACTCTTCCACAGATACAACCCAAGCCATGGATCCGATACATCGACACTTTCGTCATCATCAAATGGACCAAACTAGAAGAAACACACCAACTTACAAACAACATTTTCACCAGCATCAAATTCACCAGAGAAGAAAAGAACAAACAGCTCCCATTCCTGGACGTGATGGTAGAATGCAGGACCAACGGGGAATTCCTGACTAAAGTATACAGAAAGGCCACATAAATGGATCAAGTCCTAAATTTCAACAGTAACCACCCCAACACCCAGAAACGGAGTTGCGTAAAAACACCGTTCAAATGAGCCATGACACATTGCAGCAACCTGGAACTACATCAAAATGAAGAAGAATATATCTACCAAGTACTTAAAGACAACGAATACCTGAACAGCTGGGTCCGATAATGCCTGTCTCACGAACAACAACAAGAAGATACAGTACGCCCCGACACACTTGTCACCTTATTGTACATCAAGAACATATCCGAACTGACCACAAGACCCCTATAGACACTGAGCATCAGAGTAGTACACAAATCTACATCAACCCTACGCCAACTGCTAACAAGAACCAAAGACCCCTTACCCACTATTGACAGAACCAACATAATATACAAGATTCCATGCAAGGACTGCGACAAACATTACATTGGACAGACAGGAAGGAAACAGGTTACGGGAATACGTGAACACCAACTAGCAACACAAAGACATTACCAATACTCCATACACACAGACAAGGTGAACCACCAGTTCAATTGGGACAATGTCAGGATCCTAGGACAGGCCAAACAGAGACAAGCACGGGAATTTTTAGAGGCCTGGTTCTCCATCAAAAAGACTATCAATAAACACATAGGATTTGACCCTACATACGTACCACTGCGAAGAAAAACCAGAAATGAGGTAATCACCTCCAATGGACCCCAGAGTTTAAATAACAAGTGGGAAACATTGCTTCATCAGAGGCTGCACTGACGATGTTACCCAGCAGGGTAATGAAATGTCTGCAACCTAACAAACCAGCTTGGCGAGCGAACCAACCACAGCATCTACAACCCGAGCTACAAATCTGCTCAAGAACCTCAAGCTCTCCAAAGGCCCACACTACCTGGTTGAGTTGACCTATCAGACCTGAAAGACTGATTTTCAGTTAATTGCTAAATTAAAGAAAAAGTAGACTTTAAACAGAAATAAACCCATACAGCCCTCCAACTTACTAGTTTTCAGTGCAGACTGAAACAGCATTCCTGGTTTACTAGGTATCAGTGATCGCTGAGCTTCTATATGCTTTGGTTGAAGCAATTACTCTAATCCAAAATTGTTCACAGGAGATATTGTTCCAGAAGGACAGCAAAATTATCCCTGAAGTAATCAAAAATGCCTGCCAACTGATGAAAGATCCTGGTTTGTGACTGACTAGAATGAAGAAGGCTAATTTGGGAAGAACCTGAACATATTGAGATACTTCCACAAGACTACACAGAAACAAAGTCAAGGCATTTGACGGAGTGTGCAAACCTTCAAACAACCCACTTTGCAATCCCTTAAGCACCTCCTATACCACATGTGCAGAGTCTGCAGATTGATTATCATTATTTTTGATTATTGCATTGTATATAATCAGTATTATTATCTTATAGCCACTCAAATCAAGTGGAAACAAATCATCCTCAATGATGAGACAATATGTAAGAAAGTTGTAAGAAGTTGTAGAATATACAGTTGATTTATCTTTTGCTTCCTTTCATGCCAGTCATAGGTTTATCTTGCCAACTTCTTTCCTGCTCACCCGACTCACCATTATGTCTTTGGACTCTACCAGAGAATTAAAAATGAACATCCTTCTTCACATTTCCAGTTATGCCATTGTTGCTTCTAGATTGGACTATTTCAACGATCTCATTGTACACCTTCCAATCTTCACAAATCAATTTCACTCAAGCTTTTGGCCAACATTTCTAATACTGAATTCTTTGACTTGGTCTCTATTTTTTTCTCTCAGGTCTGTTTGAAATGCCTTACAATATCTTTTTGGTCATAAACGCAACTTAAATACAAATTGTAGTTGGAAGGTGTAATGAAAATTCCTGCAAAAGCAGGCATATATCTACATTACATCATCTCTAATACTCTAATGTGTCTTCAGCATTGTATAGTACAGAAGCCCTTTCCCTGAACTGCAATTTAGCAATGCATGAGAACATATAGCAAGTATCACAACCTGACTCAGTGGCATCGCTTAATGCCTTTGAACTACACAATTGCAGCTAATAAGCTCAACTCCAGGAAGTGAACTCAATCTCAATGTACATTTAATGCATAACTGATGCAGTACTGCATTGCTGGATTTGTCATCATTTAAAGAGGGGATGTTAAACTGAGTCCCACTTTGTTCTGGTGAAAGAATTTAAATTGTACTATTTAAAGAAGAATAGGAAGTTTTCCTCTGGCATCCTAGTTAACGTTCACTCTTCAATTAGCATCGTTCGAAATAGATTCTCTTTAGGTCATTTTCTGTTTGCTGCATGAAATATAGCTACTGCCTTTGCCAATGTAAAAACAGCATCTATACTTTCAAAGTAACTCATTGAAAATTCTGAAGTATCCTGAGGAAACAGTAAAATGCTGTATAAATAAAAGTAATTTGTAACTTTTACACTGGATTTCTCAAAATGATCTTTTAAATTTATTGTTGGGAAGAGGGCAATGCTGGCAAGACCAAATTTAATGCCCCTCTTCAATCGTCCTTGGTGGCAATGACCTGCCTTCATAAACTGCTTTACTGTATGTGGTGACATACCCTCACAGTGCTGTCAGTTGGGGAATTCCAGAATTTTGACCAGCAATGATGAAGAAACAGTGATGTCTTTCTAAGCCAAGATGCTGTGTGAGTTGGAGAGGAATTTGAATTTGGAGCTGCACCCATGTGCCTGCTGCCTAAGCCCTTTGAGGTGGTAAAGGGTGCAGATCTGAAAGGTACTGTCAAAGAAGCTTTGATGTGTCACTGCGGTACAATTTGCAGATGATACTCATTCAGTTATGTGCATCTGTGATGGAGGCAATCAATGTTTAATGGGCTGGATGAGATACCAATCAAGTTTTCCTCAGCAGCTCTTTAATAGTGCATGCATTAGAGTTCATGCCAACAGTAACATTTAGTTCTTTTTTAAATGCATGCTTGGCTAAATCCAGTACTGCTAACCTTACCTCATGTACCACTTGTGAAGAACAATATTTGAGTTTGACCAGAAGTAAGTGAGAGTCTCTGAGTTCCTGCACAGAATACAAAAATGCTGAAACCCTCAGTATTTCCTTGATATGTCATTTTTTTTCTTCTATTCATGAAGGCAGAATTAGAGGTTAGACAGTGAGATAGCAGAAACACTTAATTGTTGCTTCATCAAGAAAATTAAGAAATTACACAAAAGAAACAACATAAAATAGTTTCAGAGCTAGTAGGAACTGCAGATGCTGGAGAATCTGAGATAACAAAGTGTAGAGCTGGATGAACACAGCAGGCCAAGCAGCATCAGAGGAGCAGGAAGGCTGACGTTTCGGGCCTAGACCCTT
>NC_063346.1:53309754-53318203 GCF_021869965.1 Rhincodon typus
TTTTGCAGGCAGGGCATTCCACGCCCTTACTACTCTCTGAGTAAAGAACCTACCTCTGACATCTGTCCTATATCTATCACCCCTCAATTTAAAGCTATGTCCCCTCGTGCTAGGCATCACCATCCGAGGAAAAAGGCTCCCACTGTCCACCCTATCTAATCCTCTGATTAGATAGGCAATAAATTAGGTAGGCAATAAATGTTGACCTCGCCTGCGATGCCTACATCCTGTGAACGAATAAAAAAATGATGCCATGATGTGATTCAAACATCGATCCCTGGATTATTCATTCACATCCCCTATGCACTCAACATATGAAACATGAATGTGGCCTCTTGATTCTGTCCAGTGATTTAAAGTGATTTAAAATCAAGACATCAGTTGAACCACTGAAACACTCAGATTGTCCACTATGGGCAGACATCATGAGCTGTATTATAACACTGGGAGGTCTTTGAAATGCTCATAAAACTGTCAGATTAAACAAACACCTATTCAAACTCCTCCTGAAAAAATGGTCCAATTTTTGATAATACGATCAAATTTAATAAACAAGTTTCTAAAATTATTTCATAGAAACATAATTTTACCAGTAGGACGTATAATTGTCACTCAGTCAAACCTCAAGACGCCTTTGGCAGCTCTGTGATCACCTATCACAGAGTCCATGAAAGGGAGGTGGGTGGGTTGAAGCTCAGCCAAGTGTTCATAATGGGATTTCAGTGTTACCATTGTGCCAGTATAGGTTCTAGATTTGAATATGTGATATATTTTTCTAAAAACAAGTTGAACAGATGGCTACCTAGCACAAAAGGCATCTGACAACCATCTGGCTACCCTCTGAAACAGTCTGATAAATGATAATCTATTCAGGCTGATTCAAAGGTTTTATCATGTTCAGCTCTAGAGCCTTAATTAAACAAACTGTGAGATTATATCCTATGATGGGTGCTTGGCTGAGCTCCAAACACTGTTAATGCATTCATTGCTGCTGGAGCTGTTTACATAGCCATCAGGAATGCTGTGAGTATTGTTTGATTGTCTGTTTTATGAGCTGCTGAGAGGATTGCTTATTTGGCATGATTTTTGAATAGCTAGATTTTGACAATTTTATGAGTACTAACATTTTTGAAGTGGCATTTGAATGGATATTTGACAGTTTCATGAACATTTCAAGACTTCCCAGTGCAAAAGAGAGGGCTTCATCAGCATGGCTGCTTTTCAGCAATACTCAGAGTTGGTATGCCAGCTACCATAAAAGTCTTAAATCGTAGAATTCCTATGGTGAAAAACAAGGCCATTCAGCCCATTGAGTCTGTGCTGACCCTATGAGAGCATCCCACCCAGACTCAGACTCTCACCACATCCCCACATGGGATTTTTTTACCATAGCTAACCCACCTAACCTACTCATCTCTGGACACTGTGGGACAATTTTTAGCACGTCCAATCCACCTAACCTGTACATCTCTGGACTGTGGGAGGAAACAGTAGTACCTGGCAGAAACCCAGGGAGAGTATGCAAACTCCACACAGTCACCCAGGGCTGAAATTGAACCGGGCTCCCTGGTGCTGTGAGGCAGCTGTGCTAACAGCTACTCTCATTTCTCATAGAATCCCTAGAGAGTGGAAGCAGGCCATTTGGCCCATCAAGTCCACGCTTCTCCTCCAAAGAGCATCCCAACTAAACCTGCTCCACCTATCCTATCCCTGTAACCTTGCATTTCCCATGGCTAACCCACTGAGCCTGTACATCCCTGGACATTATGGGCAATTTAGCATGGCTAACACACCTAACCTGCACATCATTGGACTGTGGGAGGAAACTGAAGCACCCAGAGGAAACCCAGACACAGGGAGAATATGAAAACTCCACAGTGACAGTCACCCGAGGCTGGAACCAAACCTGGGTCCTTGGAACTGTTAGGGAGCAGTGCTAACCACTGAGCCATTGTGCCAAACTTAGGTGGTACATCTACAGGGATATAAATAGTAAGAGACATATAACAGGAAGGGAGGTGTCAATTGAAGACCAGAAGTTGCATTTCTGTGTGTAAACAGAGGGACGATCTGGGCTACTAACTTTGATAATTTTATCTGTCTTTACCAAGGAAGAAGATGCTGCCAACACTATAATGAAAGTGGAGTTGGATGAAATAGTGTTAAGCTTTATCACCAGGATTGGATAAGCTACATATCAGAGGGAACGAGAGTAAAAGGTATGGAGAACTGTCCATAATATTCCAATTGTTCTTAGCAGGTGGTGACATAGGACTGGAGAACTGCAAAAGTTACATAATTTTTAAATAAAGAATGTGAGGATAAAATCTATCAACAATAAGACAGCCAGGTCAACTCTGATGGAAGGAAAGCTTTCAGAAATGAAAATCTGCAATGAAACTAGCAGTCACTTGGACACAAATAGATTAATTGAGAAAAGCCAGCACAGGTTTATTAAAGATGAATCATGTTTAATTAACTTGATTGAGTTTTTTATTGAGTTAGTGGAGAAGGCTGATGAGGATAATATAGTCGACATAGTGCGCATGGATTTTTAAACAATGTCTTGTGAAGTGCCACAGTGATTATGTGACAAGAAACAGGAAATAGTGGTGAATGGTTGCTTTATGGACTTGAGGTAGGTGCATGGTAGGGGTTAGTAGCAAGGGCACTGCTTTTTTTGATGTACATTTATGATTTGGACTTAGACGTACTGGGTGCAATTTCCAATCTTAGATGACACAAGGCATGAAATCGGTGCAACTAAGTTAGTGTTAAAACTTGAAGATAATATAGATAGGATGGTGAAGTAACAGATGAAACTTAATGCAGAGAAGTGTGAAGTGATTCATTTTGGTAGGAAGAGCTTGCGGAGATCCAGCGGGGAGGCACAGCAGGTCAAATGACCTTTTTCTATGCCACTGTGACACTGAAAATGATGGAAGAATCAATAACAAAATGTATTTAGTGATTTCTTGCCTGCAAACTTAAAAACAGAACTGAATATGTCATCCTCCTTCAACATCACTTTTATGACTTATCTCCATGGTACCAGTCTTAGTTAATTTCAGTTTGACCTATCACAATGTAGTAAGGGCATACTGACAAAAGTTTCTTCTTCTAGTTCCTGCACATTCATCTCAAGGCTTTTCCCTTGGCCACCTTGTCCTTCTTTAATCCTTCAAGACCACAGATTCATTTTCTTTCTGCTGTCAATACCCAGCTCTACCTTGTTAGCGGTGAATGGCTTCAATTACAGCTTGGCTACAGTGAGAAGTACATGCAGCGTTCTCGAGCCGGGAACATAATGGAAAAGCATTGAACGCTATTAGCCACAGAACTCTAGAAACTGTTAACTTTTTATTTCTAATAGGGATGAGAATATACCAAGGGGTGCAGAAATCAGAAATGACAGGAAAGGATGAGAATATACCAAGGGGTGCAGAAATCAGAAATGACAGGAAAGGGTTAAGTATGCAAAAGACAGGAGATAACCTGCTGTGTATGTGAGATGCTTGCTACGGAACTGGGATAATCTGGTTTTCTGGAAGGAAGACATTTAACATTCATGAGACGCTGTGTGTGTCACGATGATAGATGTAATGAGTATATCGTTGTTCTGGTATAAATATGCAAACTACACAGAGGGATTTCTCCAATGTTTTGTGGTTACTGCTGAGAAACTCCAGAGAGGTCTCCGGTATACATTTAGATTCATTTCTTACAGATGTTATGCATCTGTGCTAATAATATATGAGCTTAATCAAAGGTTAGAATGGTCAATACAGACTTCCACCTCTTTCCTCAGCTCCATAGATATTTCTAGGCTACCAGACTGTTCAATAGCGAGTTGTCAATTTCTTCCAATTGGGAAGAAACTGTTGTCATATTTTCTGCCTCACCAAAAATACTGCAAAATTGCCAATTACTCCATCTCTGTACAATTGTTCCCCTTGGTGATCTTGTTATCTTGCTTGATCCATATTTATAATTCCAACTCTATAGTTAAGCCTCATGTATCACAAGATAGCAACATTTAATATTTAGAGATGCATTACACTTTGTGCACCACCTAAACAACAGGGTAAATATGGATGGTGGAGGGGCAAGAACCCAGGTTAATGTTCTGGGAACAAAAACAGAAAATACTGGAGAAACTCAGCAAGTCTGGCAGCATCTGTAGAGAGAAAACCATAATGTTAACATTTCAAGTCCAGTCACCCTTCATCAGAACAGTTCTGGTAGTCTTCTCTCACTTTCTGTCCCATCACAGCGAAGTTGATGACCTGGAATGCACTGCCTAAAGGGATGGCACAAACAGAAACAAACATTAACTTTCAAAAAGGGACCTGCATACATGTTTGAAGAGAAAATACAGTGAAAGAGTGGAGAAATTGGGACTAGTTAGATATCTCGACTGAAGAGGTAACACAGGCACAGTGGGCTGAATGGCCTCATTTTGTGCTGAATCATTCTACAATGACAGAGGAATCTTGAATCGATGCTATTGTCACTTCCAGACTAGATTATCTCAAAACATGCTTCTCTGACCTCTAAATGTTCACCCAAATTCTAACTCCTTCAGTACTCCACAAGCCCCAAAGTGATGCCACACCATATGTCTGACTTGATCATTCCAATTCACACTGATATACATTGAGTTTCCATTTGCTATGAACTCATTTCAAAATTCCTCTGTTGTCTTGCCTACTTTGATCTTCTTTACCCTTAACCATAGTCTCAAATTGTTCATTTTCTGCAACTGTGGAGCATTTTTTGTTCCCGGTCACGATTAGAATTGCTCTTTTAGTCGAGGGGAGATGTTGACCTTGGGTTTATGTCACTGGAATTGTTATGCAGAAACCCAGGCTGATATTCTGGGACGCAGGCTTAAATAACCCCATTGCTGAAGGTAACCACTGTCAGTTGTTCTAAAAAGACCCATTTGGTTCATTAATGCCCTTTAGGGAAAAAATCTGTCTGGTTTACCTGGTCTGACCTACATGTGACTCCAAACCCACAGCAAACGGGTTGACTCTTACCTGTCCTCTGGGCAATTAGGAATGGGCAACAAATATTGGATTAGCCAATGAAGCCCACGTCCCATGAATGAATAAAAAAAACTCCTTAAATTCCCTCCCTGATCCCCTTTGCCTTGAAATGGAACAGAAAAGCTGGGAAAGGTAAACATAGGTTTAATCTTGTAAAGGTATACCATCTTCTAACAGTTGACTATGCTAGTGTGTGGTTGATCCAATATGGTTGCTCTAATGTGGTTGCTAGCTAGTCTTAGTCGTGCTCACCCGCATAGCGATGGGTCTAGGCATTATACAAATAAGTTCTTTCACACATCACTTCAAATGAACTTGAAAGACAACATCAGATGTTGGAAATTCGGACTTTTTTTATTTATGGGTATGTTATCTCTTACAGTGAACCCTAAAGACATCCATGACAATATTCAGTCTGAACAATATTTCAATATTTTCCAAAAATTATCAATACTGTACACAGACAGTTGAACTGTTACAATAATTTAGTTAAAAATGCTTTCTCCCTATTTAATGCAAGAAACACCAATAATTAAAATACAGTACATGTTTAACCTCACAATTTCATTACAGTGGATTCTTTGTCTTTTTGTTCCTCATATTTATGAGTGATGTCGGGGTACAGTAGCTATATACATGCACTAAAGTGCTATGGACCCAATGGCATGCAAGTCAAGTATTGTACCATCATACATCTAATTTATTAAGACTGTCCGTATCTCTCCTCTTTTTCTGCCTTTTGCTCTAGCAAAAGAAAATAAAAAACTATTTGATATAGCATCTTTCTCTTGTCCCTAAATATGTACCATGCAGCTCGTTCTGGTCGAGTGCACTGTGGACTCTTTGCAATAATATAACTAATGCTTCAATCAATATAAAGCACTTTACAAAGTCTCACTGGCATCAAATGTAGAATAAAATTAATGCTTTATAAAAGAATAATATTAGGACTCTTTTACATGAAAAACAATACAGTGCAATGTAAAAGAAGGCAGCCCAAATTACTGAGAGACCACTCCAAACCCTTCAACCTCCCAGGATTCTGATTTCTTCCTCTTCTTCCTGTTATGTTGAGTGTACTTTTTAACAGGTAAATACCTGCACACCATAACCGTCATTTTGGGGTGTGCAACGCTGTACGGTAACACGCTGTATGGATACTAATATAAGCAATGAATTACAAGACTCTGTTGATATAGTTACAAATTTTATTGTAGATAATTCTTCTAGCCACCTTTTTTGTGTTTGTTGGGGAATTTTTCATTGGAAAAAGAATTCCCCGACTTGATGCGACCTTCGAGCTGCAGACACTTGCACAGCCACTGTTCCACACATGGCTGCTCACTGGTCAGCTGATAGAAGGCATAGCTTTGACTGGATGGGGCTGGCCACATGGGTCACCATCTCTCCCCACTTCCCCACTGGGGAGCATCAGATCCTGTAGCTAGCCATCTGGTCCTAGAAGTACAGGCCAAGTCATTGCAGATCTGACTAGCAAGCAGCCCTCTTAAGTGTTAACCCTGCAATCCTCACTTCAGTATACAGCACAGCACTGTATAACCACCAGCTGTCAGGAAAACAATGTGGGATACATATTGCCTAGATTAAAAATTTAACTTGGCCTCTTCCAGTAAACAGCAGTGAACAAATAAATCTTGACTGGATATTCCAAATGGAGAAAGAATAGGAGGGTGGAGGGGGGGAATTCCTGCTGAATCTTTACTACACACATTTCAAACAGTTCTGTCTACTCACCATGACGGCTAAAGTAACAGACACCCCTGAAAACATTGCTCTGCAGGCAAAGAAATTTCTATTTTTAGAGCCAATCGGTGCTGGCTGGTTTCAATTTGCAGTACAGACATTTCCATTGTTTTATAGGTTTGATACATAACATTTATTCCTCCATTCCTGTCCTGATGAATCCTTTAGAACTTCAACTGCTGACCAGGACCATCCACTCTGCAGATTTGCTGTGATGGTGAATTTCGATGGCCTTTTGCTGCTGAGCCAATGGCTCATGTACTCTTGTGCTCTGTGTCGCGGTGTGGCTCAGTGTCTTGGAGTGGTTCTGTTGCATGTGCTTCACTGCTTCTGGGATGCCCGGCACAAGCTAAATCCGCAGAGGACGAAGACCGGGAGGCGGAGGGGGAGTGTGAAGCCCATCGTGATGGTGGACGTTGATTAGCTGGCCTGGCAGGGCGTGAGAAGCAGGATTCTAGTGGTGGTGCTACTGAGGACCGAGGTAATTCCTTACAACCCGGAAACAGAAAGAGTAAAAGGCAAAGTTACAACACTGCAATGGAGGAAAGACAATCAGAAATCTTATCAACTTGCACTTTCACTTCAATGGATTCTCATTGAAATTTTGGAAGGAATATTTGTTGAGAACCCTAGTCAATATCGGCCATTACTCCTGACATAGGGCTGCATTTCACAGTTACAAATGGATTTACAGGGCAAAAGCTTACTTCACTCAAAATCATCAACTCGTACTGAGTTAACATTGGGCCCATAATGGTAACAATACCCATTGATTAAACAAATAATTGAAAGATTGATGAAATATTGTTCTGACACTGGGGATGAGGATTACATTTTGCATTCAAGGAACGGGACATCAAAACTTGACTTCATGTGCTCAATGATAACTGCTCACTCCATCTCTCTTATTGCAATCAAGCCAAAACTTAAAGCAATGACAGTGCAATGTATCATAGACATTTAAGTGAACAATCAATCCACTCCTTTCTGAGAGTTTTGTACAGAATCATATTTCAGTAGTCCATGAGACAAGTTGTTCCGAGTGTCCAATAACTTAATGTCTCTTTTAACTAGGGCTAAAGCACAGAGGACTTCAAAGTATTCTCAGGAAATATGAGAGCCAGAACACTCATCTGACCTGTACCCTGAAAGCTGACAGGTGGAAAAATACCCTGGACAGAGGATGGTTGAATTTGTTTCATGTAACTTTAGTAAGGCCTTGGGGTGAAGCATGACCTTCCTAAACAGCAAGCAGTGACTGAAGTGCTATATAATTAGCACAGAGCAACTTAGCAACAACTTTTGCTGGAAAACACGGGTTTATGTAGTAATGCCATCTACATCCAAACATGAAGAGTGGCCTATTTGGGAAAGAGAATGCATGGCGCTTCATGAGATTCAATTGCAGTGAGAATAAGAGGGAAGACAAAGTCCAAATACTGGTACATGGCAAGTAGAAGTACAGGAAATCTGAAAATATCTAATCGGTTGACATAATGATTTGGTTCAGAGATAGTAGGAACTGCAGATGCTGGAGAATCTGAGATAACAAGGTGTAGAGCTGGATGAACACAGCAGGCCAAGCAGCATCAGAGGAGCAGGAAAACTGACGTTTCGGGCCTAGACCCTTCTTC
>NC_063346.1:53318303-53343401 GCF_021869965.1 Rhincodon typus
AGAGAGAGAGAGTGTGTGCGAGAGAGAGTGTGTGTGCGACAGTGTGTGTGTGAGAGAGAGAGAGAGTGTGCGAGAGAGTGCGCGTGCGAGAGAGAGAGTGTGCGAGAGACTGCGAGAGAGAGAGAGTGTGCGAGATTGTGTGCGTGCGAAATTGTGTGTGTGCGAGATTGTGTGTGCAAGAGAGAGAGATTGTGTGCGAGAGAGAGAGATTGTGTGGGAGAGAGAGAGAGTGTGCGAGAGAGAGAGAGTGTGCGAGATTGTGTGTGCGATAGAGAGAGAGTGTGCGAGATTGTGTGTGTGTGTGTCTGAGCATGTGCGTGTGAGAGAGAGTGTGTGTGTGTGTGTCTGAGCATGTGCGTGTGAGACAGAATGTGTGTGTGTGTCTGAGCATGTGTGTGTGTGTGTGTCTGAGCATGTGTGTGTAAAGGGTGAGTGTGTGTGTGTGTGAGAGAGAGTGTGTGTGTGTGAGAGAGAGAGTGTGTGGTGTGTGAGAGACAGACTGTGTATGTGTGTGTGTGTGTGGCGTGTGTGTGGTGTGTGACACAGATGATGGTACAGTATGCTATCTGATGTTATGTTTCAGGAGAGGTTTTCCTGTTTCTTTATTTGGGCCTTACATAGATCTACTGGTTTTGGCACACGTATGAAAATCATTCATGGGATGTTGGCGTCAGTGGCTAGGCCAGCATTTATTGCCCATTCCTAGTTGTCCTTGAGAAGATGTAGACAGCTGCCTTCTTGAACTGCTGTGAATTCGATACATTAAAGCATATAATCTCCCATTCATTAATCTAAATCCATAAATTGCATGGATTCCTAATGGGTGAGCTCTTGCACCCACCTAATTTTCGTCTGTGCATTGTGCCCAGATGATCTCACACTGGCAAGCATGAAAACAGCAAAGTCTACTCCATGCATAATAGTAATCCACTGTTAAAACTTTTAATGTTACAATCAATTGTTGCAATAGTGTCTTGGGTTGATATTCTAGTGTAATTGCACATAATGCTGTTCCAATTACAATGTCTCAGTGACATTGTTTGTATGATACACTGATGGGAGTACAAGCAATGACCTCTCAATGTCAGTGAGTTGTTAGTGAATATAGCAATGTCCCAATGACAACACAAGTGACTATGTTAGAGAAGTATTCTCTTATCAAGTATTTGTCTCTGTGGAACTGAGTGTACATTCCTACAGCAATCATGACATTGTTTTGATCTGCTTGCCCTTGAGCTGGTTGTCTTCCACAGTATCTTTCTGACAGCTGCCATGTCAGAGTTAGGAAACAAGAGGATACCTGTTTTAGAAAGGAACGCAATGAGCTTTTGAATGTGCAGCTATAATCTTTGGTAAAAGTAGCAGACCTGAGGATTTGGAGAAGTCTAAATTTCTACAAAGGAGAACAAAGGAATTGATGAAGAGGAGGAAAATAGAGTACGAGAATAAGCTTGCAGGGAAAATGCAAACTGTTTGTGAAAAGAATAGGATTAGTGAAGACGAACGTAGATTGCTTACTGTCAAAAACAGGGGAAGTTTTAACGGGGAACAAAGAGAAAGCAGTCCAATTAAATACATATTTTATTTCCTTCACAAAGGAGGACACAAATAACATCCTAAATATATTGGGGAACACAGGGTTTGGTGAAAGTGAGGAACTGAAGGAAACGATGTTGGGGAAATTGATGGGATTCATGGCCAATAAATCCCCAGTGCCCAATAATCTACATGCCAGACTATTTAATGAAGTAGCCCTAAAAATGATGGATGCATTGGTGGTCATTTTTCAAGATTTTACGGACTCTTGAACAGTTCCTTGTGACTGGAGGGGAGCCAACAAAACCCCACTATTCAAAAAGAGACCAAGAGTGAAAACAGGGAATTTTAGATAGGTCAGCCTGACATCAGTAGCGGGATTTAATAGCAGACCACTTGGAAAACACTGACACGATCCGACAGAGTCAACATGGATTTACAAAAGGAATGTCATGTTTGATAAACCTACTGGAATTTTTCAAGGATGTAACTCGTCAAGTTGATAGGCGGAGCCAGTGGATATGGTTTACTTGGACTTTTAGAAGGCTTTCAGTAAAGTCCCAGATAAGAGATTACTATGTAAAATTAAAGTTTTTAGGATTGGGGTAGTATACTGACATAGATAGAGAACTGATTGGCAGACAGGAAACAAAGATGTAGAATAAATGAGTCTTATTTTGAGTGGCAGCCAGTGACTTGTGGGGTTCCACAGGGATCACTGCTTGGACCCCCATCTATTCTCAACATATATTAATGATTTAGATGAGAGAACTAAATGTAATGTCTCCAAGTTTGTAGGCAACACAAAGCTGGATGAGTGGGTATACTGTGTGGAGGATGCAGAGATGCTTCAATGTGACTTGGGCAGGTTGAGTGAGTGGACAAATGCATGGCAGATGTAGTATAATGTGTATAAATATGAGATTATCCACACTGGTAGCAAAAACAGGAAGGCAGATCATTTTCTGAATGGTGATAGATTGAAAAAGTGGCAAGTGCAACAAGACCTAGGTATCCTTGTACATCAGTTACTGAAAGTAAGTGTGCAGGTGGTGAAAAAGGCAAATGGTAAGTTGACTTTCACAGAGGATTCAAGTACTGAGGCAGGGATAGGGCCTTGGTGAGACCGCACCTCGAGTATTGTACACATTTTTGGTCTCCTTAGGTGAGGAAGGATGCTCTGAGAATGGATACAGTGCAGCAAACGTTTACCAGAACTGATTCCTGGATAGCAGGACTGATGCATGAAGAGAGACTTGATCAGTTAAAATTATATTCACTAGAATTGAGAAGAATGATGGAGGGTTTCATAGAAGATTAGATGAGGTAAATGCAGGAAGGATGTTCCTGATGACTGGGGAGTGCAGAACCAGAAGTTGTTGTCTAAGGATACAGGTTAGGCCATTATGGACTGAGATGAGATATTTCTTTAACCAGATAGTGGTGAACCTGTAGAATTCTATACCACAGAAAGTGGTCAAGGCCAAGACATTGGAATGATTTCAAGAAGGAGTTAGATATAGTTCATAGCACTGAAGGGATCAAAGAGTATAGGGAGAAAGAGGGAACAAGGTACTGATTTGGATCATCAGCTATGATCATATTGAATAGTGGAACAGGCTCAAAAGGCTGAATGGCCTACTCATTTTCCATTTTTTTAAGTTTCTATTTATGGAATCTGTTGAACTGGGGCATAGTCCTGGCTGGGCTGTGATTTCATGTACATTTGGCATTTTCCTGAACAACATTTCAACCAATAAAGAAAGACTTTTCTGTAGTGGTTGGTCATTTTGAATTAAATTTTAATTGACCAGAATATGATGCACCCAAAAATGAAACTTGTATCAGAATTAACAATAGTACATTTATAAAGGTTCTGAGATACTGTGTGAGTAAATAAATTCCTGTGCTTTACAATCAAAGTGTGCATGTTATTTACTAGAATTCTAGTAGCAAGGTCCATATCATTTTTAGACGTTCAGTTAGAGCTGTACAGCATGGAAGCAGACCCTTCAGTCCAACTCATCTATGCCAACCAGATATCCTAACTTAAAATAGTCCCTTTTTTATCCTTTATTCATTTACAGAATGTGGGTGTCACTGGCTAGGTCAGCATTTATTGCTCATTCCTAAATGCGCAGACGGCAGCTATGAGTCAACCACATTGCTATGAGTCTGGAATCAGATGTAGGCCAGACCAGGTAAGGTTGGCAGTTTCCTTCCATAAAGGACATTAGTGAACCAGATGGGTTTTTCCCAACAGATTCACAGTCATCCTTAGGCTATTAATTCCAGATATTTATTGAAATCAAAGTCCACCATCTGCCACAGTGGGATTTGAACTCAGGTGACCAGACCATTACCTGGGCCTCTAGATTAACAATCCAGCAATAATACCACTAGCCATTGCCTCCCCTAATATGCCAGCATTTGGCCCATAGCCCTCTAAACCTTTCCTATTCATATACCCATCCAAATTCCTTTTAAATTCTGTAATAGTACCAGCCTCCATTGCTTCCTCTGGCAGTTAATTCCATACACACAACACCCTCTGCATGAAAAAATTTCCCCTTCGGTCCCTTTTAAATTTGTCCCTCTCACCTTAAACCTATGCTCTCTAGTTTTGGACTCAGCTACTTTGGGGAATAGACCTTGCCTATTTACCCTATCCATGCCCCTCATGATTTTATAAACTTCCATAAGGTCACCCTTCAGCCTCCGATGCTTCAGGGAAATAACTCCCTCCCATTCAGCCCCTCCCTATAGGTCAAAACCCTCTAACCCTGGCAACATTCTTGTAAAATTTTATGAAACCTCTCAATTTTCAAAACATTCTTCCTATAGCAGAGAGACCAGAATTGAATGCAGTATTCCAAAAGTGGCCGAACCAATGTTCTGTGCAGGCACAACATGACCTGCTAACTCCCAGACTCATTGCACTGATCAATAAAGGCAAGCATACCAAATGCCTTCTTCACTACCCTGTCTGCCTGTGACTCTACTTTCAAGGAACTTTGAACCTGCACTCCAAGGTCTTTGCTTATTTTTTATAAAATAACTTTTTATTATTAATTTTTGTCTTGAAAGGTTGCTATTATATGTCAACCTACAGCAGCAAGAGCAGTTTTGCCTGAGTCAGATATTTATGGATTTAAACCTTTCCGTTATCTGAGCGCATAACCTAGACTGATATTTCAGTGCAATACTGAAGGAATTGCCACATTATTAGAGATACCATCTCGTAGAACAGACTTGGCCTTGCTTATCTGCAATAAACAACCCTCAAGGAGTCTCCATGAATTGATTACAAATTTCTGCGATATTTTTGGAACAAGACGAGGGGTAAAATCATATGGGCATTAAACAAGTTTTCTTTTTGCATACATCATTTAATTTCTTAGTCATAAAAATATTGATAATTGGAGGAAAGGCTATTTCAGTAACGGTCAAGATTAATACAAAACAGATTTTTAAAAAAATCACTTCCTTTCCAATTAGCATGGGAAAGTAGTGTTGTTGTTGGATGGAGAAATATCTGGAATGTGGGGTTTTGAAATACAGAGTCACATGATAAAGCTCTCGTCAAAACTCTATCCAAAGTTGGCAATATTTATCAATATATAGGTGGATGAAAAAGATCCCATAGCATTATTTAAAGATTAGCAGTGAAGTTTCCTGGCCAATAAATACAGAAATAATGGCAGCAAGGAGTGACAAACTGCCAGGGCCAGATGCTTTCCATACCAGGTTTTACAGGAAGTGATAAGAACATTACACGGGCTTAATTTTGAGGAGAATACTAATATTATTACATTGCACTGTGACCACACTGCAATAGTATTTTATTAGCTGTGATTTTTTTTATTTATTCAACGGAATATGGGCTTCAGCGGCTGGGCCAGTATCATTAGTCCATCCCTAATTGCCCTGGGGACTGTGATGGTCATGAATCATAGAATCCCTACAGTGTGGAAGTAAGCCATTTGGCCCATTGAGTCTACCCAGACCCACCCGTACTATATCCATGTAACCTTGCATTTCCCATGACTAATCCACCAATCTGCACATATTTGGACTGTGGGAGGAAACCCACACAGATACACTGAAAATGTGCAAACTCCACACAGTCACCAGAGATTGGAATCAAACTCGCATCCCTGGTGCTGCGAGACATCAGTGCTTACCACTGAGCCATCATGCTGCCCTGCTGGTGTGCTACCTTCTTGAACCACGTGGTCCTTCATGTGTAGGATGCCTACAGTGCTTTTAGGAAGGAATTTTCAAGATTTTGACACAGCAACAGTGAGGGAATGTTAATATCGTTCCAATTCAGGATGCTGAGTGACTTGAAGGGGAGCTTTGATTTGATTTGATTTGATTTATTGTTGCCACATATACAGTGAAATGTATTGTTTTGTTGCTATCCAGTCAAATCATACCTTACGTAAGTACATTAGGGTAATAGGACAGAATGCTGAATATAGTGTTACAGCTACAGAGAAGGTGCAGTGAAAGGTCATCGCCAATATGATGTCCATTCATAATTCAGATAACAATGGGGAAGAAGCTGTTCTTGAATCTGTTGGCATGCAAAATTTTGTAACTTCTGCCTGGTGCAAGAGGGTGGGAGAGAATATAACTGGGTGGGCAGGGTCTTTGATTATGTTGGCTGCTTTTCCAAAGCAGCAGGAAGTATAGACAGAATCAATGGAAGGAAGGCTGGTTTGTGTGATGGACTGGGCTGTTTACACAACTCTCTGTAATTTTTTGAGGTCTTGGGCACAGCAGTTGCCAAACCAAGCTATGATGCTTCAGGATGGGATGCTTTCTATCGTGCATTTACATAAATTGGTAAGATTCATGGCAGACATGCTGATGCTTGCTGACAAACTTCACATTATAATGTTCCCAGGATGCTCCTTATCCTGCTGGATGGCAGGAGGCTCATTTTTAGAAACTGAAATCTCTGAAGCCTAGGTGAATTGCTGCAGTTCATCTTGTAGATGGTACATAATGCTACCACTGAACACTGGTTCAAATTAGAATATACTTATAGAAACAGAAGACAGCAGCAGTTTGGAATTTTCTTTTGCAAATTGAAATTGTTCAGATTATGTGTTAATTTAAATCTGATATCAATAGATTTTTTATTAACCAAATGTATTCAGGGATGTGGTATAAGGGCAGGTATATAGAATTAGGTCACAGTTCAGCTATAATCTTCCTGAATGGCAGAACAACCTCAAGAGGCTAAATAGTTCTCTCCTGTTCCTATGTTCCCACATACAACAGAGGTTTTGTTTTAGTCACGCTAACATCCTCTCACTGACATCAAAGTAACAGATTTAAGTAGTTCCAGCTTATTTGCATTCATCCATCAGAGATGCTGACCAGATTTCATCTATTATGCTTCAGCAAGAGGCAGTGAAAGGAATCTAAATTAGTCAAAATAATGTTGAAAAATAATTGGTGGGGCACCTTTCATCCATGTTGCAAAAGCCAATGATAATACTGGAGAATTTTTAAACTACAGGCAATCTCTGTACTTGTGTACATGTGACAATAAAGGATATTCTATTCTAAATGGTGTATGCTATTCAGCCTTCCAATCTTGTATCATTATTTAAACAGTCTTTTCCTCCTATTGCTTGATATGTCTTTATACCGCTACCTAACAACAGACTGTGGACCTCATATTTTACAAGTTCAGTACACCAATCTTGCTAAATTGGTGGAACTCAAAGAAGAAGGAGGAGGGATTCAGGTTGTGATCTTGTGAACAGAGACTCGCAAACCTGAGGCTGTTTTCCGAAAGAAAGAAAGGTTGAAAGGAGGCTGTTATCCAATATATCCAAGGACACTAAAAATAATGAGTAGTGGGAACTGTAGCCCACTTTCTACCTTAGGGGGTTAGCTGCTGTCATGCCAATCTCTGTCTCCTTTGAAAATGCAAGTATGCAGTTAAATGCCATTCCAATACATACCATTTAACTCCTAGATATAAAGGAACATGTGTGAGAAACAGGGAGATTACCAGTACCCATGAAACAGTATTTTAGTAGAAATCACGTCAAGGGTTCTTACAGCGCATGGGAGTGACCCTACTTTTGAGTCAGGAGGCCTGAGTTCAAGTCCTAACTGCTCCACAGTTGTGTCATCTCTGAATAGATTGATTAGATAATATCTATATGTTACCCTTTCAGGGGAAAGAGAAGAAGAGTGAGGAGAAAATAATGCGGGGAAAAACCTTGGAAAACAAGAAAAAATTTAGCATAGCCAGAAAGGAAGACAAAGATCTCACAGCTAGCGCTGTTTGCTGTTACTTAGCTTTTTCTAGGTCAGCATTTTAAATGTTCATATTTTGACACTAATAGCACTAACTGCAGATTTCATAGGTGAAAATGCATCAGGGGTGTCATTATAATGTTCTTGTCAGAATGCAAAGAGAATTGTAAAAGGTATTGGCAAAGCTTTTAGTCCTTATTCTACACAGCAAGGTCTTATGGCACAATTGCAACTAGTTAACAAAAATGCATTTCTTGTTGAGACCATCAGACTTCAGATATACTGTTAAACCAGTTTATTTGGATAATAACTCTAACAATATCACAGCCTTTGGTCATTCCCATGGACTTCCTTTGTTTGTATCCCAGTCTAAACAGGATTCAGTTCAGAGAGCCATATTTACTGTTTCACCTGTATTTATACACAGGTTATTGTTATGGAGCTGGCTTTTTCTAAATGTCAGGCTCAGTCACACTTAATCTTCGGGGAGCATTTAGTCTGATAGTCTTTAGTTTTGTGAATGTTACATTTCTTGTACTGTGGTCATTAGTCGTTTTGCATTGTTTAGACTTTCAAATACAAAACCTACTTGACATAACTCACATTCTTAGGAACACATGCTGTGTTGTATATTTGCCAATGTGAATAGCTTTGCACTTAAACTTGTGCCGAGGCCAAAGATATCAGCCTCAATTAAAACTTCCAGTCAAGTTTATGCTGAAGGTGAGCTTGTTGATTTGGACTGGCATTTGTACTTAGACTTCTGTTTAAGAGCTGAGTTTACAAGTCATATCAATAACGAAAGGAAGATTTTCCAGAGAAAAAATGTTAAAAAAGAATTTTCAGTTATACACCATCCTGACTTCAAGAAAAATAAAGACTTTCTCTGCTATTTATGTGGAAAATGATCTCAATGGCATGAATAGACATGTATTTCTCTTTCAGTTTTTGCAACATTTCCTAATGTGAGCATTCTTAGTGAAAAATAATTCACTTTACTAAGCTCACAGAAAATAAAATTGCACTCACAGGTCATTTTGTGGATACATGCACCATGTAGTGATTAGTAAAATCGCTGTTGTAATTTAGGAAAAATGGCAGCCATTTGATGCACAGCAAACTCCCGTAGACAACAAACCGATAATGACCAAATCTGCATTTTTTTTTAGTAATGCTGTTTTGGGGCTAAAAATAGGCCAGGATTTTCATGTTCAATCTTTTGTTGCTATCCAGCAATCTTTTAAACACTGGTTTTAAAACAGTTCTTTTTCATCTCAGCCCACAAATTTAAAAAAACACAAAAATAAGAAGCCTCAGTTACCCATTATGAACATACTGTTCTTAGGCAATAGCAGTTCATTATTGTTGTCAATTCCTGCGCATGTTTTGCATAAATAGGTCAGAGCTTTTTTATTTGTAGCTAAGTCGTTTTGTTGAGTGCGATTCATGATGTCCAGGCTGCTATGGCACAAACTGACTTTTCTAATGCAATGTTCCATTGTTCATCTTATAGATTATATAATCGAGATCTTGCCTCTCATGGTGAATTGCTCAGCCAGAAAAGTAGAATAACTTTCCACTGCCGGATCTTCTGGCTTTCATACCACTAGCACCATATTTAAAACCCAGCTGCACAACACTGAGATGCTGAAAGCCAGGAAGTGTCCCTCATACTGTGATCCTTGACGGATATTACTAAACTCATGGTCCAGAGGAAAGGAAATCTTGTCCTCCTCCTTTGTGGACAGGAACCTGGAGGTGTTGGTGAATGGTGTGGTAGAGAGGAGGGCAGACCTTTTTCCTGCAGGTGACCACAGGAAGTCACATCACTAGACCAAGCCAACATAGACCCCAGTTGAATCATGGGTCAATGCTGAGTTCTAGGTGAAGCAGGATGCTCAGCAGGAAAAAGGCCAATGACCTTCTGTGCTCCAGAAGGTTAAGTACCAACATCGGCTGTTTGCTACCTCAGACTGAAAGGGTCACCACCCACTCTAATTCTACCACTGCACAGTCCTCTTATCAAGGGTCATTGATTACACTTCTCAGTATTGTCTGCTTCACAATTGGGCATACTATGGTCAGGCAATAAATGCTGGCCAGCCAGTGACACCACAAGTGAATGTTTAAAAAAAAGTGGACGAGAAAGTATCCCTGCCTGCTGATAAGAATCACCAAGCCTACTACAATTTCAGTTTTTCTTAATATCCGTGTACAACTGAACACTTTTTTTTCGATTACCAAATTACCGTGATATTTTTAACCAGTATCCACTGATACTAAATCACCCGTGTTTCCAATTAATAATCAATTTTCGTTCAAAACCCATCAGGGGCAGTACAATATCACCAAAGCTGAGGGAAGGGTATGGAGAAAAGGAGGGGATTAAATCAATATGGAATTGGAAGGGGAACAATTTCAGATTTTTCTTTTCAATTTCATACCCAGAAGTGCTATCAGACACAACTGAGTGACTTTCCCACCACACAGTTCCAGGGTTAAGCCAATTTAAATATTGGCAGCAGGTGCAACTGATCTTTGTTGGGATGAGAGAAAGAGGAAATATGCTGTGTTTCTGCAGTATCCTGGTTAATCCATTTGTCTAACACTCAAAAAGCCCCTGGTTTGAAACCAGGCAAAAATATTGAAAGAGAGGAGTTTTTGTCAGGAGATTCACTACAGTGTCACTAAGAAGCTCAAGGGGGTGACTGGGGGGGGGGGAGGGGGGAAGGAGGCGGTAAAAATGTTCCCATTGACGTTATTGCACTAAATCCTATTTATTAATGTCCCTGTGTTTGCTGAACTACATTGGCTCCCAGGATGGCATGCTCTGTTTCAAATTTCTCCCTGGCTTCTCCCCTTTCTATTTCTTGTAGCTTCCTCCAGCATCAGATCCCATGCTATTTCTACACTTCCTTAAATCTGATTTATGGCAACCACTTGATTTCAACACTGCACGATTGGTGGCCATGCCTTCAACTGCCTTTGGCTGAATTCTTTCCTTTAACTCTCTGCCTTCCTTTCACCCTCTTCTTTAATATCCTCCTTCAAACCTACCTATTTGACAAATGTTTGATTACATATCCTTATACCTTTTCGGGTGGCTTCTTGTCTAATTTTGTTTGATAACATTCCTGTGAAGCATGGCATCTGTCTTGTGGGATTGATATTTTTCCTGGTTTGTTAATGTAGAGATTTTGATTTCTAGAGTGTACACTAAATACTGTCCTATCGAGGATATCACTCCATTACTTGATTTGGACACAGACACTGATTTACATGATTTATTGTTATTATTATTTTTCCCCATTTGAGGATTCACTGTCCTCTGGAACCAACAGAGCCCCCACTTTATACCTAAGAAAGAGGGATCAGAGAATTTTTAAAATGGTAAATAGCTGTGGGCGAACATTAAAAGCTAGTGTAAGATATTACAAAGTATTAAAAGGCTTTATCTCAGATAAGCCATTGTAAAAGATTAAAGTTATGTATCAATTATTTAAACATTGGTTGTATCACATTTGAAGAATTGCATTCTCTTCCAGCACAACAACACAGGAAAAATGCATTGGCCTTGGAAGGATGCAGCACAGATTTATAAGAATAATATTGGGGATAAAGGAGTTAAATTATGAAGAAAGCTTTGATTAACCAGGCCTATATTTGCTTGATTGAAGAAGATTAAGAATATGAACTATTTGATGTACTGAATATGATTGAAATATTTAATAGAATAGGTAGACTAACTATTTCCTCCAGTGGTGGAGTCCAAACAAGTACAATCGATCCATCCAGGGGTGAAATCAGGAAGACCTGCTTCATACAAAGCATAGTGGAAATTTTGAACTATTCCTCAAGCCAAATGAAATAAAAAATTAGAACTGAGGTCAATTTTTGTGAGTAAGGGTGTGAAAGAACATGATCCAATCTTCCTTGCTCTTTTCAATAGTTAGGAGAACTGATTTTATTTCTGTCAGTAAAGGCATCTTGATATTTAGTGGATTTCTTGACGAGAATTAAGCAGTAATCTTTTGAAAGTTATGGTGAACGTTTGTATTGTTGCTGAATTTCCGCTATTCATTACAATTACGGCATCAGCTGTCAACATAGCTCAAATGCCTTGTTTCTGTTGAAATGAGGCTACAAATTTGAAATATTTTGTCTTCTTTCTGCGTGACAGTTTTGATTTCTCACTGTGGAGTACTTTTGTCCAATGAAGGCCCATTTTCTGATGTCAGATGATCATCTACTGTATCAATGTGATGTTTTCTACTTCCATCAGCAATTATCCTTCAATCTTCATTGCTTGTCTATGCTGTCAAGATCCACTCTTAGCTGTATCTTTCAGAAGGTTACAGAGTTATTTTTGTTTGGCTAATATATGCTAAAGGTATTGGCAAAGTGGCTCAGCAACAGCAACAATAACTTGCAATTATGTACTGCCTTTCATAAAAACCCTACAGTGTGGAAACAGGCCCTTCAGCTGAACAAGTCCGCACTGACCCTCAGAGCATCCCACCCAGACCCATCCCCCTATAACCCACCTAATCTACACATCCCTGAACACTATGGGCAATTTAGCACAGCCAATCCACCTAGCCTGCACATCTTTGGACTGTGGGAGGAAACCGTAGCACCCGGAGGAAACCGTAGCACCCAGAGGAAACCCAAACAGACACGGGGAGAATGTGCAAACTCCACACAGTTGCCTGAAGGTGGAATCGAACCCAGGTTCCTGGCACTATGAGGCAGCAGTGCTAACCACTGAGCCACCATGCCGCTCCCACCAACTATACCCAACTTTACTTTCTTCCTGGGTGACTATTATCCATCTGTGCTTGCTGTCTCTCTGGGCTCTCTCCTTCCCTCACCCCACCTCAACCCCATCCTCAGAATATGTTCTGGGGACCTGGATTCAAATCTTGCCACAGCAGATGGTGAAATTTGAATTTCATTCAAATCTGAAACTGAAAGTCAAATGATGACTGTGAGTTGATTGTCAATTGTTGGGGAAAAAAAACCTATCTGGGTCACAAATGTCTAATTCTTACCTGGTCTGGTCTACATGTGACTTCAGACCACACAGCAATGTGGTTGACTCTTAACTGCCCTCTGGGCATTTAGGGGTGGGCAATAAATGTTGGCCCGGCCAGTGACACCCTCATCCCATGAATGGATATATACATATATTAAAAAAAGGAGCCAATAGGACAAATAACTAAAATCTTCGTCAGAGAGAGACAGCTTTTAAGGTGGGCTTCAAAATGGAAATGGAGAGACTTAGAGGGGAAATTCCAAGGCTTAAATTCTCAATTGCTATAAGTAAGGGCATTGATAATTCAGAAAGATGCACAAGAGCTTTGGAGCAGAGGAGGTTGAGGGGGGAACCTGCTAGAGGTATATGAGATTATGAGGGAAATGGAAAAGGTGAAGAGGAAGCAGCTGATCCGCCTGGTCAAAGGGTCAATAAAAATGGAGTTTTAAAGGGGGCTTGAGAAAAACCTTTTCGCACAGAGGGTGAAAGGGTCTGGAATGCACTGTCTGCAAGGACAGTTGAGGCAGGAAACTTTGCAACCTTTAAATGGTTTCAGAGATAGTAGGAACTGCAGATGCTGGAGAATCTGAGATAACAAGGTGTAGAGCTGGATGAACACAGCAGGCCAAGCAGCACCAGAGGAGCAGGAAAGCCGACGCCTCGGGCCCAGACCCCACTTCTGAAGAAGGGTCCAGGCCCGAAACGCCAGCCCACCCCGCCCCTCCAACGTTGCCTGGCCCGCCGTGCTCATCCAGCTCCACACCCTGTCATCTCTAACCTTTAAATGGTACTTGGATGAACACTTGAAGTGTCACAACATTCAAGGCTATGGGCCTAGTACAGGAAAGTGAGACTAGTATAAGTAGGAGTATATTTTTGGTGGTACAGACTTGATAGGCCAAAAGGCCTCTTCTATATACAGAATGATTGTGTGAGATTGTGTGAGATTGTGCAGAGTTCTCAGAGGGTGGCAGGTTGGAGGAGATTGGCAATAGGGAAGGAGAAGTTCTGGAAAGATTTAAAAGGTGGATGACTCTTTATAATTTGAAGATTTACCAGTCCAAAAGCCAATGTGGTTTGGCAAATGCAAGGACGATGGGCAAACAGGAAGATGCAAGTTAGGATATAAACCACAAGATGTTGGCTGAGCTAAAGTCATCAGAGAGTGGAGGGAGCTGAGAGTTGGGTAAGTCAAGTCTGAAACCAGTGTTAGGGGAGACTCTAAACCAGCTATCCATTCACTTTTTACTGGGGAGCAGGCATGCAAGTATGCCATAGGGATGGAACAAAAACTCACCACACTCACATAGGAATTTTAACTACTGGGTGGGAAGATTGGCCAGTGACTACCCAGTCTGTCTGGGGTTGCCAGCTCATTTTTCACATTATTAGCTGGCTAGGTGACTTCTTCATTGAAATGGGTGGCAACATGTTGCTGGGAAGTAGCAGAAAGTCAGGCAGTTGCAGGTCCAAGTTAAATGCAGGATTTAGGATTTGGGACAGATAATGGTTCACAACTGCACTCAGGACCACAGGACAGGATGTAGGAAAGGTCTGTTCTTATAGGGATAGAAGGCTCACTCCTGATTGAACTTACCTGGATAGGGGCTTATCTTAGTGTAACAATCTATGGTACTACCTACATGTAATTTCAAAAAAATTTGAGTTATTTCAGGAGACACAAGGGCAGATGACCAACAGCTTGGTTAAACAGATAGGTTTTAAGAAATTTCTTAAAGAAGAGAAGTGAGATAGTGAAATTTATGGAGGGCCTCCAATGTTGGAGTGACTAAAATCAAAAGACTAGAATTGAATGAGCACAGATACCTATAGTTCTGGAGAAAAATCCAGAGAAATAGAAGACCATACAGCATTTTCCACCCTGTCATGGTATGGCACCTACACTGTCCAACACACTGGCAAGCTGCTCTGGAAGTACAAACTCCCATATAGGGTTCATTGGAAACGAGCATTGAAACTCTGCAACTAGGACACTTTGTGCACATGCAGAAGGAGCCAGCTGAATGATTGGACCAAGCTGCCTCTCAGGACTGTTGCTTGCTTTCTGAGCACTTGGTCACTTAGCGCTTACTTGCCTGCTCACAGCATCCTTGCTTTGCCTTGTTTTGCTGTGCCAAATGTGCAGTCACAGTCAGACAACTTATCTTACTGGTCAGCAGTCTTCAGGCGTCTTGTTGTAAGAAACTGCACTACATCAATCTTACATCTGCATCTCGTGCCAGCAGTTTATATGGCAGATGCATATGCATGTGCAACAAGCAAATAGTCATGTCACGGAATCTTAAGGGAACAGTCCTCAGTGAAGGCACCTGTCAGTAGGCAGTACTGGACAGTAAGTAAATGGCAGCGACCCCCTAATCAATCCAGGAGATTGGCCACAGTCAGGCATCTGGTAAGGTGTTTTCAGTCAGCGGGTCCGTGCCAGTCTGGGAGTAGGGGTTATCACCATCAGGGAGATGTGCAGATGTCAGGGATCCTGGTACTTTTCATCTGGCTGTCCAGTTACATCACTCAAAGGAGTGGGCCATGGTCAGTCTGTTTTGGATGCGCCAACAGAAAATAAAAGGACTGGGGTTGGGAACAAGGGTGTTGCTGAGCAGGAAGGAGACTTAACAAGCTATGCTATGGAACTAGAGAATGGAACTATGGAACTAGGCTAGGGGAAGGGAGGATAACAATTGTGAAGTATTTGCTTTGGTGGGGAAAAAATCTGCAGACCAAGGAGCACTCACTAATACTTTCCATTGTGCTGGAAATCTAAAGTGCGCAATGGGGAAGAAAATGACTGTGACCGCATTCAGAATGAAGGTAAATGACTCAAATTGTGAATCAGGGGACTAAAGGACTCATTGATGTGAGGACTTTTAAAGGAAAAGAACATTACATACACACCTATGTACTGTACAGGACACTGATCTGCAGGGTCTCTAATCCCTGGCTATCCTATTGTATAATCCCTTATTTGTTGTGCCCAATACATCGCTGACAAACTCATTCACACCAATACTTTTGGACACAGTGGCCAGGAAAGAATAAGGATGTTGTAGGACGAGGGCCAAAAATGTCAGCAGCAGCTTTATTCCTCTTGCTTCCAGATGATGCAGTCAGTTTTTACTACAGATGTCAATCCATGGTACATCCTTTTTGGCCAGGGATTATTCCTCATGCTAGAACATTTACAACTGGGGCTACACAGAGCCACAAACAAACAGATGTAAGATGAAAGCAGTGCCAGTTATAGAAAAGTACAAATTAACATACATTGTGTCGACACCTGTGTCACCAAAGTGCCCTCAATAAGTTTCTTCTTCCTCTCCCTTCCACTACATCTTAATGTAGTCCTTGGTTTTGCAACTGGGGTGGAGGGAGTCTGCTCAGCAGTGCAGTCTTATGCCGTAAGGTTTGATTGGCTGACCGTGAGAGCACTTGTGTCAGGATGGACCAAACATGCTGAGGATCTACTTGATGTGAACTTTCAAGGGTCAGAGAGGGGCAAGGAGGATGGAAGCAGTGTGCCCAGCCACCTCTGGTGTGTCTCGAGTAGAGGCTAGGTACTCCACCTCTACCCTGCTTGTCCAGCCTTCACGCTGCATGAATCCTTCTCCAGTTTGGTACCTTCTGGCATTGCCTTGTCTCCTTATGAGGAAGGGGACCTGGAATACTTACCAGATTTCCTGTCTCCCACTCACCATGCCTTCAGTCCTGAAGACCAGTGGCTGGGGTGATGGAGTGCAGGTGTGTATGCCCCTCCAGCAGAGCTGACAGCTGTACCATAGCGAATGGCAAGAGTGAGAGAGCGGAATGGTTTTAATGGAAAACTTAAACTCCATCTAAACAGTTTCAGAATTTTAGTTTCAAAGTTCTCAATAAAACTTAATGGATTATGATCTGTAAAAACTAAAATTGCATAGTTTCCATGTCAAACAAAAAAAGTGTTGAAGAGCTACTAACACCACCAATGCTTCTTTTTCTTTAGTAGAATTTCTTCTCTGATGTTGATTCAACTTATTGGAAAATAAGTCACAGGCTTTTCCATCCGAATCATGTCATTCTGTAAGAGAACTGCTCCAATCCAAAATCTCTTATAAGAAAGAACGCGGATGCTGTAAATCAGGCACAAAAGCAAAGTTGCTGGAAAAGCTCAGCAGGTTTGGCAGAATCTGTGAAGGATAAAACAGAGTTAACGGTTCGGGTCCGGTGACCCTTCCTCAGAATGTCAGAAGGTCACCGGACCCGAAACGTTAACTCTGTTTTTTTCCTTCACTGATGCTGCCAGACCTGCTGAGCTTTTCCAGCAACTTTGTTTTTGTTCTAAAATCTCTTATGTCTACTGCTTATTTGAAAACCATTTTCCCCAAACTGTCTCTGATAATAAATAACATATTCCAGCAATTTCATCACAATTGATGTTAATTTCCAACCTTTTTGCTGCCTAGTTTCTGTTTCCCACTGTTAAATTACAAGTGAAACTATTATTTTTCAATCCAAAGGCACAAGTTCTAAACTTAGTGAAGTTTGAACATTTTTGACTGTTTCTTCATTTGGCAGTTTCTTCCTCTTCCCTTTAATTCCCTGATGTGACTATGAGGAGCTGATTTGAAATGCAGGATCTGGCACACATCCCCCAGGTGAATTCAGAGTTTTAAACTTTTGTGCAAAGACATCAGGACCCCTGAGCATTCTTTTGATTACATTCCGGAACTGAAAAAATCACTGAGTATAAATAACACAGAATGGGCAGAGTAAAAACATTCTAGAAGAAGACTACAACAGTACACACTAGAAATTTAGAGAATCTTGAGATTAATCCAAACATAATAAGTCAGAGTCTGGTATATCTATGGTTACCAAGTGTAGCAGTATTTAGTATTAATATATTATATATGGTGTTATTTTGAATTCTAAGCCTGCAAACCTTTCTTGACTTTGCCTTCTTACCTAGACTATAAAGCACACAAACACAGTGTGGCATCCAACCACATGATAAAATACGGTGGCAGCTATAGGATCCACTGCATAGTTAACTGGCTGCAGTGAAGTTCAAGAAATAGACTTGAAATCACCTGATGAAGAGAACTTGAAAAATATTTTTTCAAAAAGTCAGTAGTACAGTTTTAAGACCTCCCAGCACCCAGAAAAATGTCACAAAGCTAAACATCTCGGTGAAGAAAACATCTCTAAACAGAAAACTCCTCTAAAAAATCCACCAGAACACTCTTAAGTCTCAAAAGCCTCCCACAGCCAGTAATAGAGGAAACAAGCTTTTTCAAAGAGCAGTAAAAACACACTAGTAATGACTGGGCAGGGAGAAAATCATATTTTGACTTGCTGAATTGAGCATTTAGAATTCTACTCCAAACTGAGCAGGCCACTTAAAGAGTTTAAACAGCTATTAATTGGTTGCCACCATATTCTCTACTGGCTTCCCCACCCGCTAGTTAAAAATACAAAACTTTCCCAAAGGCATTGGGATCTTGAGACAAACTGTAGTAACCATAATTTTTAAATTTTGCATACATCAGTTCACTCCCCCAAAGCCCTTTGAAAATATGGCCCCAGGAGTCTGTAATGTCCTAAGGACTAACTATTTTAATTCCCATTATTGTTTCCATTACCATGTTGAAAAGGCTATATTAGATCCAGGCAATACTCCTC
The DNA here is from genome assembly GCF_021869965.1 of Rhincodon typus. Classification (NCBI taxonomy): domain Eukaryota; kingdom Metazoa; phylum Chordata; class Chondrichthyes; order Orectolobiformes; family Rhincodontidae; genus Rhincodon; species Rhincodon typus. Next base: position 53,336,836 of record NC_063346.1, read on the forward strand.
CTTACTCCACTGTTGTTAACTGTGCATACGAATATACAACTTTCATTATTTTATTGATTCATTTTGTTCAACTAATTTATATGTATACATTTTTTAAAAAGAGGCCACAATAAATATGGGGCTGGGGAGAGATGTAAGCAGGACACAATTTTAACTTACTTGAAACCCATCCAGTTAATGAATTATCTGTATTTGCCTGTATCTATTTTGTCATTTATTTTTGAGTATAGATAACACATCAGCTTATTCAATTCTTCAGAATGACTGTTAGTCACTGGTGTATTTGTGTATTGCTGAATTGAGTGGCTGTGAATGTTTTGCTGTTAAGTGGAGACGGGGTCTGAACATCACGAATATCTGCCAGTGATTCTGTAAGGGTGGATGTCTTCTGGCTTCTCTCAGTCTGTGGTCACTGAGGCAGGGCTGTCTCCCGCCCCGAGTAAGTGACCGAGAACCTCCTCACTGTGTGAAACCCACAGTGGCCCGGGGACGATCTCCATTCTGCGGCAGGTCGCCTGGAACCGGGATTTTAAACCGGGTAAGTGGGCCGAAGTAGGCGGAAATTCCCTCGAAACTAAGCTATCTATTTGCAGTCGGGTTAGGATATTGTGTACCGACCTCAGCATCAGTTGATTAACAAAAGCTGCTCGTTGTTGCCGTCTCTTTTTTTTTTATGTCGGGTGCGTTCAATAGCAGGAAGATTTTCGCATTCAAGAACTTCACTTAAGCAGTTGGTGTAAGCTTCGTGTTTGAAGTGCTTCAGTTTCGAGGTGTCCACCTAGTCCTAAAGTCTATCTTCGTTCATCGTTATGAGCTAGATTTCTAAAGCTAAATCGAATTTAAGTTCGAGGCGGTGTGTGTGTGCTTTTTAGAAGATTTTTTTAAAGGTATTCCTTTAGACGTCGGGGCTGTATAATTTCAGTTTAGGGGCCCTGTCCAATAAGAACATGGGACTGGCAGAGCTTTGTTCCTGCATGCTGGGGTAATGGACATTTAACCAGTGGGGATAAACTGGATAATGGACGAGAACAAGATTCTTTTTATTAATGAAGTACGTATTTTGGGGGGAAAAGGTGTAAAATTCATTACAAATAGTTCAAGTTCGACGTGACAAAGTGCAGGACAATTGTTTCTTTCAATACAGCACATGAAATGCGGCACTACACTTGCCATTACAGGTTATATTTACCATAAATATTTGCATTTAATGTCACTTCCTGCAACACCGTGTTGTTCCTCTTGACCTGGTATTTGCACACGCATACAGTAGTTAACACTTCCATACATATTGGCGGTCACAATACGACCAAAACTGAAAGGGCAGAAATGGGTCGGGTGGACAATCATAAAACCATTTTTAATCCTTCATTCCGTTTCCAGATCTTCAGGGAAGTAAGGTTGGAGTTCAGAGTGAGTGCCGAATAGACAAAAAAATGTTATGGCTTTTGTGTTCTAACTTCCCTTTCTTATTTTGAAAAGTGTTAAAGTTCTTTTTTGTTAGTTTATAACTCTTTGGTGGTGTGGGGAGAGAGGCGTCAATGTGTAACTTATCCTTTGAGGAGAGAATGCAGAACCTCTAGCCAAAATATTCTGATCCATTGAGTGCCTAATGTCAAATGCAAGTTGTGGTTGGAGAGAGATACTGACAGGTCGAAAACAGAGATGGGAGTGGAAATGGAGCAGGATTCCTTTCACAACTTGATTACAAATGCTGAAGTATGGAATGCAGCCAGAGAGGAAGGAGGAATTGATATAAACTCAGTAACAAACCTAGCAGAAGGAAACATTACCAATCAGCAAAGTAACAGAGTGAATCAGGAAGCGAGATTGTGCAGCATGAGAATCTAAATATCAAATGATCATTCTGGAAAGAAGAGACAAACGACCCATTTAGAAAGGTGAGGAAATAGAAAAGCAAAGAACTTGTCGAGCAATGTATCTCATGGCAACATTCAACAGAGCAGAGAATGTGGAATAAGGTGAATAGGAAATGAGGAAAGAAAATATTAAGGGCAGAACTTGGGGTTGATAAGGCTTTCTTTAAAAAAGAGAAAAGAAAGAGAATTGGAGCTTTTATCTTGGGAGTTAGAACAGAGGTAATAAAATTAAAAATTTAGTAATAACTCAGTTAGAATACTGAGTTTTTATGCTTCTCACTATAGGAAGGATGTTGCGACTTTAGGGAATAAAGTTGATACTGTAGAATGCTATGAAGATATATAAGAAGTGGCTCCCTTTCTCATTCTAACAATGCAGGTTAGACAATACTGAAATAAGTGTTGAGCTTTGAGCATAGGCTACAGAAGTCTGTTTTCATTAATTGTGGGGTCAAGAATGAAAGGCCTCTGATACAATATTAAATATGAGATCTAGGGCTTAAAATTTTCAGTGTGAGGCTGTAGAATTCATTTCTAGGTTAGTGCTGAGGAAGAAATTATATTAAAATTCAAGACAGTAGATTGAAACATTGGATGAAGGGAAAGGAAGAAAAAGAGGAATTATTTGATCATTAGACGGAGTGGGTAAATATCAACATGGACTGTTTGACCTGAATGGTCCATTTGCATGTATAATTTCTGTGTGGTAACTTGTTGGTGTATAAGCAAGACTGCAGCTTTTCAAATAAAAAGGGCTGTGAAACTTAGTTGGAAGACCAAGACCCTGAATGCAGGACATCACCTGGAATGAGGTGCTGAGATTTTTCACTCAAACAAACAACCCAGGGGTATTAGTTTGGTGATATCAAGCTGTGGTTTGGAAGGCTGGTTTATAAGACAGTGAATAACTGGGGGTCTGAGGAAAGATCACTTGATCCAAAACGTTAACTCTGATTTCTCTCCACAAACACTGCCAGACCTCCTGAGCTTTTCCCGTAATTTTTATTTTTGTCTCTGATTTTATAGCATTTGCAGTTCTTTCGGTTTTTATTTAGTATTTAACTCTCTGCCACTTCTACTCTTGCATCCTTTGTAATAGGTTATGGTTTGGAGTCTCTTCAACAGGGTTCAAATGAAATGGTAAGCTATAGTGCAAAACTCCAATAGTTTTATCATTTCTCATTTAAGTTCAGATGTTAAACTATTGTTTTGGACAATCTCCCTAGTATCTTTTGAAGAATATAATCAATATGAGTTGTTCCTGGGGTTTGTGTTTTGTTTACAGATCAGTGCTCTCTTACAATGGTGTTAACGGAGGTATTTATGTGAGTATTGACAAACTTTATGTACAGAATATGGTGTGAGTTAGAACACCATCCCTTTCTTTTAAATTAAGGTTAGGGTTCCCTGCCTTTAAGCAATTTATCTCCCTGTCTGACTGTCCCTGGAGTGAATACCAAACGCAATTGAGAGGGAAGCTTGATTACCAGTTTTCAGCCTTCTGTTCAAGCTAGTTGAATTAAATTTGGTTGCTAAGAGATGAATGATTATAGACCAGGAATAATTTCTTCCTGCAGGAATGGGGTGGTGGGAGTTTGTTAAAGTCCTATGCCGAAACAGTATATTAGAGATTGATGCGTGAGCATATTGATGATTCTACACACTGGGGCCAGGGCAATGTGCTTTCATATGATTATGACTGAACCTGCAGTCTGTTTTTGGACTGTTATTGGACAGACAGGTTCACTGTGTTTATACACTCGTCTTCAGAATATGGGATTAAGAATGCAATTTCAACTCAGACAGTGGGACAAATAAAATAAAATTTTTGTTAGTACCTTTCTATTATGTTGAAACATCTGTACTTCCTACAATTGTTAACTTTTTTGGAACTGTTTGTTGCGTAGCATTGACTTCTTACAATTTGCTATAAGGGTGCTGCCTAAAATGAATGTGAATGCCCTGAAATTGGTTCCTCTTGCATAAAAACCCACAGTTCAAAAACTCCCCTAATTTAGCATATATTGGCACTAAACAGCCACAGCAGGAATTAGAAAATTTCAAAACTGAGATTGATAGCTTCTTCTGCAAAAAAGGGAAAAATATAGGGTGGGATGGTGGCTCAGTGGTTAGCACTGTTGCTTCACAGTGCCCAGGACCTTGGTTCAATTCCAGCCTTCGGCGACCACATATGTGGAGTTTGCACATTCCCCGCCCTCCATCTGTGTGGGTTTCCCCCAGGTGTGCCAATTTCCTTGCATAGTCCAAAGAAGTGCTGGCCAGGTAGATTAATTATGGGAAATGCATGTTACAGAGATAGTGTGGGTCTGTTTGGGATGCTGTTTGGATGGTTGGTGTAGACTCGAGCCGAATGGCTCACTTCCACTGTGGGGATTCTATAAAGTAACAAGTAGGGCTGAATGGCTTTCTCCTGTTCTTACAAGTGATCTTCAGTACAGAGAATCCTGGATATGAACATGTATATATCATTGCACAGTGCAATCTATTGCTGTGGGAATTACATGGAATTTACAGCAAAGAAATAGATCATTTAGTCCAAAAGAACTATACCAATATTTTTTGTCCACATTCTGCCTTACTTCATCAACATACCCTTTTTTTTTCACTGTATACTTCTCTAGATTTCCCCTGAAATGCCTTTATACTATTTGTCTCAACCACACTTGTTGTAGTATGTTCCAAATTTTATCCAGTAACTGGGTAAACACGTTTCCCTGAGTTCCTTGTTGGGTTTATTAGTGATTTGTCATATTTATAGACTCTTTTGGATTTATCTTGACTTCTTCTATTCTGTCAAACTCCTTCAGAATTTCTACGTTCTTCATTAGTTCATCCGTCAGCATCTTATTTCTGGAGAAAAGAGCTACAGTCTATTCTGTTTTTCACATTTGGAGGTGTGAGGGAAGGCAATAAATTATGTTACCCTGTATTTCTCTCAAGTCTACTGAAAGAAAACATTCTGCCAAAGGAGTTGGTTGACACTATTGAGTTGTGAATTACAGCTGGAATGCTCATGGAAGAGAGTTGAAAATATTCAAACAATGAGACTTGGTGTTTTCAAGCAGCTGCTTGAAGAAGCATCTACTTAACTTGAACATAGCCCAGAGAAAGAAACATCCAGTGGTTACTTATTCAGAGAATCATTTTTCACTTAATTTCCTTTTGCTCATGTGATTCTTATCATAGAATCATACAACAGAGAAGGGGCTTCCTGAACCATCATGCCTATACCAGCTCTGAAAGGGCTATCCAATTATTCCCACGCTCCTCCTGTTCTCCTTAGCTGTGCACGCATAAAAAGATCAAGGAACTGTAAAATGAAATCATGCTGTTTGTTTTGTAACTGCAAGGTAAGGATTACTGACTCTGTGATTCTGTAAAGGTGTTATTTATTAAACAGGGCAAGAGTTACTCATTGATCTGCATAGGATTTCTGTTTATTTTGCAAGGTGAGTGTTATGTACTAAACTGTATGGCATTGTTGCTTATTCTGCAGGCTAATTGTAGTTTATTCAGTCAGATGAACATTTGTTCATTGAATAATTAAGCAGCGCAATGTTACTTTCTCTTGGACAATTGATTAAACAATGGATTATGCCCTAGCATTTTGCCATCATACTCGAGAATAAAATATATTCATTGTGTAAATGAGTGGCATTCTTTAAACAATAGGAAAGCTCTGAGTTTAATTTTATGGCATTTTGCCAATTCAGCAAGATAAGGCTTGTTTATTGCATGTCACCATAGAGTTACTGTTCATTCAGCAGGGACGAGCTGTGTAACCACTAGCAATTGTTCTGCAATAAATCTTAAATTTGACATTTTTTGCCTGGAAGTACCTATCCCCAATCAATTAATAGAAAGGAATTATTACAAAATCAAGTATATCAACGATGCCTCCTAATTTTGTATTAGTTTACAGTGAGGAAGGTTATCAAAAATTACAGAGGGATCTTGATCAGTTGGGGAAGTGGGCTGAGGATTGGCAAATGCAGTTCAATACAGGTAAGTGTGAGGTGTTGCACTTTGGAAAGTCAAATGAAGGTAGAATTTATACAGTAAATGGTAAGATCCTGAGAAGTGTTGTGGAACAGAGGGGCCAGGGTGTACAATCTCATAGTTCGACGAAAGTGGCGTCCCAGGAGGCAGGGTGGTAAAGAAGAAACTTCACATGCTGGCCTTCTTCAGTTGAGGCATTGAGTATAGGAGTTGGGTTGTTATGTTACAGCTATATAAGTCGTTGGTGTGGCCGCAATTGGAGTATTGTGTAAAGTTTTGGTCGCTTATTATAGGAAAGACATAATTAAACTGAAAAGTGTGCAAAGAAGATTTAGGAGGATATTGCCAGGACTAGTAGGCCTGCGTTATAGGGAGAGGCTGGCCAGGATAGGACTTTATTCCTTGGAATGTAGGAGAATGAGGGGTGACCTTATTAAGGTGTATAAAATCATGAGGGGCATTGATAGGATTAATGTGTATAGTCTTTTTCCCGGGGATGGGGAATTGAAAACTAGGTTAAGGTGAGAGGGAATAGATTTAAGAAGGACCTGCGGGGCAACTTTATGCAGAGAGTAGAGATAACAAGGTGTAGAGCTGGATGAACACAGCAGGCCAAGCAGCATCAGAGGAGCAGGAAAGCTGACGTTTCGGGTCTGGACCCTTCTTCAG
>NC_063346.1:53353401-53445318 GCF_021869965.1 Rhincodon typus
GAAATTTCTGATGAAGGGTCTAGGCCCGAAACGTCAGCCTTCCTGCTCCTATGATGCTGCTTGGCCTGCTGTGTTCATCCAGCTCTGCACCTTGTTATCTCAGATTCTCCAGGATCTGCAGTTCCTACTATCTTGGAGTCTTGTGCATCTTCCTTGTGTTTCTATGTTTCTTTCCGGAAATCAAAATAGTGGAATCAAGTGATGATTTGATGGAGGCCAGCCTGAAAAGTACAGAGCACACACTCTTGGCAGCCTTGTTTGTGCTGTGGGTGGTAACAGTTTAGGTTGCACTGTTAATAAAGTGCTGATTGTTTTTGATGGTTGACCAGGGATGAATCACATACATCTTGTTTATTTTTTAACTAGGGCTGTTCCACAGGCACATGACAACTGGAAAATTGATCCCGCTTCTGTCAAATAGAGTATTCTGTCAAATTTCTGTTCAGATTGCTGTGTTGTAGAGCGAGTTGAGGCACTTTGAATTGATGACAACAAGGTGCAGGGCTGGATGAACACAGCAGGCCAAGCAGCATCATAGCAGCCTCTCTGCTCCTATGATGCTGCTTGGCCTGCTGTGTTCATGCAGCCCTGCACCTTGTTGTCTCGGATTCTCCAGCATCTGCAGTTCCTACTATCTCTGATACACTTTGAATTGATTGTTGCTTGCTTGTAGACCATTGTAATGGAATCAGTGATGTAACTGCTATGATGATAATGGTCATTTAGAGTTTCTTTTTCAGAGCACTGGGCACTGAGCAGTATTCTTAATTTACAACAACTTCCAGTTTTACACATTAGCTGCCACTATGATGTGTTCTATATGGTTATTATATTAACACTGTGTTCTTACTGAGAATAAGTATCTAAGGATTTATTTGTAAAGCACCTAGATATATTACAATCATCTGACTTGCTGGAGGCTGGAAGAACACAGCAGGCCAGGCAGCATCTGGAGGGAAGGAGCAGTCAATGTTTCAGGACTGAAGAAGGGTAATACCCGAAACGTTGACTGCTCCTTTCCTTCAGATGCTGCCTGGCCTGCTGTGTTCTTCCTACCTCCTGTTTGTCTACCTTTGGATTCCAGCATCTGACTTTCTTGATTACAAAGTACAGCTATAGCAATTAAGATGAAGCTGATGCTTTATAAATATAAAACCACACAGCATGATGTCTCATTTGATTTGAATCATTTAACTCTTTAAAATTATCTGCCAACCTGATCATAGGACAGGAGAGAACCTTGCCACTCTGCACAATAGTGCTATAGAATCCTTTACATCTGTCTGAGAGGGAAGATGCCTCTTGGTTTAGCATCTCATCAGAAAGGAAACATCTGAATGAAATGCTCCCTTCAAGCCTTTTAAATCTGGTCTTTGTAAGTACTGTTATTCATGACCAATGATAACATTATGAATAATAGCCACGAAAATAGGTTATTCCCATTAGGTCTGAACAGTAGTGTTATGGCCCCAGATTAGACTGGTGAATTTGTTATGATCATTACCGGAGGTGGGTAGCCATTTCAAATAAACTTTGATTACCTATTGGGGGGGGGGTCAGAGGAATTTTCCTTTCCCTCCCCTATTAATTGACCTCAGTTTTTTTTTTAAATGTTTGTCCCCAGAAGATTATTTTGTGGGGAGCATAAGTATCATGTTTGTATGGGACAGGACGGATGGACTAATACATCTTGTCTTTGTGATTCATTAAAGTTCCTTTTCATGTCATATGACATGGTGTAAAATTAAACAGTAATTGGATGCTCCACTCCAATGAACTGAAAGGATGATCTTAAATAGAGATTATAAATTAGCACGTAATGTTTATATAGTACAATAGATAATGTAGATGCTGGGTTGACTGAGATTTACAATGGACCAGGTAGTCTGTAACCAGTTTAAAGGCCATCTTGGACTGAACAAGCTACCAAACCAATGATAGTCAGAGAGGTTGTTCCATCTGTATGCAGTTTTAAATAAAGCTGTTCCGCATGATTCATCTTCCTTAATCTTAAGTTACTGAGTGTGGTGGCGGTCGAGTTCATTCTTTAAATGTATTTTCCCTCCCACTTGGCCCATCCTAATATCTCCCTGGGGAAGAGGGAGTGGCGGGGGGGGGGGTGGCGTGGCGTTGGTCACAGAATAGAACACTGACTGGTGAAAATGAGATTTGTTCCATTGCTATCTGCATCTCTAATGAATGTGTAGTATTGTATTTTGGTAAGACAACAGGTCAGGACTTACACAGCTAATAGTAGGGCCCTGGGGAGTGTTGTTGAACAGCGAGACCTAGGGGTGCACGTACATAGTTCCTTGAAAGTGGCGTCACAGGTGGAGAGGGTGGTGAGGGAGGCGTTTGGCGCTCTTGCCTTCATTGATAAGGGCTTTGGGTGCAGGAGTTTGAAATGTCATGTTGCGGTTGTGCAGGACATTGGTAGGGCCACATTTGGGGTACTGCATACGTTGCTGGTCACCTGCTATTGGAAGGATGTTATTAAACTGGAAAGGGTGCAAAAAAGATTTACAAGGACGCTAATTGGACTGGAGGGTTTGAGTTATAAGGAGAAGCTGGATAAACTGGAGTGTCGGAGGCTGAGGGATGACCTTTATAGAGGCTCTATAAAATCATGAGGGGCATAGATAAAGTGAATAGCTATGGTCTTTTTCCCAGGGTAGGGGAGTCGAAAACTAGAGGGCATAGTTTTTAGGTGAGGGGCGGGGAAAGATTTTAAAAAGACCTGAGGGGCAACTTTTTCAAATGGAGGGTGGTGCATGTATGGAATGAGCTGCCAGAGAAAGTGGGAGAGGTACATTTATAGCATTTTAAAGGGCATTTGGATAGGTACATGAATAGGAAAGTTTTAGAGGAATATGGGCCAAACACTGGCAAATGGGATTGGTTCAGCATGGACAAGTTGGGCCGAAGGGCCTGTTTCTACTCTGGCTCTCCGACTCTATCTAGTTAGAGACCAGTTGGTTTATTTAAAGGCTGTCAAAGCATGAGATCCGGGGGACTTATTAAGAAGATGGTACATTTTTGAATAAACATTTTTGAACAAACAATGTTAAACTTTACTATACAACTTTAAAACAATAATATAATCTATAATACATGTACAACTTGAGTTTTAAGACCCAGAATTAACATGTGGTTCATATGGGTAAGACTCTGTGTTCAAACACCCAACACAGCACATCAAATGGCAAATGTGATCAAGACAGATCTTTTGTATTTCTCAGCTATTCAGCCACTCCAAAGTCCTCTGTGCTCATTTCTTCTCGGAGCTGCCTTCCAAACAGGACTTGGAAACTGCAGCTCTCCTAATATAGAATCTGCTTCTGACTCTCTCTCACATCTACACTCTCTGCCTGTAACATGTGAATGCCTCAGTGATCACCCCCTTCCTCCTGAGCTGTCCTGAGTGACCTGCCAAAAACTTGCAATAAGCCTGTTTTGTTGCTGGGCAGGATTGAATGTTGCCAGCTCACAGCTCTTGGAACTGTCTGTTCCAAAAATGATACCAGTCACAGATTGCTGGCTTGCTCATTACTGCTTAAAAATAGAGGATTTCACTACAGGCTGTCCCTTTCTGAAACAGCATCCTTGTTCCAGCTGGCTACGACAATGGAAACTCTGCTTTTATCAGTACTAACTCCCTCCTCCTTTGCTCAAACCTTTTCTTACTTTCTATCCCTTATTTCATATGCTTGAATACAGGATTTATGCAACTGGGACACAGTTCATTTAGTGCTTAAGGACTGTGCTGCCTTGTCTGGAATCATGACCAGTTAATAGTATCTGGGGATGTGTAGATTAGGTGAATCAGCCATGGTAAATGCAGGGATACAGACATGGGGTTGGTCTGAATGGGATATGGTTCAGAGGTTTGGTGTGGACTCGATGGGCCAAATAACCCGCTTCCACACTGTAGGGATTCTATAAATTCTACTTTTAAAAACAGAAGCCACATCCTGCTGCCAAGTAGCCTGGCACACTAGAAACCCCAAGTGTTGTTAGCTTGTGGTTAGCTCTATTTCGGAGATTTTGGTTTCTAAATGCAGACAGTTACATAATAATATTACCATCAAAGACTTATCTATTTCTGTCTTCTAAGTAGGCCACAACTGGAGCCAAAGTTAATACATACAATTTTATCTTTACATAGAAAACTGAGAAGTGGGGAGTCATCAGTCATAGAGCTTTGTTCAGCATATTCATTATATATAAAAGCACAATTTTCTATGACCATTTACAGGTCAATGAAAGTTAGCTATTGCTATAGTAACAGGTCACACGCCATTTAAATTGTCAATAGCACATTTGAGGGAATTGCTCAGGTGCAAAATACAAAGCTCTTTCAGTGCTATATAATCTCACTAACATATACCACTACTGCTTCGCCTTGTTGGTGTCAATCATTTGCACCATCCATACCCAGTACTAATTAAATCATTCAAATTCATTTGAAAAGGTCTGGAAATATTATTATCTTGGAGTTAATAGTTAACACCCCTAAACATACATGTTTCAGGTATAATTAATTTCATTTGTGATTAACTCGAATTAGAACAAATTTAGCATTTGTTTACTTTGAATTAATTTCTTGAACGTATTAACTGGCTCATAAGAACATAAGAACTAGGAGCAGGAGTAGGCCGTCTGGCCCTTCGAGCCTGCTCCGCCATTCAATAAGATCATGGCTGATCTTTTCGTGGACTCAGATCCAGTTACCCGCGTTCTCACCGTAACCCTTAATTCCTTTATTGTTCAGAAAAAATCTACCATTTCTTTAAAAACGTTTACTGAAGTAGCGTCAACTACTTCACTGGGCAAGGAATTCCATAGATTAACAACCCTCTGGGTGAAGAAATTCCTTCTCAATTCAGTCCTAAATCTGCTCCCTCTAATCTTGAGGCTATGCCCTCTTGTCCTAGCTTCACCTGCCAGTGGAAACATCCTCTCTACTTCTATCTTATCTATTCCCTTCATAATTTTATATGTTTCTATAAGATCCCCGCTCAATCTTCCGAATTCCAATGAATATAATCCCAGTCTACTCAGTCTCTCCTCATAAGCCAACCTCCTCAACTCCGGAATCAACCTAGTGAACCTCCTTTGCACCCCCTCCAGTGCCAATACATCCTTTCTCAAGTAAGGAGACCAAAACTGCACACAGTACTCCAGGTGTGGCCTCACCAGCACCTTGTACAGCTGCAACATAACCTCTCTGCTTTTAATTTCAATCCCTTTAGCAATGAAGGACAAACTTCCATTTGCATTCCTAATTACTTGTTGTACCTGCAGGCCTACCTTCTGTGATTCATGCACAAGGACACCCAGGTCCCTCTGCATAGCAGCATGCTGCAACTTTTTACCATTCAAGTAATAATCCTTTTTACTATTACTCCTACCAAAATGTATGACTTCACATTTATTTACATTGTATTCCATCTGCCAGACCTTTGCCCACTCACTCAATGTATCTATGTTCCTCTGCAAAGTTTCACAGTCCTCTGCACACTTTGCTCTGCCACTCATCTTAGTGTCATCTGCAAACTTTGACACCCTACATGTGGTCCCCAACTCCAAATCATCTATATAAATTGTAAATAATTGTGGTCCCAACACCGATCCCTGAGGCACACCACTAGTCACTGATTGCCAGCTAGAATAGCACTCATTTATCCCCACTCTTTGCTTCCTGTTAGTCAACCAATCCTCTATCCATGCTAATACTTTACCCTTAATGCCATGCATCCTTATCTTATGCAGTAGCCTCTTGTGCGGCACCTTGTCGAAGGCCTTTTGGAAATCTAGGTACACCACATCCACTGGGTCCCCATTGTCCACCTCGCTCGTAATATCTTCATAGAATTCCAAAAGATTTGTCAAGCATGACCTGCCCTTCATGAACCCGTGCTGCGTCTGCCCAACGGGACAATTTCTATCAAGATGCCTTGCTATTTCTTCCTTGATAATAAGACTCGAGCATCTTCCCCACTACAGAGGTTAAGCTAACCGGTCTATAATTCCCCATCTTTTGTCTACTTGCCTTTTTAAACAGTGGCGTCACATTTGCTGTTTTCCAATCTGCTAGGACTGCCCCAGAGTCCAGCGAATTTTGGAAAATTATCGCCAGCGCACCTGATATTTCTCCCGCCATCTCTTTTAGTACCCTGGGATGCATTCCATCAGGGCCAGGAGACTTATCAATCCTTAGGTCCATTAGCTTGCCCAACACTACCTCTTCCGTAATAATGATTGTTTCCAGGTCCTCACCTACCTTTGTCTCTTTGTCAATTACTGGCATGTTATTAGTGTCCTCCACTGTGAAGACCGATACAAAATACCTGTTCAATGCCTCGGCCATTTCATCATGTCCCATAACTAAATTCCCCTTCTCATCCTCTAAAGGGCCAACGTTTACTTTAGCCACTCTTTTTCGTTTTATATATTTATAGAAACTTTTGCTATCTGTCTTTATATTCTGTGCTAGTTTTTTCTCATGTTCTATCTTACTTTTCTTTATAGCTCTTTTTGTGGCTTTCTGTTGACCTTTAAAGTTTTCCCAATCTTCTAGTTTCATGCTGTTTTTGGCCACTTTGTATGCCTTCTCTTTCAATTTGATAGCCTCCCTTATTTCTTTAGACACCCATGGCAGATTACCCCTTTTCTTACAGTCCTTCCTTTTCATTGGAATATACTTTTGCTGAGCACTTTGAAAAATTGCTTTGAAAGTCCTTCACTGCTCGTCAACTGTCCCACCATAAAATCTTTGTTTCCAGTCTACTTTAGCCAAGTCCTCCCTCATTCTATTGTAGTTCCCCTTGTTCAAGCACAGGACCCTTGTATTGGATTTTATCTTCACACTCTCCATCTGTATTCTAAATTCAACCATACTGTGATCACTCCTTCCAAGAGGATTCCTAACTACGAGGTCATTAATTATTCCTGTCTCATTACACAGGACCAGATCTAGGATAGCTTGCTCCCTCGTCGGTTCCATTACATACTGTTAAAGAAAACTATCACGGATACACTCAACAAACTCCTCCTCAAGGCTACCCTGACCGAGCTGGTTCGACCAATCTACATGTAGATTAAAATCCCCCATGATAATTGCCGTACCATTTTTACAGGCATTAGTTATTTCTTTGTTTATTGCCCGCCCCAATGTGACGTTATTATTTGGTGGCCTATAGACTACGCCTATCAGTGACTTTTTCCTCTTAGAATTTCTAATTTCCACCCAAATGGATTCAACCTCATTCTCCATAGAACCTATATCATCTCTCAGCACTGCCCTGATGGCGTCCTTGAATATCAGAGCTACACCACCTCCCTTACCTTCCTGTCTGTCCTTCTGAATAGTCTGGTACCCTTGGATATTTAACTCCCAGTCGTGACCATCCTGTAACCATAGGATGTAACTCATAGAAGAACTTTCCTTTGTTCACTAATGATAATCAATAGTTTTAAGTATAAAAACAATCAGGGAACATAGCCCTGCACACAGTGAACAAAAAATGTGATTTATATTGTCTTTCACAATCTTTGGCTATCCCAAGCCACTTTACAACCAATGAAGTATTTGTGAGTTGCAGTCACTGTTGTAAAATGGGGAAACATGGCACTGTCACTGGACTAGAAATCTACAGGCCCAGAATAATACTCTGGGGACATGGATTCAACAATTAAATTTAATTAATTTTGGAACTAAAACTAGACAGTAATGATGATGTTAAGCCACTGACAAAATAGTGGTAAAACACTTCTGGTTCTCTAATATCCTTTTAGAACAGAATCTACTGTCCTTAAGTAATCTGGTTAACATATGATTCCAGACATCCAGGAATGTGATTGATTTTTAACTCCCCCCTGAAATGGCTTGGTAATCCATGTTGTTTACAGTAAACTGCAGAGTCCAAATGGAATTAAACCAGAGTGATCACCTGACAAGAACCGAGACATCAGAAAGAATTAAGTAACATCCAGGACAAAAACAAAGTTGCTGGAAAAGCTCAGCAGGTCTGGCAGCATCTGTGGAGGAGAAAACAGAGTTAACATTTCAGGTCCGGTGACCCTTCCTCAGTAACATCCAGCCCTGTTGATCCTGCGAAGTTCCCCATCATCAAAACATGGGGTTTGGGCCAAAGTTCTGAGAGTTCTCCCACAGACAATTCATGCATAAAAACCAATATAGTTATACTCATGGAATTATAACTTTTTTATAGCCAATGTCTCAGACTCCACCATCACAATCTCTGGGTATCTCCTGTCCCACCATCAACACTGTCATATACAGGGCAGGAGAAAGTAGTCCTGAGACTCCTCAATGCTGATCCAGACCCCACAAAGTCTCATGGGCAAGGAAATCTCATATTGATTACCACTTAGTAAACCCTTTCAGCTGATTTGAATTGGTACTTCTTCATAGCACCACACGGAAAACAGACTGATGGAAAAAGGCACAGCATTTGGTCTGGGTGGGGGATCTTCAATCACTACAAATGGCTTGGTAGTCCTGACCCAGCTGGCTGAGACTTGAAGGATGTAGATTCTAGCCTAGGCCTACAGAAGGAGGTGAGGAAAGACACAAGGGAAAGCCTGCTCATCATAGAATCCCTACAGTGTGGAAGCAGGCCATTTAACCCATCATGTTCACACCAACAATCTGAAGAGCATCCCACCCAGACCCAACTCCCCCCACTCCCATCCCTGTGACCCTGTGACCCTGCATTTCCCATGGCTAATCTACCTAGCCTGCACATTCCTGGACACTACAGGGCAATTTAGCGTGGCCAGGCCATCTAACCTGCAAATCCTTGGACTGTGGAAGGAAACCAGAGCACCCAGAGGAAACGCGTGCAGACACCGGGAGAACATGTAAACTCCACACAGATAGTAACCCAAGGGTGGAATCGAATCCAGGTTCCTGGTACTGTGAGGCAGCAGTGCTAACCACTGAGCCACTGTGCTATCCCTTGACTGCATCCTCACAATCTACCTGTTCCACATACATCTGTTCATGATAGTATTAGCAGGATTGACAACTGCAGAATCCATGTGGAAACAATATCCTGTTTTGATATTGAGTTTGCCTTCAGTTGTGCTGTGTGACTCTACCATTGTGCTAAGTGGGAAAAATTTTGAACAAATATGGCAATTCTGGAATGTTATCCATGAGATGAACGTAACATCACTCTACCATTGCCATCAAGTCAGGAGATTAATCCTGTTTGAATGAAAACTGCATGAGGCAAGTCAGCAGCAGTACCAACGCATCCCTAAAATGAGGTGACCACCTCATGAAGGTGTATTAATTCTAATATTACTGAATTTTTGAAAAGCACACTTGCAAACTAAAAGACACTACAATAACAACAGCGTTGCTTCTGTAAGAACAGGGTGTTTGGAAAGAGACATCCATTCTGCAATATCGTCAGAGATGTTGCACTGCCTAGTTTGAGAATACAGTTTACGCTACTGAATTTTGAGCCCAGATGATCAGAATCCGAGGACTTACCTGAAGAGCAACAACCCTTTGCCTTTTCTCTTCCCTGAAAGTTTAAGCATTAAAAACCTGCTAGGTTACTTCTTCTTTACTTGCTGAGTCATCCCGAAGAAGATTTTGGTATCCACCTCACTGTTTCAAAAGCAAAGGCATCCTAGTTGAGGGGAATACAAGTTAGGATTAAGAACAACGTGAAGCTTATGAAGATAATGAGGGCTCAATATGACTGACCAAGTGCCTAGAGGAGTGTGACAGGTGCAGGGGCTGAGAGAGGGACTTAAGGATATTAGGAAAGAAAAGAGCGCATGAGAAAACATTGGGTAGAATAAAAGAAGACTCTAGTGACCCTACTCCAGAAACATTAACTCCACTTTCTCTCCACAGATGCGGCCAGACCTGCTGGGTTTTTACAGCAATTTCTGACTTTTTTTTGTTTGCAGATGCCAGAAATCAGAAAACAGTTTGTTTTTTTTTTGGCTTGTAAGGCATTTTTTTCTCCATTAGAAGGTTCAGCGAGACACCCCATGTGACAACAGTTTGTACAATTTTTTTGACTGCAGATCAACATTTGCAACAATCCATAAGTGATTCTTTCCTCCCTGAGTTTAATTGTCACTTGGCCAAAGTACTTTTAAGATGATACTGAGCAAAATCTTATAATTTCGCAGAATTTCTTCATTAGGTTTGTTTTGTAAGAAACTATTTGTCAATGAAAAAGACTAGTTGATTAGTTCTGAGTCATGCCAAATGCACTCCTATTTGATGGTGGGCAATTAAAGAATAAACTCTTTTTTTAAATTCAAACATAGGATGAGGGTGTCACTGGCTAGACCAATATTCTTTATCTTTATTCATTAACGGGATGAGGGCGTTGCTAGCTAGACAGCATTTATTGCCCAGAGGGCAGTTCAGAGTCAACCATCTTCGCTGTGGGTCTGGAGTCACATGTTGCCCAGACCAGGTAAGGACAGCAGTTTCCTTCCCTAAAGGACATTAGTGAACCAGATGGGTTTTTTCCAAACAATCGACAATGGATTCATGGGCATCATTAGATTCTTAATTCCAGATATTTTATTGAATTCAATTCCACCATCTGCCGTGGCAGAATTCGAACCCGGGTCCCCAGAAGATTACCTGGGTCTCTGAATTAACAGTCCGGCTATAATACCATGAGGCCATATCCTCCAGTTAATGGAGAGGCAGAGGCTCCACACGAATGGTGAAACAGTTTAATAACTAACTGGGAGTCAAAGCTCCATAAATATCCCCAATGTTAATGATGAAGGGAGACAGCGCAACAGTGCAAAGGATGAAGTTAAACCTTTCCCAGCCATCTTCAGCAAGAATTGCTGTTTTGATTTCCCATGATCACAGATGTCAATCTTCATCTAATTTGATTTACTCCTTGTGATGTAAAGAAGTACTGCTGCCACCGGATACTGAAAAAGCAGTGAGTCTTGACAAAATTCTAAAAGTAGGACTGAAGACTTGTTCTCTGGAGCTAATCAGGTCCCTAGCCAAGCAGATCCATTACAGCTACAATACTGCCAACCACCTGATGATGTGGAAAATTTCCCAGGTAGGTAATGTCCACAAAGGCAGGGCAGTTTCAATCTTACCAGTTACCACCTCATCAATCTACTTTGGCCATCAGCAAATAATGAAAGAAGATTGTCAACAAATGCTTACAAGTAGCATAAACTCTGCAATAACCCTATTAAATGATGCTTCATTTAGATTCTTCTAGAATGACTCATTTCCTGTCCCAATTACATCCTCAGTCTACACATGGACAAGAGTTAAAATAGATGTGAGGTGAAGTGACTGTCGGTGACATTAAAGCAGCATTTGGCAGTTTGACATCAAGAAGCTTTAACAAAACTGGAGTCAATGGCAATTGAGTAGAATGCTCTGTTTGCACTCCTTGCCGAGCAGAATGAGTGTTAGTTGTCATTATTGGAGGCCAGTCATCTCAGTCCAAGAGCATTATTGCAGGGGTTCCTCAGGATAGTTTCCTAGGCTCAACCATCTTCAAATCCTTCTTCAGTGACTTTCCTTCCATCATGTGGTCAGAAGTGGGGATGTTTGGTTATATTTGAACAATTGATCAGACACTGAAGCAGTATATGTCTGTGTGCATCAAGACCTGGACTACATTTTAGGCTGGGGCTGAATAATATTTATTACACAAATCAGGCAATGACCATCTCTGACGAGGGGTATATGACCATTTCCTCTTGACATTCAAAGGCCTTTGATTCCTGAGTATGCCACTATGCATATCCTTGGGGTTATCATTGATCAGAAACTGAACCAGTCATATAAATACTGTGACTACACAGACACATCAGCAGTTGGGATTTCTGGGGCAAGTAACTCCCCCAAAACCTGACCACCATCTAGAAGGCACAAACTAGGAGTTTGTTGGAACATTCTCCATTTGCCTGAATGAGTGCAGTGGCAACAACGCTTGAAGCCTGCCTATATCCAGTACAAAGCAGTCTACTGAATTGGCACCCCATTCACCACCTTTTAAATACTTACTCCCCACACACCAATGCATGGTGGCAGCAATTGTGTAACATATACAAGATGCTTTGCAGCAACTCATGAAAACTTCTCCAGCGCCTGTTTTCAAACTTGGACTCTTGAAGTGTGATAACATTTAAGGCTATGGGCTTAGTGTGGGAAATTGGAACTACTGTAGGTAGTAGCATTTTTTTTTGGCAGTGCAGACTTAATAGGCCGAAGGGCCTCTTCTGTTCGGTATGATTCTATGAATCTCTACCACCTGGAAGGAAAAGTCTAGCAGGTGCAGGGGTCCTGTTTCCGTGCAGGGACCCTGTTCCCATGCAGGTTCCTGATTTGGAACTACATCACTATTTCTTTGTGCTTGCTCACTCAAAGTCCTTCGTTCCCTATACAAACTGCACTATCAGAGCTCTTTATCAGAGCTGAAGTCAAGTGTCCACTTCGGCTCTGAAGAGTCATCTAAATTCGAAATGTTAGCTTACTCTCTCTCCACGGATGCTGCCTGACCTGCTGTGATCTCCAGCAGTTGTTGTTTTCCGGAGAAATTTAGGCATTCGTGCAGCTAAGTGTACCTTCACGTGAATCAGAAAGTTGTGGCCCTGAAGACACATTCTACACTGGTACTTTTTAGTGTAATCCTGAAGAAATGTACTGTCAGAGGTGCCATCTTTTGAATAGGATGTTACACCAAAGTTCTTCCTGTCTTCTCAGGTGGACTTAAGATCTGGTTCATTCAAAGACAAACAGGAGAGTCCTCCCTATGATGACAAATACATCACCCTCAACCAATGTCACTAATGTGGAGATGCTGGTATTGGACTAGGGTGGACAAAGTCACAAGTCCACTTCACCTGATGAAGGAGCAGCGTTCCATAAGCTTGTGATTTTAATTAAATCTGTTGGATTATAGCCTGGTGTTGTGACTTTTGACAATGTCATTAAAATAGATTATTGACCGTGGATTTTAATCTAAATGGGTCTACTCTTCAGAAGCACTTAGTTGTAAAAAGTTGGAAATTTCCTGAAGGTAGTCCATAAATGCACGTTACTTAGGTTTCCTTTCTTAGGTTTATTTTGAGGTTACTTATTATAAAATATGATTGGGTTCCTATTTAAATCAAGGAGATGAAATGTTGTACTGCCTTTGTTTAAAATTGTTTGTTTACAAATAATGCTCACCAGGTTTTGACCTTTTCAAATGGAGCATACCTTGGGTCTGTTAACTGCCCCATTTTATTAACCAAAATTCATTAATATCTTTTATACTGTGAAAACCCCTGTAAATATTGGTGCATTCCTGGATGCTGCTTGATCTAAAACCCCGGCGCTAATGCTAGCAATCTGCAAGTGTATTCTGCTGTCACTGCGAAACATGTATGTTTGTATTGTAACAGAAATATTGTGTTTTTGGAATGTCAATGTAACAATGCAAGCACAGAAACTGAGATTGTGGATAGTGTTTGTTTGTAGTTACTCTGGCTGTCCCTTGCAGGCCTTGGTTTTGGAAACCAGTGCTGTATGTTGTTTGAGTTTCCCTTCAGTAAATGAGCTGTCAGTCAATTTTCGCTTTAAACAAAGTGAGCATCAGTTGACTTCACCTCTCGTTGGACTTGCTGCTTTCAGGATGATTTCCCCTTTAAGATATGGACAGTGTATCATTCAAGCTGCCCTGTCACTAACACACTGCAGGTTCCACCTACTGGCTAACTGGGGCAGCCACTCTGGAGTTGGAGCCGTGGAGGAAACATTCACAGCTCCCCTCTTTTTTTTTCTCCTTGAGAAAACAACAGGGTTCTGCAATCCCCACACAGTGGAAAGCATGGGCAAGCACCACATATTAAAAGGTCAGTCTTCCAGAGATCTAAATTCTGCACTGGCTTACAAAAAAAGATGCTTTGCTAACATGATCAGTAAGTGTCCCAGTTGTTGTCTGGTAACATTGCTTTGTGTTGTGGGTGTTACAGGATTTGACTGGCACAGATTGGAAATGGCTGGACTGCAGGAATTACGAATGACAGAGGAGAAGCCTCTGCTGCGGGAGCAGATGTCAGTGGTGAGTCGGTATAAGATATGATTTAAAAACAAACGTCTCAAGACCCTTTGGGTCAGCTTATTGAGATCGTTTGCTTGTAGCATCCTGTTTCAACAACATTTATTGTATTGAAAACCTTTTCCCTAGCGCTTCTCACTGCTTTTCTATTTCTTAATTATAACACTCTCGCATCTAATTAATGCAATTCCACATCAATTCCTCTGTTTCAAATATTTTGCTTTAATGTTGCCCTAGTTTCTGTTCATGTTTGCAGTATTGTGAACTGAGTGACACCCTGCCTTACCCACACACCCAAACCACCCTGCTGTTTCCCCAATCTCTGCGTCTGCCTCTGCCTCTGTCTCTGTCTCACTCACTCACTCTCTGTCTCTCAAATGCACACACACACAAACTTCCTAAAATACTCTCAAATAAGAATAAATCGGGCCTCTACTGGTTTAACTTACTTCAATAGAGGCAATGATGGGGTTGGCCTTGTGGCCTGTAAATAAAGGGAAGAGAGGAAACAAAAGTCTGAGCTGTTTCTATTTGTGGTCCAGCAATCCCGAGATGAATGAATGTCTGGTATGAGCCCAATTGTGCTTTGCTGTGACTGGCACTTTCTTGATCAAATAATGTGACAACGTAGTGTTTCTGTTTCTGCATTAGTAATCCAGAGCCCCGCACTAGCAGTTGCTAAAATAATTCAGATCTCGCTCTTCTAGATTGAGGAATTCATTTCTATTTTTATTTAAAGCTGCAAACCAGTGTCTGCTATGAATTTAATATTAAAATGTGATAGACACTGTTGGATTGTTATCCAATTGGCTCACTTTTTTGTCTTCTAGTGAAAGTGAGTTCAAACTGGCTAATGTGTGACTCTGATGTGGTAGATTCTTTATTGCTCTCTAAAATGACTGAGCACATTCATGGGGCAAAACATAAATTTTGGTAGCTATTCAGTTGCACATATTATCATCATTCATCTCCCTACAATGTGGGAGCAGGCACTTCAGCCCAACAAGTCCACACTGACCCTCGGAGCATTCCACCCAGACTCATTCCCCCTATAACACATCCATGAAGACGAGGGGCAATTTAGCACGGCCAATCCACCCAACCTGGATTGTGGGAGGAAACCAGAGCACCCAGAGGAAACCCATGCAGACACAGGGAGAATGTGCAAACTCCGCACACAGTTGCCCAATGGTGGGGTTGAACCTGGGTCCCTGGTGCTGTGAAGCAGCAGTGCTAACCACTGAGCTACCATGTCACTGCCCCTGTCAGCACAAGGCTTTACATTTTCAAGCACTGTTGGAGAGTGGGATAGGCTGCTTTATTTTAAGTAGAATTCTGATTGATACTAAAATCTCAAGAGTCAGAAATGAACAGTTCACATTTGAGCTTATGATGAGTGAGGGTCATTAACAAAGCATAGGAATGGTGGAAATCTCAAAAAGCTAGCATACAAGTTCAGCAAGTAATAAAGAAGGTACATGGAATGTCGGCTTTTATTCCAAAGGGAATTGTGTACTGAAATAAGGAAATTTTTTGCTAAAACTAGACAAGGCGCTAGTCAGACCACAGCTGGAATAATTTTGGGCCCCTTATTTAAGGAAAGATATATATTGGCATTGGAGGCAGTCCTAAGAAGTTTTATTAGTCTAATCCAGGTATGGACAGACTGTTCGACTAATGAGGGGAAATCGAGTAGGTTGGGCCTGTTCTCATTGGAGTTTAGAAAGTAAATGCAAAAATGTTGTGTCCCCATATGGGATAGTCTCGGACTAGAAAGCATAAATTCAGAATAATCTCATCCATTTAAGATAGAGGTGAGGAGAAATTTCATCTCAGTAGTGAATGGAATTCGTTCTTGCAGAGGGCTGGGTCATTTTAAGTATATTCAAGGGTGTGAGAGACAGATTTTTAATTAGTAAGGGAGCCCAGGGTTATGGGGCAAAACCATAGGAAAATGGAGTTGCGAATTCAGTGCCAAACTCTCTCTCAACTCCTTTTTGGCTGTATGTAGAAGCCTTAACGTGCATTATGGAAGTCACAAATTGCTTGGCTAAATGTAAATACTCTTAAAGGGAACATAAAATTGGTATAACTGTATGATTTGAAGTTTTCAAAATCCTTGCTCTTTAACCTTAAATGCTGTGGCTGCCGGTGAGAGTTTAAACAAACTGCTACCTACTGAACTGTTTTGTTTGACAAAAATTGATGAGAAAAGTAGCGTCTGGGCATGGAGTTTCACTAGAATTCTTTGGTATTTTCCCAAAGGCTTTCATTATGCCATTATGCAAGTATGTTTGTTCGGCTGAAATTCATATCTCAGCGTGGGTTTCTGCATTCATTGTTGGATTGAAAGCTTCTTTCTGTTCTTGAGCTCTTTGTCCGAAGGCAGGTCCAACTTCCAACGTAGGTAAGGCGAAGTGGCAAGTCCAAAATCCAGCCCAGATAGAATGGAGATTGAACCCCATACTGTTAGTACCAATTTGATCAACACCAGCATTCCAACAAACTGCGCCAACCAGCCCTTGGAAGTAAGAGTTGCCACAGCAACAAAGACCTTTAATATGCAATGTGTGGTTATTAATGGGAAGAGGCTCCAATTACTTTTCATCATATGCCTGGCTAGGAATCTCTCACCCACTCTTGCTGCCTGCCATTGGCATATTTTGGAATGACTTACACGTTGATACTTAAGCTGTTTAGCTTTGCAATGGAAGCATTTCTCCAGGCCATCAGGTCCTGGAGTGGGAATTGGGTCTGAACCTCTGTCTCAAACGCAAGACTAGTATCCACTACACGTGACTTCTGATAGTTTAAGGAGCTTATTAAAGGATTAGTTATCTTAAGGGTTCTGAATAGAAATATATTTTTCTAAAAGATTAACCACTTGATATTTTAAATCTTTCTTTGTAGTTTAATCTCGTGTGCATGAATTGTGATCTGTACATGGCTGTTGAAGACCTGGCCACACTGGATAATGGGTGACTGGTTATGGAGTTGACATGAAACCTGGAAAAGGTCAAGTTGGTATAGACAGCATGAATGACCATGAATGTGAATGGGGGCATGAGTTGGCATTGAGGTGGCATGGAGAGTATGAGGATCCATAGAAGTGGGTAAGGATTAGAGGGTCTAACGAAGTCTCAGATAACTTAAACGTGCCTTCTACCCAACTCATCTCAGTACTCACTGGCTACCATGGTTGCCTCTGTCATATTCAATCAGTTTACAGCCTTGTTGTCACATCTGGGTCAACACTCTTAGGATTGAGATTAGACTAAATATTTACACTAAAAAAACACTAGTACTAGCCCAGGCTAAATGAGCCATAGTCTCTTTTTGTTCTGCAATTTTGTTGATTCATCTTTACTACTGAAAGTGATACTGATTTCATATCTACCTGTAGTGATGTAATAGAGTATGCTATTTGACAATTGCTTTAGAACAAGTTGACCACTTCCCCCGTCTCTACAAAAAAGGGAATGGATAGCAGAATATCTATAGAATAAAACCTAATGAAAGAAGAAAATATAGACATAATAAATAGTTGGTTTAGTTGAGATTTTCTGAGGTGTTCTCTTCCTGGCCAAGGAAGGAGAACAAAGGGCTACATTTTAATTTTCTCACAGTACAAAAATAGACCTGTCTTTCAACAAATGATGAGCAGGTATCACTAAAACCAAGAAAATAATCTCATTGAAATGCTGAGATGAAACAGCAAATATTTAAGAGCCGAGCTGAAGCTGTTTGTTGTCCTTTGGTCTCCAGAAATTTTTTTGTGTTCTCCCACACATTCCTTTCGTAGTATAAATACCATGTTCTTTCTAATAATAAAGGTTAAGGCAGCACCTTGTCATTTTGAAGGAATCTTTCCCTCAGCAATTGCTGTTGCCAAAATCAAAGGCCAGGATTTTATGTTCACTCAGTGTGATGACCCTCCCTGCAAGACAACACTTGTGGTATGCTCATTGTAAAATTTATCCAGAACAACAATATTGCTGCTCTGTCTGTCTGTTTGTCTATCTAAATCTTGGCCCTGAAATTCTTGTGTCAGTGTGCCAAGACTGCAGTATAATCTTGGTTGGTGAGTGTGCAGTATGGACTAGGATTCTGCAATATTGATCCCTGTCCATTTCTTCCATGCACATAGTTTTTAAAGGGATAGGAGTTAACAGAGTTCATTTGCTTCCTTTTTAGTTTAAGAAAATGGAGTGAGAGTTTAAGCACATGATGAACTATAAGACGGTGCACCGCAACTAATTTTCTGTCATTTGTCATCAACAAAGTAGTTTAATTTCTGTTAAAATTGAGGGCAGAAACTGAAAAGACAATCCTTACTAAACTGCATTTGTTAAATCTTTTCTTCTGTTTTAATTTGGATCTTCTTGTTCAAGAGCAGCTGACAACCTTCATAGTGCTTAGTTCTGAATATCTGGACTGCAGGATCAAGAGCGCAGTGTTTCTAACTTTTTTTTTTAGCATCCACATCCTTTTGGTAATGTGGTGACCAGAACTGTACGCAGTATTCCAAATGTGGTCGAACCAAAGTCCTATACAACTGTAACATGACCTGCCAACTCTTGTACCCAATACCCTGTCCGATGAATGAAAGCATGCCGTATGCCGCCCTGACCACTCTATCCACCTGCGTTGCCACCTTCAGGGTACAATGGACCTGAACACCTGTTTGACACAGTTCTATAAAGACGATATTCTGATCAGAATCTTACTTTTTTTAAAGCTAAATATGAATTGCATTGCTTTTGGTTTTTTTTTTGATGGTTTATCACCAGCAGGCCTAGCGAGTTTTCTTGTATCTTCCCAATTAAATCACGATGTCTTGATGAGTTTCTCATGTCCGATTTCCACTCCATCTTGCCACGTGCTGTCCCCAGAAGAAGTCACCATTCAGTGAATATCTTGCTGAATGACTGGTATCCCTTGCACTCAAGTCATCTTTGAAAGCTCATGGTACCTGGATGAGCACTAAGTCTGTGTTTCCCTGGAAAATTGCTGACGGACATGATAGACAAGAGGAAACCTCTGCCCTACTTTGCGGGGAAGGTCCTGCTGGATGGCTGGTGTAGATGCAGGTCTCTTTTTCTTCCCCTAGGGCCAGCACTGGAGGCAATTATAGCCAGCCAGCCTCATCTGTGGTTGCCACTCATATTAAAGCTGTTTCAGTTATCTGGAGGAAGAATGCCCAGCATTGTAGGAAAAAGGTCATTGACCCCCTTTCCACCAACATAAACACCATTTTTCTCTATGTTACCTCACACTATCGCTGCTACTGTACCCACCTCTCACTAAGGTAGGCTCAGAATGAGTGAGTGCTGTGAGCCTGGAGAAGCTGCCTGGTCCAGTCCTTGAGCCGGTTGTGTGTCCCTGAGTTTAGTGTCCTTGCATCAGCATTACAATGATAGTTACTGGTGCAGCACTACAGTGCAGGAGTATCCTAAAAGTGGATTGGATAGGTGATGTGAGGATTCTTAGAGGCTGGCACATGTCAGATGCCTGTCACCGTGGATGAAGGGTCCATGTGGCTGGTGCCCATGGAGCGTGCCTTGAGATGTTGGTGACTAGTTTCCAACTGAAAATCATTTGGAGCAAGTGGTGAGCTGAATCTGCCAGATTCGTGCTCTGGCTTTCTTTGTTGAGTATCCTGACATCAGGCTTATTTGGTGAGTTTGATCATATGGGAGGCTGAATATTTAATGAGGTGTGTTCATCTAATTAATAAGTAATTTAACAAGCAATAATCAGTCAATTGACAACATGCTGTTGCCATGTGAGAGTCTCATCATGCCATTTGTGAAAAGCATAAAAGATGGTGCAACATGCTATTGATATTGAGATGGGCCTTGCTGCACTTGCCACCTGATTTCTGTCAAACATCTCACCATAGTTTGCGCTGCCCATGCATTTATAAGATTCCATCCTCTCGTGTTCGCTGAGGAACAATACCGAGTATTTCCTTCTGTCTGGATCTTCCAAGGTGCAGCAATCATCATTAATTTGCCACTCCATTTGAACATTTTTCCTAGACCTGAGTTGGCTCTATATTTCTTCCAAGACGTTCTGAGTAAGGCTTTCTGAAAAATGTGGAGTCCACCATCTCTTGGAGTTCCAGTATAGTGAAGTGCAGTCATGGGGAAGACATGTGTCCTCTTTTTGTTTAAAACATTACCTGCCATGTGGCAAGTTTAGCAGTCTAGTTTAAATGTTGAGTGGGTGATCAAGTAAATGGGTAGGGTTATAAGGTAGGCAAGTGCCTGAGGTAAGTGGGTGGCTGGGTATACTGCACAGATGGCAGTTGTCTGCCACTGCTCACTAAAGCCAATTAAAGACTGACTGCAGCTTTCCCACAGGCATTGGGTGCCGGTATGGATGCCCAGAGCTGACTACACAGCAGCACCACCAAGACTGTTTTGTCAGCACCACTACTGACCGAGCTGGTCGAGTCCTAAAGGACAAAGCAGCTAGACTGTAGTGGGTTGTGAGGGAACTAACAAAATGGCAAAACGTACTTGACCTCATCATTACCAAATTGTCTCTGCGGATGCATATTGTAAGTTTGCCGATGGCATGAAAGTTGGTGGAGATGTGGATAGTTTGGAGGGCTGTTGTAGGTTGCAACAGGACATTGATGGGATGCAGAGCTGGGCAAAGAAGTGGCAAATGGAATTCAACCCAGAAAAGTGTGAAGTAATTCATTTTGGAAGGTCAAATTTGAATGTAGAATACAGGGTTAATAGCAGGATTCTTGGCAGTGTGGAGGAACAGCAGGATCTTGGGGTCCACGTCCATAGATCCCTCAAAGTTGCTACTCCAGTTGATAGGGTTGTAAAGAAGGCGTATGTTGTGTTGGCTTTCATTGGCAGGGGAATTGAGTTTAAGAGCCGCGGGGTTATGTTGCAGCTGTATAAAACCCTGGTTAGATCACACTTGGCATATTGTGTTCAGTTCTGGTTGCCTCATTATAGGAAGGATGTGGAAGCTTTAGCAAGGGTGCAGAGGAGATTTACCAGGATGCTGTCTGGATTGGAGGGCAGGTCTTCTGAGGAAAGGTTGAGGGAGCTAGGGCTTTTTCTCTTTGGAGCAAAGAAGGATGAGAGATAACTTGATAGGGGTGTACAAAATGATGAGAGGCATTGATAGAGTGGATAGTCGGATACTTTTTCCCAGGACGGAAATGACTATTACAAGGGGGCATAATTTTAAGGTGATTGGAGGAAGGTTCTTTACACGGAGAGTAGTGGGTGCGTGGAATGCGCTGCCGGCAGTGGTGGTGGAGTCAGATACTTTAGAGACATTTAAGCGACTTTTGGATAGGCACATGGGTGATAGTATAATGTAGGGTATGGAGGATAGTTTGATCTCAGTAGGATAATCGGTCGGCACAACATCATGGGCCGAAGAATAGTACAGGCCCTATGTTCAATGTTCTATGCATTTGTCTGCCACCAGTAAGAATGACAACTGTGCAGTTGTTTTGGACATAAACGCCTGTCTTCATGTTGAGGGTACCCTCCATTGTGTCGTGTGGCAATATCACTGTGCCAAATGGGATAGACTCCGAACAGATGAAGCAGTTCTAGCAACCTAAGACTGGCCATCCATGAGGCATTGTGGGCAATTAGCAGCAGAATCGCACCCAAATACAGTCAGCAACTTCTTGGGGCTGGCATATCCTTTCTCTACCATTGGAATCGAGGCAGGGGATTAACCCCTTCTCTTCTCTCTTTTTGGGCTCCATCATCACCTATCATTTTACTCCTTAACTCCCCCACCCTATCTTGTACATGTAAATCAACAGTTTCCTAGCTACCATCAGTTCTGAGGAAAGGTCACTTAACCCAAAATATTAACTCTGATTTCTAGCAAAAGACGCTACCAGACCTGCTGAGCTTTTCCAGCAATTTCTATTTTTGTCTCTGATCTGCCATTGTTCTGCTCATTCCTCCAAGTGATCTATATCCTGTTGTATCCTCTGACAATCCTCCCCATAATCCCCAACTCCACCAATCTTTGTACTGTCTGCAAACTTACTAATTAAACCAGCTAAATTTTACTCATGAACAGCAGAGGCCCCAGCACTGATCCCTGTGGAACACCACTGGTCACAACCCTCCATTCTGAAAAGCATCCTTCCACCGCTACCCTCTGTCTCCTATGACTAAGCCAGTTCTGTATCTATCTTGCCAGCTCACCCCTGATACCATGTGACTTCACCTTTTGTACCCGTCTGCCATGAGGAACCTTGTCAAAGGCTTTACTGAAGTCCATGTAGACAACATCAACCATTTTTCTCTCATCAATCGTCACCTGCTCAAAAAACTTAATCAAATTAGTGAGGCATGACCTACCCCATACAAAACCACTAATATCACTAATAAGTCCATTTGCTTTTAAATGTTGTATAGATCTTGTCCCTGAGGATCTTTTCCAATAATTTCCCGACCACTGATGTGAGAATCTCGGGCCTGTGATTTGCAGGATTATCCCTGTTACCCTTCTTAAACAATGGGACAACATTGGCTATTCTCCAATCCTCTGGGACCTCACCTGTGGCCAAAGAGGATAGAAGGATATCTGTCAATGCTCCAGCAATTTGTTCCGTTGCCTCCCTCAATATTCTGGGATAGATCCCATCAGGACATGGGGACTTATCTACCTTAATACTTTTTAAGACTCACAAAACCTCTTCCTTTTAAATAGCAACTTGGTTTGGGAACTCAACACTCCCTTCCCTGAGATTAACCTCCACCAATTCCTCTCTTTGGTGAATACCAACACAAAGTATTCATTGAGGACCTAACATTTACCTCTTCTGGCTCCACGCATAGATTCCCTCCTCTGTGCTTGAGTGGGCCAACCCTTTCCCTGGCTACCCTCTTGCATTTTATATACGTATAAAAAGTCTTGGGATTCTCCTTAATCCAGTTTGCTAATGACTTTTCATGACCCCTTTTAGCTGTTCTATTTCCTTGTTTAAGTTCTTTCCTGCTTTCCTTTATATACTTCAAGGGCTTCATCAGTTTCCATCCTCCTAGACCCTGCGTATGCTTCCTTTTTCTTTCTGACCAAGGTCATAGCATCCTTGGTCATCCAAGGTTCATGTAATTTGCCATATCTATCCTGCATTCTCACAGGAACGTGCTGCTTCTGAACGCTTATCAACTGCCATTTGAAATACTCCCACATGTACGATGTAGATTTATCCTCAAACAGCTGCCTTCAATCAAAACTCTCCAGTTCCTTCCTAATATTGTTGTAGTTTGCCTTCCCCCAATTTAACACCTTCACGCAAAGACTGTGTTATCCCTATCCATGATTATCTTAAAACTCATGGCAGTATGGTCACTACTCCCGAAATGCTCCCCCACTGAAACTTCA
The DNA here is from genome assembly GCF_021869965.1 of Rhincodon typus. NCBI lineage: Eukaryota > Metazoa > Chordata > Chondrichthyes > Orectolobiformes > Rhincodontidae > Rhincodon > Rhincodon typus. The sequence continues at coordinate 53,376,891 of NC_063346.1, forward strand.
CTCACCTGGCCGGGCTCATTTTCCAAAACCAGGTGCAGTAAAACCCCTTCCCTGGTTGGACTGTTCACATATTGTGTCAAGAATCCCTCTTGAATGGTCCTTACAAATTCTGTCCCATCCAAGCCCACATAGTGAATCCCAGTCAATATAGGGGGAAGTTAAAATTATTCATCGCAACAACCCTGCTGTTTTCCTATCTTTCCAAAATCTGTTGACATATTCTTTCCTCTATCTCCCGCTGGCTGTGGGGAGGCCTGTAGTATACCCCCAGCATTGTGATTTCACCTTTCCTGTTCCTAAGTTCTACATATATTGCCTCACTGCACGAGTCCTTCCTCAGTACAGTTGTGAGAAACTCCTTTACCAGTAATGCAACTCCCCCACTCCTTTTATCTCCTCTTCTATCACATGCTTCCAACATCTGTCACTGGTAGGTGGTAAGAGTGAGATTTCTGGTCAGGCATGTGATGGAAGAAAATTTGATCCTCTTCCATCACTAACCATAGCTCCAAGTTACATCATGCATGTGCAAGTTCATGTTGCCATAGCAATGTGATCTTTTTGGGAGTGCCATTTGGCTCAATTCAGTGGATGGTCATTATAGATCAGATTGATATCAATAGCACGAGATTGGTGTACATAATGGCCAGGCTGGCTTTGGACCAACCTAATTGCCCTACCCATAGTGGAAATCACAGTGCTGTAGATTAAACCTACCTTTGGGCAGAGAACTGATGAAGAAAAAATATGTAGTCAGGTAAGAAGTTGAAGATTATAGCAGTAAATATAACTAAAATGATCGGATACCTCCTAATTATGCCTTCAACCTTTTACCTTTTCTTGCAAAGATCAAAAATATTTCTCCGTGCCCACATTAATAAAGCATTTTCTCTCAAGATATTAAATGCGTGAAGAATTACCTATGATAATGTGACATTGTATTATGATTCTCTTTTATTAACTTACACACACGCGCTCTGTTTACAATATCGCATTTCCATTCATCATTCATAAGACCTCTGTTGTAGTACAGTTTACTCTTACAAGATAAACTAAATTAAACATGCCTTCCTAGGCTGCCAAACCATTACTGTTTCTTTACATCTTTCCATTCTTATTGTCCCCATGCTGCAAGCAGTGTTTAGACCTGTTTCTGTATCAAAGGCTACGCCTGAATTAAAGTGTTAATACTGTAACCTACTCAGTACAATTCCATCCCTGCCATTGTGTGTCCATAACTCATTTTGAACTATGGAAAGACAGTAATATTAATTGGCCCTTAGTAACCATTTCTTGGGACCTGAATAGACATCAGTTTAGGACATTAGTTTCCTCCATCAGCATGTTCCTACATTCTGCTGCTTTTTATCTCTTTGAAATTTCCTTATACACTACCTATTTCTATAACACTGTACTAGCTATTTCTAACTTTTATTTAGGACTACCATCTTGTACGGATGGTAACTAACGTACGGATTTATACTTTTAAAATACATATTAAATAGGGCCAGTATCCCCTTTAAGAAACTTACTATCAAAACAGCGCTTCTGTGAAACTGCATGAATGAATGTGTCGGAACTGTCAAAAACCGGCAATAGCAGATGAAACTTCATGACCCAGGTGCGGGAGATCAGTTTAATATCCTTTATACTTTTATTTAATGCGTGTATAATTTCTCCCTTATTTAGATTTATAGGTCTAGTTTTTCTACCAACATTACTAACTTTAAAGACAAAATGACTAACACTTCTTAATTATGCAAGCTCAGACCAATCCCATCAGGAGTAACAGCCAGCATTTAGCATGTGCTTAAACTTATCTCCTGCTTCCCCAGCACAGATGTCACGCAAATTTGTGTACAATAGATAAAACTATGTGACACCATAGTGCTAAAATTTTAATGTATGTAAAAACTGTATATAAAAGAGGTTCCTGTACTTTGGATTCCATCACTGCCTCGAACTGTGCTACTGTGGATGCTCAATAAAGAGGCTATTTTCGCCACTCACTGATCTTGGTCATTATTGAACACGATCCCACAACAGCAAATTGAGCAGGATCTGGAGAGGAGTGGTAATACCGATTATTTTATGTCTTTGTACATAATGTTTTCTTTTACCATGTTGTTTAATGCCACACTGAGTTTGGGTTTGAGGCAGACTAATTGAACAGAAGGTTTGGACTTCGAACTAGAATTTTATTCTAAATAATAAAGTAATCATAGAAGTGCCAGCCTCAGACTTATAGTGGCTTTAGGTAAGGACGATGCTATCTTCTTTTGTGTACTTGTATCTTAATGCATTTATTCTAGTATTGCAATCTGGTGTTCTTTCAGAGAATTTGATGTCTGCTGTTTAAACCTGGTAATTTGCAGCTCCAAGACATCATTGCAAGGCTTAAGCCTAATTTTTATCCTATCGTAAAACACTGATTAACAGTTATATACATATTCAAGTGAATTACCTAAATTTTTGTCATACAGCATTTACCATACAATTTTATTTATTTCTCCTACTTCTCCCCAAGTATTTGACTTGATTAATCTGTTTCAATAGGTGGATCAGGAAAGTTTATGATTATGACCAGGTATGGAAACATTTGAGGTAAAGTTGGTGATTTTGCACTTCCTCTGCTGGCTTCAGCTATATAAAAGATTCAGTTGATCTGGCTGAACAAGCGTGTAGTGATGCAACTTCAGAAGTATTTTAGAATTGAGGTGATTACACTCTTCTGCTCCATTATTAGCATCAGATATCACTGCCAGTTCCCCGAGGAAGAAATAAAGCTGTCCATCCATGCATTGCTGTTCTTGGTGTAAAAGAGCTTGTTCCCTCGAAGTATGGACATGTTCTTCAATGTTCTGTTCCAAGGCATGGAATGAACATGTTTGGTTGGGAACAATTTGATTTGTTGCTTGGTACATTCTTCAAACTAGCGCATATTCGAAAAGTGGCTTGTTTTTGCTACAATGTGTGCGTTGTTTGCAGAAGTCTGGGCAGTTTTTTTTTGTCTTTTGTGCTGACGTGGATTTTGGAACCACATCTCTGACAGAGTGCTTAGGATTTTGTATTGAAGTTATCACATGTAGTATTGTTCAGATGGGATGTCTGTCTCCTCTGGTTGGATGGTTTATTGTGCCTTTTAAGTAGTTAACACACTGTGTACAATGTTCTGCATTAAAAGGAACTTTTGCTGTGTAAGTTTTTTTCTAGATTCTGAATCTACTGCTAATTTGAACTACAAATTCTTTTGACTGAGGAGGTTCAGTGATTATATTGAAGAGGCTAACGGCAATTCTGTCATAAATAAGTTTTATTATTAAGTTATTTTTCACAGTTGCTTGGTTCAGAAAGTATATACAGATCATTATTTAAGCGAGCAATCATCTTTCTTGGAAATTGGTATCTGCTATTAAGCATGATCTTCTTTGTTCTTGAAGTGAAATATTGATCAAAAGCTGATATGAGATTATTGAATATATTTTTTATTGGTCTGTTGCCTATGTAAAATATGATCTGATATTCTTCTTGTATGGTAGAGTGCTATCCAATGTTCCCTCTGATTTTTGTTGTACCTGCGTTGACTTCTGAATAGCCTGAGTAGTACAGTTAAATCAGAGCAGAAGTCATATTGTGGAGAGTGATGGATTGTGCGTGTTTTTGAATTTTAGCTGCATCACATGCACACAGCTTACTATATTGGTGCTAACCTGTTCTACATTTAATTTGGTGGCTAATATTTAAGCTGTCCAAAGTCTTGAGAATTATGCCTCACTTTATCTGCCAATTTGTTGTTCTATCTAACGGATATGTTAGCTTGAATTTTTTTGATGGAAAGAACAAAACCACTGAATTTCGTTGCATTTGACTGGGCACTTCAGGTTATTGATTAATTTTCTTGATTTGGAAAAATATTACTATGATGTTGATCTACTGTACTCATTTTGTTACCATGTTGTATTCATAGTTAATTAAAATGTTGGTAAGTCTTTGTAATAGTAAAACTGAGTACTGCTGAAATTCTGGAACAAAAACAGAAGTTGCTGGAAAAGCTGAGCAGGTCTGGCAGTTCTGAGGAAGGGTCACTGGACCCGAAACGTTAATTGATTTTTTTTTTCTTCTTCACAGATGCTGTCAGACCTGCTGAGCTTTTCCAGCAACTTCTTCTGTTTTTGTTCCTGATTTATAGCATCCACAGTTCTTTCAGTTTTTACTGTTGAAATTCTGTTGTTTTCAATGTAAAATTCAGTTTTCCTTTACCAATATGGCATCTTCATAGAGATAAATTAAGATATTCCCCTTCTGCCAAGGTGGCTGAGGAATTTGCAAAGATCTGTATGTATGTAGAATTCTCTCAAAATGGTTTCACTCAATCAGAATTATTGATTTTTTTTTTTCATTGTATGAAAGACAGCTGCCCTGACTTCTTTTTGTGCCAATATTTTTCTGACTGAGATACTTGCTTGCCGCATTTGACAAAATGTGATCAGATTTATGCTCTTTCTCTTTATCCAACTTTTTATGTGGTAATAATTAAAATCAAGAAAAATGTCTTAGTTGCTGAATAAAACTTTGGATTTGTAATTTAAGCTGTCAAAATAATAAAAAATTCACTAACTTCACTCTTAGGGCATTGATACTTTGATACTTTGACTTGAAATAATGATTTTTACTTTGATTCTTTTGTTGTAATTAACTTTCTTTAATTCTCTATCTGAAGAATTATCTTATCTTGCTGTTGTCAACTTTGTCATTTGAGTAAATAGTTTAGAAATTTCTTGTGGTTAGAAGTCATAAATCTGCTTCTCAATCTGGTTTTCCAGGCAAAAACACTTTTTTTTTTGTTTCCTTCCCTCGAGGAATCGAATCTGCTTTGTGTATCAAGTAATCGGCCTTATTGTGGGTGCTCAGTTCAGATCTCTCCCCTTAGCTGCTGGGGGGATTTTACTGCTCTCATTGCTTTTATTCCCCTATTGTTGGCTGTAAAAGGCTTTGAGACTTAGTGTTCTGATAGTTTCTTTGGGTAGGGTTTTCAGCTCAAAGATGTTCAGCTGCTTAACTCCCTGGCTTTTCTCTGGCTGCTGGGTTGCCTCCTAACTGTATGGATACTTTCTTGATTTAATGAATTATTTTTTGAATTTGTCACTTTTCTTGGGGCTGTTTCTTGATCTTCAAAGAAACCATGCTTTTCTAAGCAGAGCATCCTATAGTTTTCACTATCTTTTATCATGTGGTTTGCCACTCTGAGTTTGGATTCTTCCAGGAGGAAAAAACCAGATGCTGAAAATCTGAAACAAAAACAGAAATTGCTGGAGAAAGTCAGCAGGTCTGGCAGCATCTGTTGAGAGCGATCAGAGTTAACATTTTGAGTCCAGTAACCGTTCTTCAGAACAACAGGTTCTGTTTTTGTTTTGGGTTCTTTACAGACCGGTTGAGGAAAGTGCAAAGTCCAGAACTGTCTTCTGACTTGGACTTCAAAATAACACTCAGTGCAATCTCTCTCTTATACACATTCTTGCATTCCCTCTCATACATTTCCCCCCCTCCCTCCGCTCTCCCTGCTTTAAATGTATTTCAGACACAATATAATCTTATTTCGGATCTTTAGCAGCACAATTTTCCCAATTTCAACGTAGCTCAATAGCTACTAGGACACCTGTTATGGCACGCTCTAACAGACACTGCTGTTCTTGGGTAGGATTGTTATGGTGCAGGTGGTGAGCTGGAGGAAACATTTTACGATTTTTCATTCTGGAACACTCTTCCATCTGCACCAGGTACCCTTGGATCTGGAATGAGATCCATTACTGTACCCTAAATACTCTGTTTGAAATCTCAAAAATATGTTTTATCTTACCAGATTGGCAGTGTTACGGACCAGACCAGACCCCTTCAAAATATTTTAAGAAGGTAGCCTAGACCCTAACTTTTTCTTATTTTTTAAAGGCTAATGTGAAGTGCCTCTTCCAGATGCACTGATCCAGCTACTCAATGTTAAGCAAAACACAATTTATTTAAATGCTATAGTTAAGATAAAATAAAAGAAAGAGGAATTTAGAATAACTTAACTCTATTGGAAAACTTAATAGAACAATAGATACAGTAACTATTACTAATTAACTGTTCCAATACAGTAACATCTCATAGAAACACACCCCTTGGAAAAAAGGAAATTTCAGAACCAGATTCTCGCATGTAGTTGTCCAATCTAAGAGGAAAAAAGCATAAAAGGAAAATTGAGAGAGTAGCAGCCAGGAGGCATTCACTGAAGCTTTCAACTCTGTTGAAACTCTAATAACTTCTGCTTAAAACTAAACCTGAAATCCAGAAATCCTGATCTGTGAGAGCTGGCCATATACATTCAGGTTGCTTAAAAAAAACTCAAGGCCTCACAGGCTGTTTATTCAAGTGCTCTTAACCAGCCAGCTCTATACCTTTGCCTTACAACCTCTCTTCAAACAAAACCAGGACAAAATAACTTCTTAAAGCCACAGCGTTGCCACAGCAGTTTTTCTATTTCCTATCCTACCATCAGATGATACCTCAGGGTGAGATGGCCAATGGGACTTTCTTGTGCTGTGGGTATATCAGCAGTTGTACTGATGGTTAAAACTAAATAGACCAATCTCTCTGATTATAAGACTTAGGCCCAACCTAATCAACTTCTCCTAAGAAAGTCCCTCTCCACTGAAACTTGTTCTGTACTAGCTTCGATGCCAATATACCTTTCTTTCGAAAAGGGCCCAAAACTGTTTACAGCATTTCAGATGTGGTCTGACTAGTGCCTTATATAGTTTTAGCAAGACTTCCCTACTTTATACTCTATTGTCTCTTTGAAATAAATACCAACATTCCATTTGCCTTCCCTATTGCTACTGAATCTGGATGCTAACCTTTTGAGTCACACATGAAGTCTCATAAATGCCTCTGTTCTTATAACTTTCTGTAGTCTTTCTGCTTTTAAATAATGTTTAGCTGCTCTATTCTTCCTAGCAAAATGCTTAACCGCACATTTTCCCACATTATGTTCTGCCTGCTAGGTTTTTGTGCACTCACTTAAATTGTCTATACCCTACTGTAGACTCATTTGTGTTATCCACAAACTTGGCTGAAGCATTTGCCCCATTCAAGTCATAAATATACATTGTAAATAATTGTGGCCCCCAGCACTGATCTCTGTTGCACTTGACTAGTTACAAGCTGTAATCCTGAAAATGCTGTTCCTTAACCCAAGTGTGTCTTCCTTTTGTAACTCAATCCTCTATTCATGTTAATGTACTACTCATGACACCACGAGTTCTTACGTTACTATGTAGCCTGATCCCTGGCCCTGCCACTTGTCTCCCCGTAGGTCACCCTCTTAATTCCACATATTTTCTGTTCTCCCACTCACCTCTCTCTCTCTCTCTCTCTCTCTCTCTCTTTTTGGAGAAGTTACTTCTTTCAGTCAACTGTAGTTAAAGCACCTTGTATCCCTTTGCACCGAATTTCCACTTTGAACCAAATTTCCAGTGATATAGTCAGTAATTTATTTGGGCTTTGTCTTGCTCTACTGAGGTCTTGTGCAGGCTGACAGTGCTGTTTATTCACCAATGATTAAGTTGTGTGTGGGCTCATTCCTGCTTCCACCTTGCATTGCTGAAGTTAACGTGTAAGCAGTTAGTGGAGTAAACCTTACAGCAAACCTCTTGACTTGTATTACCGAACTAGCTGCTGAGAACAATTCAGTTTAAATAGTTGGCTCTGTTCTCACAGCCAGTTACAAATTGTTCCAACTCCTCTGCCTAGTATCATTTGCACCTCTTGAAATGTTAACGTTTCCTTAGCAATCTTGTCAAAATAGAAAAAGTCTCAACTATTTCATAAGGATTTAGAGATATTTGGAAATTCGGGTATCGTTCTTAAAGATATATTTATCAATTAGGCAAAGGTTGCTAAGAAATGGAACATTTTCTGTTTCTTTCTTGTTGATCTGATTATTGACATCTGTTCAAGATATGCAGCCCTGCCAAAACCTCCCAGGCAGAATAGACAATAAAGCTCCACACTGTCCTACTGCACTATCTCAGTTTAGGATGTATGGTGAACTCGTTCTACCCTATTCAAGACAGCACCCCAGATCAGATATAGCATTGATCGATTGTAATTCAAGCTAATTGTTTTGTCAAGATTACAATGACCCCAATTTCAAAATAAAATCAACTGTTGCCTGAGTGTAATCTTTCCACTTCCCACGCCAGTTATCCGGATGACCATGTCAAATCATGTATTTGAATGTATAGCCACATTTATATGCTTTCATACTAATCAAAACACTCGGAGTCTGGTTCTGACAGCAGTTTGAAATCGTCAAAAAAGCCTTGTTCTGTCATTGTCTCACCAATGACTAAACTACAGTTAAGGGCTTCTGATGACCAAATATGTTGAATTCTCTGACCAAATCAGAGAGGGTTAAAATTCCTCCAAACTCCATCATAAACTGTTTATTCTGCTTTAAATTTCGTAAATACTTGTCCTTTCTGCCTTTAATACACTGTTGTCTTTGATTTTTGTCATTGTTCTATGGCTTCTACTTAGTCACTGACTAATGAGGCCTGCTTCAATGTCACTGCTGTAGCAGGAGTCACTGGTCAGTCTGTCCCTTTCGGATGTTGATTGAAGGAAGGACTGTGTCAGCAAAGTCTCTGGGTGACAAAGGCAGGAATATTTTCACTGGCTTTTATGGAGCACACACTATGCATGATTCAAACTGCGCTGCAGGAACTTCGCTCCAGAGTAGACTGTCTTTCTCAACTGCTCTTAATCACATCAACATCCAAGTTCCCAGCAATCCTAATAGATTTAAAATAAATTATTACGTGGTAGAGATGAAAAATTGACTGTTGACACTAACCCAGAATTTAACTGAGCTGCCTGGGTTTTGTGTTTGTAGTCTTCTGTTGCAAGAAGGAAATCAGAAAGGCCTTCGCAAATAAGGTTAAGGATAATTGAAAAGGATCCTACAAGTACATTAAGAGCAACTAGAGAGAGAGTAGGGCCTCTTAAAGATCAACTAGGTCATCTTTGTGTTGTGTCACAGGAGATAGGAGCGATATTAAATGAATATTTCACATCAGGTTTTACTGTCGAGAAAGAAATGGAGGCCAGAGAACTCCGGGAAATAAATTATTGATGTTTTGAAAATAGTTCACATTAAAGTAGAGGAAATGCTGGAGGTCTTAGAAAAGACAAAGATGGATAAATCGCCAGGACCTGATCAAGTCTATCCCAGGGCATTGTGGGAAGTTAGGGAGAAAATTATGGTGCCCCTACCAGAAATATTTGTATCACCTATAACCACGAGTGAGGTGCAGGAGGACTTAAGGGTGGTTCATGTTGTGCCTTCATTTAAGAAAGGCTCTAAAGGGAAGCCTGGGAACTATAGACCAATGAGTCTGACATAGGTGGTGGGTAAAGTCAATAAATGTGGAGCTGGAAAAACACAGTATTTCAGACAGCACCTGAGGAGCAGGGATGTCAACATTTCGGGCCAAAACCCTTTGTCAGGGCTGGGGAATGGGAGGGGAGCCCAGAAACAAATAGAAGGAGAGGTGTGGGGGTGGGATGGAGATAGGTGGATGCAGGTAGGGAGTTATTGTGGTTGGTCAGTGGATAGGTGAGTCAGAAGATGGGCAGATTGGGGTGGAGAGATTTTTGAAGCTGGTGAAATCTATATTCAGGCCCTTGGACTGTTAGCTCCCAAGGTGAAATATCAGGTGTTGTTCCTCCAGTTTATGTGACATTCTGAAGCAATCCTGCTAATACAGCCACATCTCCTTCCTCAGTGCCTGTCACCATACTGTAAAGTCTCTTCTGAGGATGCCCACCTGGAAGAGATTTTCCTTCTCCCTCTGAAGAGAGCTCAGTGAGTCTCTATCCCACAGCAACCCCCTGTTTATCTCCTCTGCCCTGAAGATCTTCAACCACATTCTGAAGCAATCCCACTACTACAGCCACATCTCCTTCCTCAGTGCCTGTCACCCCCAACCTGTCCATCTTCTGACTCACCTATCTGCTCCACCTTCCCACTGACCAACCACAACAATGCCCTACCTGCATCCACCTATCTCCATCCTACCCACCCTCACAGCCCCCCAGCCTCACCCCACCCCTTTTTGATCTTTTGATCTCTCTGCTCATAAATTCTGTGTTCGGTGTGCATCTCTCTTGCTTCACCTGAAGAAGGGGTTACCCTCCGAAAGTTTGTGATTTCAAATAAACCTGCTGGACTATAACCCAGTGTGGTGTGACTTCTGACTTTGTCCATCCCAGAACAACACTTGCACCTCCACATCTTTCAAATGTTGTAACTTTACCTGCATCCACCACATCTTATGGCAGTTCATTCCACACACTAACTATTCACTTGTGTAAAAAAAAAAAGTTGCCCCTTGTCCTCTTTAAACCTTTCTCCTCTCAACTTAAAATATGCCCCCTAGTTTTGAACTCACCCCATCTTGGGGAAAGGATCTTTGCTATTCACCTTATTTAATCCACTCACAATTTTATAAATCTCTATAAGGTCACCCCTCAACCTCCTTCACTCCAGTGAAAAACGTCCCAGCCTACCCAGCCTATATTTATTACTCAAAATCACATTCCTTGGTAAGTCTTGTCTGAACCCTCTCCAGTTTGACAATAGCCTTCCTATAGCAGGGCGACCAGAACTGCACACACTACCCCAGAAGAGGCCTCAATGTCCTGTACAAATAGTTCTCCTATAAAACGATAGTTATGTTCTCATGTGCTGCACTGTAGAAAATCACCATAGAAAATTGCGTTATAGGGAAATTGTTATAGAAAATCGCTATACCTGTACAACAGAAAGTTCGTGTTATCCAATTAGCGTCCACTATTCATCAATCGCGTTACAGCCAATTCGTGTTAATGAAACACGAGTTACACCTGTATAATCACAACATGACCTCTCAACTCCTATACTCAAATGTCTTAGCAATGAAGGCATGCGTGCCAAATGTCTTCTTAACCACCCTGTCTACCTGTGACACAGATTTCAAAGAATTATGTACCTGAACACCTAGGTCTGTCTATTCTACAAAACTATCCATTGGGCCCTATCATTAATTGTGTAAGTCTTGAACAAAAATACAGATTGCTGGAAAAGCAAGGCAGGTCTGGCAGTATCAGTGGAGAGAAATCCGAGTTAATGTTTCGGGTCGAGTGACCTTTCATCAGAACAGATGGTGGCTAGGGAAATGTCGGTTTATGTGCGGAAGATAGTGCTGGGGGAGGGGGTAAGGAATAAATGAAAGGTGGGGTTAGAGCCCAAAAGAGAGAAGAGCAGTTAGACAAAGGACAGGATAATGATCTGGCTAGGACGGTAAAAGATGTTAATGTGACTTTCGGTGACTAACAATGGGTGGTATGGAATAACAGGCTATGTGATAACGTGGCCCGGTTGTGGGGATTGGAGTAAGGACATGGGAGAGCTCAAGCCCTAAAGTTATTGAACTTGATATTGAATCCGGAAGGTTGCAGGATTCCCAGATAGAAAATGAGCTCCGCTTCGCTGGAGCACTGCAGCAAGCCTGACACAGAGATGTTGGCCAGGGAACAGGGTGGTGTTTTGAAGTGGCAGGTAACTGGAAGTTCAGGAACAAAAACCAAAGTTGCGGAAAAACTCAGCAGGTCTGGCAGCAGCTGTGAAGAAAAAAAATCAGAGTTACCGTTTTGGGTCTGGTGACCCTTCCTTAGAAGAGGTCAGAATGGAAGTTCAGGATCTTTGTTGCAAACAGAATGCAAGTGTACTGCAAAGCGGTTAATCAGTCTACACTTCATTTCCCTAACGTAGAGGTGACCACATTGAAGCAGCGAATACAGTAGACTAGGTTGTGTAGAGTGCTGCTTCACCTGGAAGGCATGTTTGGGCCCTTGGATACTGAGGAGAAAGGAAGTGAATGGTTAAGTGTTATACCTTCTGCAGTTGTAGCGCAAGGTGCTGTGAGGCCGTGCGAGGTGGTTGTGAGTGAAAGAGGAGTGGACCAGGGTATCGCAAAGGGAAAAGTCTCTGTGGAAGGCTGTCAAGGGAAGGGAGGGGAATATGTCTCACTATAAGTCCTGCCCTTGTTTGTTGTACCAAAATGCAATACCTCGCATTTATCCAAATTAAATTCCATCTGCCATTCCTTATCCCATTGACCCAATTAATCAAGATCTCTTTAATCTTAGATAGCCTTCATCACTGTCCACTATACCGCCAATTTTGGTATCATCCATAAACCTGCTAACCATGCCTTCCAATATTCTCATCCAAATCATGTCCTGTGATTTCTAAAATTTAAAAGACATTTGGATAAGTGCATGAATAGGAAAGATTTGGAGGGATATGGGCCAAATGGAGGCAGATGGGACTATTTTAGTTTGGGAACTTGGTCAGCGTGGACTAATTGGACCGAAGGCTCAGTTTCCATGTTGTATGACTATGACACTATAGAGGTCCAGGAACAACAAGGAGTAAGTCAGCTACTAACTTGAAAGTAGATGAGGCAATAATTTAACTCACTTTGCTCCACACATTAAACCCTTGGATTGTGTAATGCTATCACACCTCAAATGATCAACATAGTCACCTTTGCTGCCCAAGACAAACAGTAAAATGCATGGATAAACCTGACAGCAAAAGTCTGGTTTTCTTTCTTAAATTAGAATATTAAAAATAGTAATTGGCCATTGAGTCCCTTGAATCTGTTCTGCTATTCATTTAGATCATGACTAATCAGCATTTCAAATGTCTCAACCCAGCTTTTCCTCCTACCTCTTACCAAACAAAAATCTATTTTGATATGAAAACTCCATTCACATGCTCTGATGGAAGTGCTCACATTTCTACGACCTTTTTTTGAAAAGTTTTTTTTGTTTGTGTGGTGATCCCTTTAACAGCTAGGGGTCACAACAGAAAAAAGGTCTACAGGGTGGGGTAGATTGTAGGTGTGGTCCTGGTCTGAATCAGAATTTTAGTTTCTAAGAGGCCGATGGTCTGTTCCACTATGGCCATGGCACAAATGAGAACTACGTTGTAACTTTTGTTGTGTGTCCATATGATTGTCTCTTAAATGTGTCATAAGTCATTTTTGGAGTGCAAAAATCATCCTTTGCAAATGCATGAGATGCATAGTTGTCCCTGTGCATAGAGTGACTTGGCAGAAACATGCAGTTGCATCTGAGTTTAAAAGCAGTGTTGAAGGCCTGAAGTGGTGGCTAAATTGGTCCAAAAGCAGGCATGATGATGTGGTGAGACTGGTGAGTTGTGTGGATGAAGTCTTGAGGAAAGTGACCGTTGAGCTTACAGTTGCATGATTCCTAGCACAGACATTTTGTGAACTGTATTTGCCAGGTGCTCAGTATGTTTTGCATCTTCTGACTGGGAAGAGTAGAATTGGAAGTGCAATGTAAATAAGATGGGTTGGCTGTTTAGTAATATGCAAGTGTATGGAGCTAAAGTAGCCATTATTCAAGGAGAAGATTCTAAAATTAACTTTTAATGCTTTAGGGAAAAAAAAATCATGTAAGTTTTTGTGACAGAGAATCTGATTTTTTTTGGGTATTCTTACTCTATTTTGACGCCTTACTCACCATTAATCTTGCCACAGGGAGGAGAAATTTCTAACCTGAAGTATCTATGTAGTTCATTGTACTTTTCATTTCTTTAACATAACAGAGTATTTAATAAAGTAGCTGTTAACATTCATGATAGAATTAAATTGAATACCATTGAATGTAGTAACATTCTTTGTTTAAGCCACAAAGTTTTTTTGTAGCTTCATTCTTTTATAGTAAATAACTAGGCTTTGTAATTTCCAAATAAATAAGACTGAGCAGCTCCTTACCAAGGTTGTAACACTCAAGTCAAAAGAGCTTCTTTATTTTTCTCCAAGATGACCTAGTTTAATTTTTAATATTATGATCTCTTGATCCTGATTTTTCCCCTACCAGAGGAACTAGTATCCTCATATCCACCCTACTAAATCTATTTAACATATTAGTTGTCCAGTATTCTCCCTTTGTGACTTGCAGTATGGAGGCATCTAATATAATTGACATCATTATGATTCATCAAATATATAACAGCTGAAGTCCTGGCTTTCTTAGAACTTGGGAGGGCATGGTCCTTGCCAACAAAGAGGCCTGAAACAATGGAGAAGTATACAAGCTTTTCATAATCATTTAACAAGATGTCTCTTTGGAGATAATGACTACAATAAAGAGTAATCAATTGGGATGTAATAAAATACTGATACAAAGTTTGTTTTAGAAATGGGTAGCAAAATAGTTAAAGCTAATTTTAAACTTGTGTGTAACACGATTCTGAAGTGGAGCCAAATTAAACTTGCAAAGTTTTAATCTGTTTCTCACTCCATACTTAGTGAAGATTATTTTCAGCATACTTGTTTTTATTTCAGATCTCCTGCATCAAAGTATTTTGTTTTAACTAAAGTTAACCTAAAATGAGCTGGATGACAGCATTGAAAGAAAAATCTTCAAGTTAATTCTGAAATTGAAGGTAGAGCAACAATGCCACCAAGGCCCAATTTTCATGGAGTCAGGTTTTTAAAAATTCATTCACAGGATGTGGGTGTTGCTGGGTGGGCCTGCATTTAGTGTGCATTGGGCAGTTGAATCAACCACATTGTTGTAGATCTGGAGTCATGTGGGCCAGCTGTTTAAAGGACATTAGTGAACCACACTGTTGATTTACAGAAATAAAACAGTGGCCTCATGGTCATCTGTTGGTCATTAGACTCTTAATTGCAGATTTTTATTGAATTCAAATTCCATTATCTGCCATGGTGCAGTTCAAACCTGGGTCTCCCGAACATTACCTGGGTCTTTAGACTATTAATCCAATGCCAAATACTGCTATTGTCTCCCCTATATATAAAATAGTCCAGTACTCAGTTCAGACTGCTTCTGTTGATACATTTGGCAAATTTTGTCATTATGAATACTTGGCTAAACTCCAAAAATAGCTACTGTGCTCAATGAATGAATGATTGATTGATTGTCACATATATATCCAGGGAGATACAGTGAAAAGTGTTCTATTGCCACAATCCAGTGTCATTTTCAGGTACAAAAGAATAAAAAGAAAGTACTTAAATAGAGTTCATCTTCATTAGCCGGGTCTCAAATATGCAAGGTCCCTGCTCTGGGTACTGACGCCACTGCTTAGTCAGCAGACAGCATTGACCAAGCTTGCAGCGAATAGCTTTGTGTGATTGGCATCTTTATTACCTTGTAGTAACTTCATTTAAAACTTTTTCAAAGGCTGCATGTCTGTTTACACAAGGTTAAGAGGTGCGAAGTGCGCTAAAGTGTTTTTTGTCTTTGATACTATGGATGTGTGTGATTGACATAAACTGTTCATATTACGATTCTTAAGTTGTCAAAGGAAATTCTCAAAGACTCTGCTTACTGTGTCAGTTTCAAAAGCATTTCAAATGCTTGCTATATTTATCAATGGCTCATTGGTTCTGAATATAGTGTTTACTGGAACAGTGTACATTTCATGGATAGGGGAATGGAAGCTATGAGGAAGACTGGAGGGGGTATGAAGGGTGAGGGCTGGAGGTCCTAACAGGCATGAATTCAACTGGCCTACAGTCCCAATGTATGGGGGTGTCTCTCTATCTACTGACATCACCAACTGCTTGCTTCTGTTGCCACTTTGGGACTGTCTCCATTCCCTGATGAAAATAGGCCAAGCAGGCTCTTCCATGACAGCGATGGAATCGTGGGGCCGGGCAAATTCTGGCCAATGATTACAATCTTCTTGATGAGAATTCTGCCTCAAATGTATACGTTAAATGCAAATAATTAGAATGGGGATAACATTTTGAAGTATGTGCTCATTGTATCGCTGACCCAGTGTAAAAGAGAAATTAGAAGTTTATTGCGTTGAAACATTGAGATTGCATGGCCTATAGAGACCATGAAAAAGACAAGCCCTTGGGTTCTGTTAATAAATGGATAGGATACAAAGCAGGGTGATATTCCTGAGATAACCAGGTGTAGAGCTGGATGAACACAGCAGGCCAAACAGCATCAGGGGAGCAGGAAGGCTGACGGAATACATTATATGGAGGATGTTGTTCTTGAAAGTATGTAGTTAGAGCTGCCAAGGTCAGGTTCCTTGGGATAGGAGATAAAACAAAAGATGCTGTCTATGTCCTTGCTGGAAAAAGACCAAAGAAGTTTTGAAGTGATCTTCAATTTTTAAAAGAACATTTATGAAAGTAAATGATGAATTGTTCTGACAAAACTTGAGGGCAACTTTTAAAATGCAAAGGGTATTATCTATAAAGACTATAAATTAGGGAACATAATGAAGCAAATAGGTAGCAAAAGACTGAGTAAATATTAACAAACTTGCTTCTGATTTAAATTGGCGTTATTTAAATTTCTGAACAGTATTAGGAATGCAGAAAAAAATCAATTAGAAGGATATGATAAGAGAATTGCAATGTGAGATTTGATATCACTTCAGAAAGAGTTGGTATGTTAACCTATTCCTCTTTCTTGCTCACTAGCCTCACAGCTCATTTGTTAATGTTGCTCCTGGAAATTTTAACCTGAATTTTTCTTTCTGAATTATGTTATCTTTTCCAGCTGGTGTAATTGCTTTTTTCACATTACTTTGTGACATATGGTCCTATCATATATTCTACGGGTCCAAGTTCAAAAAATTACAAGATCTTGAGATTTCTCAATGATTTGATATGGAGAATCCATTCACTTATCAGTTATTTAAACTGATTCTTTGTCTAGCTTTTCAACTGATCCCTTTAAGGGCTTAACTGGGCCAGAGCACTCTGTTGCTAATAACTAAGATATTCCCATAGACCATTTGAATGTTTTCTTGTCTGCTTTCAATAGCTCTCAGGATTTCTATCTCTGAATTTATCCTTAACTCTTGAGTCACACAGTGCATTTGCTTCTTTAATAGATCTGAAGTATATCCGTTTAAACTTTAGGTTTTCACCTCTAGTTTTAGCCTTCATATAAATACTGATGCTGCTTTCCTAACTTGGTTTTATTTTAACATTCCCTTTAAAAAAAAAGTCGACGGATTTCTTTCAGCTTAGCTCAGTTGCATGCAGCCTATGAATCATGTTGTTACAGGTTGAAACACCTTTCAAAGCTTAAACGTATCATCAAGGCTGATGTTCCAGTGCTACAGTGAAGGAATGTTCCATTGACATTCTCTGTACCTGAGATGGTGTCATGTGTTGGTCACATTGTTACACTATAAATAATCTGTAACTGAAGATGCTGTACCTAGGTACCTTTGTACCTAAGATGGCAGTATAAGTGGTGAGTTATAAACTTTTCACTGTACTCATTTGAGTACATGTGACAAAGCTAATTCAGTTCATTCTTTGGATGAGATGTTAAATTGAAACATTTTTTTACTGTTCGGAGGGATGTGAGAGACTTCACGTTGTGATGTAAAAAATAAGTTCCACCAATTTATACTGGCCAACACCATTGAAAACAGAATAACTGATCATCTGCTTTCTGCAATTTTGTGAAATTTATGCACAAAATCATATTTAACACATTTAGTGAAGCATTTGAATGCGAATACTTTAGGAAGTTCTGGTGAGGTACTTTGTATATTTGAAAGTTCTGTTCAGTTTTGTGTAGAGCATATGCCAGACTCAAGTGACTAGAAATCCATCTTAAGTGTTGGCTTAAAATGTTTGATATGTCTTGGATGCTCGTTATACCTTGTGCCTGCTATTTTGTTCCATTTTGCTTTCAGTGGAATTAAACATCAGTTGCTTTGTATGATAGCCAGTTAATTCAATACTGCTTGTTTTACATCACAGCTCAAGAAGAATGTTTATCCCTTGACATGCTTGTGAGATGATAAAACATTTGCTGTTTTTTTTTCTGATTAGCTCAAATTTAATCAGAAAAGGGGTTACTACTATCGAGTTACTTCAGTCTCTTAACTTTACTTCCACACACTTCTGTCACATTCTCCAACCTATGACAGAAAATGCTACAGAAAATTCACTAGTACTCTTCTAAAATATTGAATGTTACTTCTGTGTTTTCTAAAGTTTCCTTTTATGGGAAATCATATGGAGAGACTGGATAGGCTGGCACTTTTTTTGCCCCTGGAATGTAGGAGGTTGAGGGGTGACCTTAGAAATTCATAAAATCATGTGGGACATGGATAAGGTGAATGGTAGGTGCCTTTTTAAGGTGGCTGAGTTCAAAACTAGAGGGCATAAGTTTAAGGTGAGATGAGAAAGGTTTGAAAGGGACCTGAGAATAAACTTTTTCCACACAGAGGATGGTGCATGTGAGGAATAAACTGCCAGAGGAAGTGGTAGATGCAGGTACAGTTGCAACATTTAAAAGATATTTGGACAGACACGTGAATAGGAAAGGTTTAGAGGGATATAGGCCAAATCAAGGCAAATGGGACTGGTTTAATTTGGTAAACCTGATTGGGATAGCCAAGTCAAACCAAAGGATCTGTTTCTGTGCTGCAGTGACTGTATGACTTTTCTTGTTGTTCTGGCTGTACTTTTGAAATTAGTGCACTGTATTTCAGTTTTTGGTCTTCATTAATGTACAAAATCCAGCTACAGAATGATCAGAAGTACATACTTCTATGTTACTAATCAATGGTTCTAAATGTAAAACTTCCAGTAGAAAATGCTGGAAATACTCAGAAGGCCTGGCAGCATCCATGGGGCGAAACAAATTTAATATTTTGGGTGGTGACTTTTTGTTTTTCCAACATCTGCAGTATTTTGATTCTGTACAACATGTTAGACCTGTTGCAGAATCTAAGAAAACATTTATTATCTCATCTCTCAGAATCATGCCTAACCACGATTTACAATGAATTGTCTAGAGCTGCAGTTGACTTGGTATCGGTAAACAAGACATCAATACGTGCATGGCAATGTGATATTGATCATAGGGTCATGATTATTAATCAATGAGATGCAAAGATTAGGGGGGTGAAATTTCAATGCTGTGCATCTTTCCCTGCCTTTAAGCAACCTGATTGACAGAGCTGGCTTCCTGTTGGGCGGAAAGCACTTTAATGAAATCAGCAGTAGAAGAGCAAGTAAAGAATCTGCTACTGTTTAGTGGGAGTGTTGGAAATCTTTAGGATCTGAAAAGTGGATCTGCTGCCCAATTCACTATTCCTAAGCATGGAGTGTATTCGCGAAGATTCCAGATGGAGTTTTAATGGCAAGGATGAAAGTAATTTGGCAGGGTGGGTTGAAGTATTCTTGTTCCTCCTGACTTCTGATAGTGCCTGTACTATACTTGGAAGTGGACGTTTTGTAGTGATTTTGAGATTTTAAAAAAATGTTTACACCTTGCCTGACCCCAGGCCACGCGTTTGTGGTTAAAATTATCTCCTAGTTCTTTGCTTCATTGATGTGTAAAAAACAGTTACTAGTTACCTTGCAAGTCTTTCTCCCTGTTGTTTATCTATAATCTGAACAGTGTAGCCTTCAGTTATAGAGGTCACCCTGGATTTTGTGCAGAACCGTATCGTTCATTGCAGTGACATTGTCCACAGTTTTAGTAGGAGGATTCATAGATAGAATTGGTATGTAAAGATTCTCTGCCTATAATATTCTTATGTGACAAGGAACAAGGTTATAAAATCAAAATCAAAACAGTCAAGCCATGTATTGAGCAAAGAAGATGACTAATCAGGTTCACTATATGTAAAGTCAGAAATCAGCAGCTAGAAGATCCAAGAAACTGTGTGGTGTGAGAAAGCTGATATAAAAATACAACCAATTTTTAAAGCTTTTATTTATTGGCTCCATTGCAATGGAATATTTTTGAATTGTTCAAATCTATTCTTAAAAAGATGTGCGTCGGAAGTGTTTAATATGCGTCAAAATTTAAGTGTCAATGACACAGAAAAACTTAGCATGCTTTTCTAATGAGAAGCACGGAATCATACCATATAGAGGAAATCCATTTGACTATTTGTGCCTGTGCCTGTCCTGGTCTCCTGCTCTTCTTCCTTTATAGCCCTGCATTTTTTTAAGTATATATCCAATTAGATTTGAAAATCATTAAAATTTCAGGCAGTGAATCCAGATGACAACAATGTATTTTATAAAACATTAAATTATCTTTATTTCAGCAATGTATTTTATCTTTTGTCAATATCTTAAATTTTTAATCTTTAATCAACCTCCTGCCCATGGGCAGCACAGTGACAAAGTGGTTAGCACTGCTGCCCCATATAGTAACTGTTTTGTGTGCAGTTAGTACATTCTCCCTGTGTCTGTGTAGGTGTAGGTTTCTGCTGGGTGCTCAAGTTCCCTCCCACTCTCCAAAGATGTACAGGTTAGGCGGATTGCCCATGCTAAATTGCTGCATAGTGTTCAGGGATGCGCAGGCTAGGTGGGTTGGCTATGGTAAATGCAGGGTCACGGGGTTGGGGTGGGATTCTGGGTGGGATGCTCTTTGGGGGTGGGTCGGTGCAGATTCGACAGGCCAGATGGTCTCTTTCCAAACTGTAGGGACTCTATGATTCACTGGAAACAGTTTCTCCTAGTTACTTTTACTTTTTCAAAATTCTTCATAAGTTTGAAAATCTCTTAAATTTTCCCCCTTTGAATCTTCTCTAGTCTATTTGGATAGCAGTCAAAAAATGTTGCACTGTCCACTTATTCTAGTGATATAATTTGAACCAATCAAAAAAGATTTTTTTCTTGATCCACTTGCTTTCTGCCTTACCACAACCATGATCCACTGAGCATCATCACACACTGTCACTCTTCATTTATGAATTTAGCTTGACATTAAGATGCAATTTGATTGGGATAATGTCATAACAAAGAAAGGAGAAGAAAATAAATGTTGGAGATAAGAAAAACACAAAACAGTATTGTTTTAAAAATGCATAAATGGTTGCTTCTCTCTATTAAGATGGTTGCTGTGCTAATAGTTGAGAAACTAGGAATAAAACTTGCCTTGAATCCACTTGATTCTGTGGTTAGGCTGCATCTGTAATTTTGTCCTGTTTACTATTAAAATCTAAAATATAATAGCATGGCTAATGAAGATCTTCCATTGTTGCTCCATGTGACATTCTCTTTCTCTTTGCAGGA
Organism: Rhincodon typus; assembly: GCF_021869965.1. Classification (NCBI taxonomy): domain Eukaryota; kingdom Metazoa; phylum Chordata; class Chondrichthyes; order Orectolobiformes; family Rhincodontidae; genus Rhincodon; species Rhincodon typus. The sequence continues at coordinate 53,398,061 of NC_063346.1, forward strand.
TACTTGTGATATGTTCTTGCCTCCCATGGACTCCGACTGGCAGGTACTGCATGCTGACTATTTTTGACATTGTATCACTTGAAGAACAGTCATGAGTTCTTTGGCATCAGGATATTTTATGGAGACAGAATGTGTGTCTGTTGCCATGTGAACCACCTCAAGAATGCTTTATCGTCTTCCTACTGTTTTTCAATTTAAAATGTATTTAACGTATCTTCTCCCACTGGTTCTGCTTGTTCTGTCAGCAATACACCACAGTTGAAGCAGGCAGTGCCTCATCTCTGCTGTGGTAAGAAAACCAGTTGCCAATGCCACTACTTATATGAGCAATTCTTAGATCCACACTGAGTAAACATGCCTCCTGATTCTCTCATCACCATATACAACTACTCTTTTTCCTTGCCTTTTGGTCCAAGAGCAGAAAATATCTGGAGAAAATTGTAGACAAAATTACAATGACATAGCATCCCATGACACAACACTTTGCTACCAGGAATTGTTCGTAAAGATGAGAAAGAAAATTAGAGAGATTGATCAATGAACTGAGATCTTTTAGAAAGATAGTCGAATGGCCAGAGTTAAGTACAACACAGATATGCCTCATGGAGGAAATGAGATTGGTGAAGTTGTAGGAAAGAATTGGGAACAGTGCACGGTCAGGATTGAGGAGTGGCAAGAGGGAGAGACAATGTCACTCATAAAATGATCCCTTAAACTCTTTACATTTGACAGTGAAGCTGGAGGGACAAGAATACAATGCAATACAATTTTGATATTTGTGAAAAACAGTTGTCCCCACAGTGATCATAGCATCATAAAGTTTAGATTAGCTATGGAAAAAGATAGGGAGTAAGTTAGAATAAAAATACTTAATTGGAGGATGGCCACTTTCAATGGGTTGTCAGTAGATGTGGCTGGGTTGAATTGAAATCGAAGATCAGCAGACAAAAACATTTTTGGACAGTGAGCCTTCCTGAAAGAAGAGCTGGTTTTAATGTGGTTGAGGTATATTCCAATGAGGAGGAAAGAAAGGGCAAACAAAGTCAGAGCTCCCAGGATGCTGAATATGAGAGAGAAAGAGCAAGAGGAAGCTCAAAAGGGAGGCGTATGACAGATGTCGGGTTGATGACACAAGCGAGAAGCAGACTGAATATAGAATGTTCAGAGGGGAACTGTAAAAGAAAGTGAGACAATTCAGAACATTGAGTATGGGTATTGGGACATCATATTGTGGCTGTACAGGGCATTGGAGAGGCCATATGCGTACAATTCTGGTTGCCCTTCTGTAGGAAGGATGTTCTTAAATTTGAATGGATACAGAAAAGATTTACAAGGATGTTGCTGGGACTGGAATGTTTGAGTAGTAAGGAAAAGCTGAATAGGCTGAGGCTTTTTCTTGGGAGCTTTGGAGGCTGGGAGGTGACCTTATAGAGGTTTATTAAATCGAGGGGCATAGATAGGGTGAATAACCAAGGTCTTTTTCCTAGGATGATGAAATCCAAAACTGGAGGGCATAGGTTTAAGGCGAGAGGGGAAAGATCTAAAGAGGACCCTGAGGGGTAGCCTTTTCATGCAGAGGGTGGTGCATGTATAGAATGCGCTGCTACAGTAAGTGGTGGAGGCTGGTACAATTACAACATTTAAAAAGCATCTGAACGTGCACATGAAAAGAAAGGGTTTAGAGGGATATGGACCAAATGCTGGCAAATGGGACTAGGTTAGATTGGGATGTCTGGTCAATGTGGTTGAGTTGTACCGAAGGGTCTGTTTCCATGCTGTATGACTCTGTAATAAACTGGTGGCTAACATAAGAAAACAAAAACACTCAATGTCTATTTATAAATGTTGAAATAGCAGACAGGTAGTAAAAATAGTGGCGGGGTCAGAACTTGACCAAACAAAACGAATTTAAACACAAGGACATAGCTGACGTGTTAAGTTAATACTTTGTGCCTGTCTTTTCTAAGAAAGAAGATGCCACTGAAATCATTGCAAAAAGAGGACATAGTTGAGATGCTGCATGGATAAAAAGATGGTACTGTAAAACTTGGCTGTACTTAAAGTAAATATGTTATCAGATCAAATGGGATGGATCCCAGTTTGTTGAGGGATGCAAGGGTGGAATAGTATAGTCTTCCAATCCACCTTGGATAAAGGAACGGAAAGTTCCAGTTGATTGGAGAACTGCAAATGTTACAGAAGGATGTTACAAGGATGAACATAGCATCTACATCGCTTTACCATTAGTGGGAGGAAGCTTTTGGAAATTACATTCAGGTGAAAAATAAGTGTCAATGAAACAGCTGTGAATTACTTAAGACAACAAGGTGTAGATCTGGATGAACACAGCAGGCCGAGCAGGAAGGCTGACGTTTCAGGCCTGGACCCTTCTTCTGGCCCATTTTCTGAAGAAGGGTCCAGGCCCGAAATGTCAGCCTTCACGCTCCTCTGATGCTGCTTGGCCTGCTGTGTTCATCCAGCTCTACACCGTGTTATCTCAGATTCTCCAGCATCTGCAGTTCCTACTACTTCTGAATTACTTAAGGAAAGCCAACACTGATTTGTTAAAGGCAAATGTTTAACTTGCTTGAATCTTTTGTTGGGGTAAGAGAAAGAAAGAGCTGATGAGGACAGTGCAGTTGATGTGGTATAAATTTAACTTCAAAAAGCTTCTAATAGAAAGTTTTTAATGCCATCAAATAAAAGTGACAGGAAGCAAAGTAGTGGTGAACTGTTGGACGGGTAGTATATAATTAGCAGGGTTTCTGTAGTGATTCTAATGAGGTCAGCCAGGTGAATGTATTAGAATATGAGTTTTCTGATTTGAGGCTTTTAATCTGGTCCAATGGAGCCCTGGCTGACAGATATAAACAGGTGTGTCAGAGGTTCTGCTCACTTTGAGAGCTGGGTCCGAAGGAGCTGTATCAGTGTTAAAGATTTTCCACATGTAAATAAAGGGTGACTCGGTGACAGGATATTGGCCTCTGTGAAGTTATTTCAGTTCCCATGGGTTGGTACTGGGACCACTGTTTTTCAAAGTGTATTCTGATGGTTTAGACTTGGATGTACATGCACAATTTAAAAACAAACTTGAATTAAACTAAAATTGAAATTGTAGCAATGATGAAAGACTTCAAGAGGATACAGGCAGGCTGGTGGAATGGGCAGACAAGTGACTGATGAAACTTAGTGTTGAAAAGTGTGACGTGATACATTTTGGAAGGAAGACAGGAAAGCCAATATAAACTGAAGAGTACAAATCTAAACAGATCAAGAACAAAGAGATCTAGAGATATTTACGCATAAATCTTTGGAAGTGGCAGGACAAGTTGAAACAATAGTTAATAAGCCATTTGGTATCCTGAGTTTCATAAATTTAAAGTATACTGTACACAGAAACTTTTGAAGAACTTATATATTATACAGTATTTAGGTCTTAACTGAAATATTATATTTAACTCTGGGCACTGCACTTTAGGAAGGATATAAAGCCCTTAGAAAGAGAAAAGATTCACAAGAGTGCAAGAATGGTGAACTTACATAGAGTTATGGTGGGGAGCTCAGAGCAGGGCCATAAGGGCTGGGTATGAATTTCAAGACCAGGGCTCAGTGAGTAGGGGGACAAGACAGAGCAGAGCTGATGGCAGGGAGTGCGGAACTGGGATTTGGGGCCTGTGTTTTGGACCCTTAAAACTGCTGCTTTCCATTTGAACTTTTCCACGTCGAGACAAAATGGAGAAATCCATATGAGGGTAGAATGGAAGAGGAGATGATTGAGTGGGGAGGGTTAGAGGGCATGACTGAGTTGGTAGGTGCTGAGTGGGGTAAGGAACAGGAATAAGTGTTTTTTGTATTGAGTTGGATCGGGGGTGGGTGTGAATGAGTATGTGGATGGGAGGGGAGGCAGTTTGGGAGGAAGGATGTATGTGGTTGGGGGGAAGGGCCTGATTATTATGTGGTTAGGTGGGAGAGGGATTTTCTGAGTCTGTAACCATGGAATCTGTAGAGTTTAGCTGAAATATGCTTGAGTACAGAAAATAATATTTTTACGATGTGTATTGATTTTTCATATTTATTTGTTAATCTATGAGAAGAAAACTTTAGTACTAATGTACCAAATGTTGTTATGCTGCTTTATTTCGACTTCATTTTTTTGCTGGTGTCTGGGCTCACATTAATTGTCATTCAGCAGAAACAGTATATATCATCTACAAGATATGTTGCAACAATTCACCAAGGCTCCCGAGACAGCATCTGCCTGGCTATGAGGTTACAGACTGTGCTGGAGTACAGTTCTGCTGCTGTTGGTGGCCCACAGTGCCTCATGGATGCCCAGTCTTGTCGTTAGATCTGTGCGAAGTCTGTCCCAATTAGCACGGTGATAGTGCCACACAACACGATGGAAGTAATTCTCAATGTGAAGGCGGGACTTCGTCACCACAAGGACTATGCAATGGTCACTCTTACCGATACTGTCATGGACAGATGCATCTGCAGCTGGCAGATTGGTAAGGATGAGGTCAATTATGTTTTTCCCTCTTGTGGGTTCCCTCACCACCAGCCACAGACCCCATCTAGCAGCTATGTCCTTTAGGACCCAACCAGCTCGATCAATAGTACTGCTGTCGAGCCACTCTTGGTGGTGGACATTGAAATCCCCCACCCAGAGTACATTTTGTGCCCTTGCCATCCTCCGTGCTTCCTCTAATTATTGCTCAACATTGAGGATTACTGATTCATCAGCTGAGAGAGGATGGTATGTGGTAATCAGCAGGAGGTTTCCTTGACCATGTTTAACCTGAAGCCATGAGACTTCATGGAGTCCGGAGTCCATGTTGAGGACTCCTAGAGCAACACCCTCCCAACTGTATACCACTGTGCTGCCACCTCTGGTGGGTCTGTCCTGCTGGTGGGACAGGACATATCCAGGGATGGTGATGGTAGTGTCTGGAACATAGTCATACTCACGGAATCATACCTTGCAGACAATGTCAGGCTGTTCCTTGACCAGTCTGTGAGACAGCCCTCCCAATTTTGGCACTAACCCCCAGATGTTAGTGAGGAGGTCGACAGGATTGTGTCTGTCATTACCTAGGTTGATGCCAGGTGATCCATCCAGTTTCATTTCTTTCAGACTTTGTAGCAACTGGTACAACTGAATGGCTTAGTAGGCCATTTCAGAGGGCAGTTGAAAGTCAACCACATTGCTGTGCATCTGGAGTCACATGTAGGCCAAACCAGGTGAGGGTGACTGATATCCTTCCCTGAAGGACATTAGTGAACGAGATGGGTTTTTCTGACAATCAGCAATGATTTCATGGTTATCAGTAGATTCTTAGTTCCAGACTTTTAAAAAAAATTATTGAATTCAAATGCCACCATCTGCCGTGGTGGGATTCCCACTCATGTCCCCAGAACATTAGCTGGGTTTCTGGATTAATAGTCTAGTGATAATACCGCTAGGCCATCGTCTACCCTCTGCGGCAGATCAACAAAGCAGCTCCCCACTGCCTTCTCAATGGCAGTGAGTAATGGGCAATAAATGCTACCTCAGCCAATGATGTCTACATCCCATGAATGAATTTTTAAAACCTGTCCATCCCTAATTGCACTTGAGAAGGTGGTGGTGAGTTTAAAAGGATCCCATCAGAAAACTGTTTGCAAAGCACTATCTGGTCCTTTGCCTTGCATATATATTATCCAGCAAGATAATGTCCTTGAGTTTGCATGTATTTCATCTCCTATTACATGCTCCAACTGTGTTGAATACTGAAATGCTAAGATCACATTTCTGATTTTACAGAAGAGCATTGCTCATTCTTGACGTTAATTAAAGGAAAAATGTTTCTATCTACTTGAGGTCTGATAATTCGACGAATTAGAAAAGAGCTTGACACATTTGTATTTCACGAAAAATCATAAGTGCTATAATTATATGATCCCTTGTCAAACAATTTTTTCAACTTTTTGTTTTGAGTCACTAATTTTCAGATAATTTTGTCTTCAACCAACCTCACCCCTGTAGGTAAGTACTTGAAGGGAAAAAAATTTGCAGGATTATAGGAATTGGGATTAGTTAGATTGGTCTTGGAGAGAGCTGGCATAGATTCACTGGGCTGATGATTTCCTTCTGTGTTTTAACCATTTTATGATCCTCCAATATGATTCTGAGTAAGAGGAGGATTTGACTACTTATTTTGCCCAGCCAGTTTCAATTATTTTCTGTCTGCTTTTCTCTAAGATCACACCGATTCCATGTGCAGACTTGGTGAGAAATTATGAAAGAAGGCACATGTCTTATGTTCCTCTCTCTCTCTCTTTCAGCTGACTCTCTCATTCTTGCAACACTCCCATAATCAAAATTAATATTTTTAACCTGCTATCCACAATGCATCAGCACCCTCAAACACCACTAAACAGAAGACTTTATTAGACAGCTCACAGCAGTAGCTGATTAGGCTGTCTAAGAACTTTATTAAGTTCGCTGCGCAGACCAACAGTGGTTGGCAGCCTGAAAGAACCATTTGTTTTAATGCTAAATGTTTAAAAAGGTGTGAAGAAGACATCTCCATGTTGGAAACTTCTCCCTTCCTTTCCTCCCTATTGCAACTCCTGCACTTCACAGAATAGAAGACCATTGACTGGACCTCAGTTTTAAGAGCACATTCTTGTCCTTAATTGAACAGGGAACCTATCTCCATGCCAATTAAGGAGCTACCCTGTTGAAAATCCTAACACCTGAGTCTTTTCTCCCAGTTGTGTGTTTGAGACTCTAATACAGTCCTGAGTTCTGTTTTCTTTCCTTGGAATTAAAATTGACCCTCTTTGTCTTTATAGCACAATATGAAAATACTTGGAAAGGCTCCTATCTATGAATGGGATGAAGCAGGTGAACTTTTCTCTTATTCCAGCCTCTTACAGTCCTACAGTAATAGGCTCTTGGACCACAAAGCTGATAGTATAAGAGCAATAATCTCTGCCATCACAAGTCCAGTGATGTCAACACTACTGACCTTGTTTTTGAGGCTGATTACAGAATAAGTTTAAAATGTCTGTCAGATTATTATCCAACAGGGCCTTTGCTATATTTAGTTAAGTTGTTGGTGTCACAATTTGCATAATTATCCACTGCCAACCTAAATTACAAACCACAATTTGATAACAATCGCATTAGTGATATGAACATTCAGTACATTGCTCTCCCAATTACTCTTATCCTTATTTCTTCATTGATGAGATTTTGGTTTCTGTTAAGAAAGCAAACACAGGCTTTAAATTTCATTTTTTTTCCCCAAATGTCAGCATCTCAATTAACACTCACCTTGGGTGCCAGTGACAGTTGGTCACAACTTCCAGGCGCTAATTGGATTTTTTGGCTTTTGGATGATTCTCTACGTTCAAGCAAATGTAAAAAAAAAGTTTAGAAAACAGCCAGCAGGCTCTGTGAAAGAAAGAAATGACTCATGTTTATATAAAACCTTTTCACCACTACGGGACATCACAAGTCAAAATCAGCAACTACTTTTGAAGATTTGCAATGTAGAGAAGGCATCCATCAATTTCTGCACGGGCAACATCCCACAAGCAGTGATGGACTAATGAGCAGATAATCTGTGTGACAGGCACACAAATGAGATACAGAACTAGCAGAGGATTAATGGGCTGAACAACTGTCCACTTTGATACTGTAAAACTCTAGAGCAGATGTTTCTTTGCAGGTGTAATTAGACAATCCATCTGAATCCCAACCAGTAATAGCATTTAATTTTCTGGCCTAACTTCATGTATATAAAAATGATCAACTGAGGTTGGATGAATGATTAATTGTGCATTAATAAGGCAATTATGTCTGTCACATTTAAATAGGTGGGACAAATAAACCTAAATATTTCCAGCAAAGGCTTAAAAATTCAGAAAACTTCCAGAGAGATATTTAATCTTGTCATCATCATCCTCCAAGGCTGAGGGTGCAGATGAAGATAAAAGGAAAAGAGAACCCAAATGATAGTGTGTCTGTTCTTGGCTGATGAAAGCAAGTGGGTGCTTGCAGCAATAACAATAACTTGCATTTGTACAATGACTTCAAAATAGTAGAATCTCCCAAGGCGCCTCAGAGGAGCATTATTGGACAAACAGACTGATATGAGCAAATGATGAAAAATGATAAATGATGAAAAGCTAGATCAATGTGATAGTTTGAGAAGGGTCTTAAGGATGAGGCATAAAGAGCCACAAGGATTTCTAGAGCTGAGAACCTTAGTAGCTGAAAACATGTCTGTAAAAATTGGAAAACGGAGAAGAGGCCAGTTTTGGAGGAGCAGAGATATCCAAGTTGTGGTGGTTGAGGAAGGTTACAGGAATAAGGTGAGGAAAAAGCCAAGGATCTTAAAAAAAAAAAGGCTGAAAATTTTGCAGGTAGGAATTCTGAGACTGGGATGTGAATTACATATGAGGAGCAGAGTTTTAATGACCCCAAATTTATGGGAGGCTGACCAAGGGGATATTGAGTCTGATACTGAACGTTCTGTATGCGGCAAAGGCCTCTGCTTTATTCCTCTGCACCCCCACCTTAGTGAATTTCGGGCACGACATGACACTGAACTCTTCTTCCGCCGTCTTCGCCTCCGTGCTCATTTCTTTGGACAAGAATCCTCTCCCTGTCCCACAGACCTCTTTGCCCAGTTCCACACATTTCCTCCATCTGGACCCCTCCTGCCGGCCTTCTCCTTGCATTTGATCCATTCATTTGAGAACTGTCAACGTGATGTGATATTAGTCGCCTCAATTTCTTTGCCCCTCTCACCAAATCCAACCTATCTCCCTCCAAACTGACTGCACTCCGTGCACTTAGATCTAACCCTGACTTTGTTATTAAGCCTGCCGATAAGGGTGGTGCTATTGTAGTCTGGCGTACTGACCTCTACCTTGCCGAGGCTGAGCGCCAACTCTCTGATACCTCCTCCTACCTTCCCCTGGACCATGACCCCACCATGACACATCAGGCCATTGTATCCACTGTGGTAACTGATCTTATTTCATCCGGTGATCCCCACCCCCCAGCCCGCTTCCAAGCTGACAGTTCCCCAGCCCCGCACATCTCGCTTCTACCTCCTCCCAAAAATCCACAAACTGGACTGTCCTGGCAGACCCATTGTTTCAGCCTGCTACTGCCCCACAGAACTCATCTCTTCCTACCTTGACTCAGTCTTCTCTCCAGTGGTCCAATCCCTGCCCACATACATCCATGATTCCTCTGATGCCTTACGCCGGATTCAAAACTTACAGTTTGCTGGTCCCAGCTGCCTCCTCTTTACCATGGATGTGCAATCCCTTTACACATCCATTCCCCTCCAGGAGGGTCTTAGGGTTCTCCACTTCTTCCTGGAGCAAAGACCTGAACCATCCCCACCCACCACCGCCCTCCTCCACTTGGCCGAGCTCGTCCTCCCCCTCAACAACTTCTCTTTTAACTCCTGTCATTTTCTTCAGGTAAGAGGGGTCGCCATGGGTACCTGCATGGGCCCTAGTTATGCCTGTCTCTTCATGGGGTATGTGGAACATTCCTTGTTCCAGTCCTATTCAGGCCTCCACCCACAACTCTTTCTCCGATACATCAGTGCTGCTTCCCTCTCTCGTCTGGAATTGGAAAACTTCATCAATTTCACCTCCAATTTCCACCCTGCCCTCACTTTCACCTGGTCTGTCTCTGACTCCTCCCCACCCTTCCTCAACATTTCAGTTTCCATTTCTGGAGATAGACAGACTGACCACTACAATATCCAGTACTAACCCACTGACTCCCACAGCTACCTGGACTATACATCGTCATACCCCACTTCCTGTAAAGACTCCATCCTATTCTCTCAGTTCCTCTGTTTCCCTCATATATGCTCAGATGAGGCCAACTTCAAGCCTCTGAAACGTCCACTTTCTTCCTCAACCGAGGATTCCCTGGCTCCGTTGTCAACAGGGCCCTCAACTAGGTCCGGCCCATCTCCCGCACTTCTGCCCTTACCCCTTCTCTTCCCTCCCGCAACAGCGATAGGGTTCCCCTTGACCTTACCTACCATCCCATCAGCATTCACATCCAGAAGATCATCAGAAGCCATTTCCGCCACCTTCAGCAAGATGCCACCATAAAACACATATTCCCTTCCCCTCCCTTGCCTACCTTTCGCAGGGATCGTTCCCTCTGGGAAACCCTGGTCCACACTTCCTTCACCCACAACACCCCCTCGCGGCCCTACGGCACCTTCCCCTGTAACCGGCGATCGTGCAACACCTGCCCATTTACCTCTTCCCTCCCCAGTATCCAAGGGCCCAAACATACCTTCCAGGTGAAGCAACACTTCACCTGCACTTCCCAGAATCTAGTCTACTGCTTTCACTGCTCACGATATGGTCTCCCCTACATTGGGGAAATGAAGCATAGACTGGGTGACCGCTTCGCAGAACATCTATGATCTGCTCGCAAAAAAGACCCTGAACTGCCTGTTGCCTGCCACTTTAACGCACCACCCTGCTCCCTGGCCAACATTTCTGTCTCTGGCTTGCTGCAGTGTTCCAGCGAAGCTCAACGCAAGCTCAAAGAACAACACCTCATTTTCCGCTTGGGGACCCTGCAGCCCTCTGGACTCGATATCGAGTTCAATAATTTTAGAGCCTAAAATCTCCCATGTCCCAGACCCCTACCCCACACACCAGGCCTTGTTACCACATAGCCTGCCATTACACACCCCCTGTTGTTAGTCACTAACAGTCCCCATTAACAACTATTCACCCTTCCAGCCCGATCGTTATCAACTCCTTTGTCTGTCCAACTGTCTTTCTCTCTCTTCGGGCTCTATCCTATCGTTTACTCCCTACCCCACCCTGCTCCCTTTTTTTCTGCATATAAACTGACGTTTTCCCAGCCACCATCAGTTCTGAGGAAGGGTCACCGGACCCAAAATGTTAACTCTGTTTTTTTCCTTCACAGATGCTGCCAGATTTGCTGAGCTTTTCCAGCAACTTTGTTTTTGTGCAAAGGGATATTGAAATTGTTTAATGTGGAGCTAACAGAAGCATGTTGTCTCAGCAGTAGATTGGCTGAAAAAAACAAAATATTGAGTTATGAGGTTCGTGAAATCATTAGTTCATGTTCTACTCAGTTGAAAGTTCTGTGCTGAGACTTCTTGTTTTCTCTTTTTGGCCACGTTGAATTCATTGCTCCTTCTGAAACATGATGGATGCTAAGGCATAGTTTAAAATGTGCTTGAAGTACTTGACTGAAACAGTTGATATTGTTATGTGACAACAGATTATTTAAACATTGAGGGTCACCAAAGAAGTGTCCAATTCTATCTGACCATCTGCCTCTATCTGACCATCCAGGCACATGGTTCCCACTAGTTGCTAGAACAAACAAGAACTGAGACATTTGTTTCTTTCCCAACTCAAGATACAAAGATCCATTCCAATTATGAACCATGTCTAAATGGGGTCAGGGAATTGCACTGATGTGTTATTTGATTTATTTTAAGACTCACTCAAAAGATATGGTCATAACACAAGATTAGAAATAGGACGTAGTGTACAATATTGCAAACAAAATAAGGTATAGTCTTTTGGCCGTTTGGAGATTTCGTTTATGTTAAAACCAGCAGAGAAGCCATCTTCAGTGTGTAAGGGTATGTAGCTGGAGCTTGCAATTAAATTATCTGTGATCCTCATGGATCAATAATTCAGTGATTTCTCCCCTTTGAATAAAATTGAGTGTGTACCAGCTGACTGCATAACTGCTGTAATGTCTACAATCTGTTTTTCAGGGAATTATGGACAATCTCTGAACTGATTTAAGATTTTTGGCCATCTAGGCTGTTAGCTGAAGGACCATTTTTGAGAGTAGAGCGAGATGAGACTAATTTATAAATCTCGTGCGTCAGTCGAGTACCATTATCCTCTTTGAAGCATGACTGACCTGTCACAGACCTCCCCGCTACAAATAGCAATTTCTATTCAGCATCCTCTGAGTATCCAAAACACTTTACAACCAATTATGTTGTTTTAATATGTAGATACTGTTATTGCATAGACAAATTAGGTGACCATTTCCAAAAAACAAAAGAATTGAATCCCTGGTTAATGTCCATGTATATTAAATAACTTTTTGTGAAGTTGATTCTTAGGGGGCTTGACAGGATAAATGCTGAGAGGATGTTTCCCCTCATGAGAGAATCTAGGACAGAAGTACTTCTCTGAGGGCTGAGAATCTTTGTAACTCCTTGTCACAGAGCTGTAGGCGTAGAGGCCTTGTGTATATTTAACTCTGAGTTAGATAGATTTTTGATCAGTAGAGGAATCGAGGATTATGGGAAAAACACAGTAAAATAGATTTGCGGAATGTCAGATCAGCTATGATCCTATTGAATGGCACAGCATGCTCAAGGGGCCAAATGGCCTACTCTTGTTCCCAATTTATATGGTCTTAAAAATATGAAAGTTACATTACCCTGCCATTTTTCCCATTATACTCCTAAATAATCAGAAAATTGTCATCTCACCTCACAAACTGGTCTCCTTCATATTTACTCATTTTGCTGAAAGCAAGAAATGTAGGCAGTGCAGATTGAATAATAAGTTGCTTTTTGACATCCTCTTTTCCACTTCCACTCAGACCAAAGCAGTGAAAATCACTGTGGAGTAAAATACCTTCTCAGTAGACAAGGGGCCGAAGAATGCATTTGGTATGCTTGCCTTCATTGTTCAGAGCATTGAGTATAGGAGTTAGGACATCACGTTGCGGCTGTACAGACATTGGTGAGGCCACTTTTGGAGTGTTGTTGTGGTTGCTCTGCTATAGGAAGGCTATTATTAAATTGAAAAGGGTGCAGAAAAGATTTACGAGGATGTTACAGGGACTGGAGGATTTGAATTATAAGGAGAGGCTGGAAAGGCTGGAACTTTTTTCCCTGGAGCATTGGAGGTTGAGGGGTAACCTTTGTAGAGGTTTATAAAATCATGAGGGGCATAGATAAAATGAGTAGCAAAGGTCATTTCCCTCGGGTAGGGGAGTTCAAGACCAGAGGGCATAATTTTAAGGGACCTGAGGCAACTTTTTCACACAGTGGGTGGTTCATATGTGGAACAAACTGCCAGAGGAAGTAGTAGATGCAGGTACAATTACAATGTTTAAAAGACATTTGGACGGGCATAGGAAAAGGAAAAGTAACAGGGATATGGGCCAAATGCAGGCAAATGGGATTAGCTTAGTGTGGGAAACCTGGTTGGCATGGATAAGTTGGACCGAAGGGTCTGTTTGTTTCCGTGCTCTATGAATGTATGTTTAAAGGAGCAATGTAAGCAAGGACATTGGATTGTCTAAACGCACCTTTTTATGAATATAGGCCATTGCAAATAATTTTTCAGATCATACTATTAAGAAAGTAGTGAGATTTTCCTCAACATAGACACACCAGACAGGCATAAAAATGGATTTTAATGTAGGCCTGCATTCTGTGCACACAGTATATACACATACACTAACACAATTGTGCGCACATACTGTGACACAGACATGCAAATGCAAACATTGCACACATTTTACACATGTAATTTAGAACACGCATGCTGACTACCTAAGTAGAGCACAGGTTCTGCCATACCCATGCACAATGTAATCTCTCACATCCTTTCAACAGTTTATCTGTGAGTCTACAGCACAGGCAAGACCAAATCTGTCCTCACCTCTCCGTTTAGCTACATTGTTTATGGACAAATGGAACCATGCACAAAAGCAATCGCATAAATGAGTGTATTTGTAAATTCACCATGACAATCACACATACTAATACAACAGACATTTATGTTTGATTATCTAATAATGCACAACTATATGTGTTTAGATAAAAATATTATTTTTGGCATACAACTGATGTGCACATGACAAAGGTAATGGTATGTGTAGTTGGGAGTATCAGCAAATTTAATTTTTAAAGAAGAAAGCAGAGGAGTATAGGTAAAATGGAATTAATCAGTTTTGAGGAATATAGAAAACAGTATTCCAACAGGATCTGTGTTGGGTTCCCTGGCCACATCTGACCCATGAGACAATTAGTTGCACCTTGATGTTTAACACAGTGTTGTGTGTGAATCAAGAACTCCACTCTGCCATGACAATCTCTGCCACATGCTGCAGGTGAAGAAGTGGGATGAAAAGTTGTAGGATTCACTGGCAAAATTTTGCTTTGTGTCCTTTTGTCTGCCAGATGACTTTTCTGTTTCTCCTTGCCTCTTTCACTGCTCCTACCAACAATCCTCTTTCGAAGCTGTAGCCATTGATCAGGTCTTATAGTCTTGTTTGGGTCAATTATCACAATCTACATATCTGCCTTACAGATGCCCTTGCATATATGCACATTCAGCAGGACGTGGCCCACTTTACCATATGAAAAGTCTTTGGGTACATTGGTCATTTTCATAGAATAAATGATAGTGAACCATCTGGGTGAAAAAAAATTTTCCTCACATCCCCTCTAAACCTCCTGCTCCTTACCTTAAATCTATCCCCCCTTAATATCTGTCCTCCATAAATGGCAAAGGTTTCTTCCTGTGTATCCTGTCTATGCCACTCATAATTTTATAAGTTTCAATCATGTCCCCTCCTCAGCCTCCACTGCTCCAAAGAAAACAATCCCTGTCTATCGGATGACTCTTCATAACTGAAACTTTCCAGCCCAGGCAACATCCTGGTAAATATCTAATGCACTCACATCCCTTCTATCATGTGAACTCCAGATCTGCACAGAATACTCTAGCCACGGCCTAACCAGCTTCCTGCATAATCTCCCTGCTCTTAAAACTTGATACTTCAACTATAATAAAGGCAAGAACCCATATGCCTTCTTAACTTTTTAACCACTTTGCCTACCTGTCTGCTACCTTAAGGGACTGGTGGACATGTATAGCAAGGACCTGCTGATCCTTCGTGCTTTCCAGGATCCTATCCTTCTTCATATATTCCTTTGCCTGGTTTGTTCTGCCCAAGTGCATCACCTCACAATTGTCCAAATTGAATTCAATTTGCCACTGATCAGCTCATCTATATCCTGTAATTTAAGGCTATCCTCCTTATTATCTACCAGCCCACCAATTTTCCTATTATCCCCAACCTTACTAATCAACCCTTCTACATTCAAATCTAAATTTCATCCTAGGGTCTTTAAAAAAGTGTCTGATAAAATGCTAGATGCATTGGTTTTGATTTTCCCAAATTCTTTGTATTCTGCAAAGATCCTATCAGATTGGAAAATTAGCGCGTGTGACTTTCAAGATAGTGCAAAAACACATAAGAAGCTGCAGACCAGATAGATTTTGATCTGTCACAAGTAATTACTGGAATCTATTCTCGAGGAGGATATTATTGGGCACTTTGTCTTATTGTACTGAGATTTTCAGAGTCAACACCATTAAGTAAAAGGGAAATCACATTTGACTAACATTGGAGTATTTTTTGAGGAAGTAACAAGCAGTGTGGATTAAAGGGAAGTCACAGAGGTGCTGCACTTTGGTTTCCAGAAGGCATTTGACAAAGTGCTGTGTCAAAGGTTATTATGCAAATTAAGAGCTCTTGGTGTAGGAGGTAGCGTAACATTGCAGGTACAGAATTGGTTAGCTAAAAAGAAACAAAGGCAGACATACTGTAAATGGGTCATTTTTGGGTTAACAAGCTTTGTCAAGTGGATTGCCACAGGGATCGGTATTGGACTTTAAACTATTTACAACTTAAATTAATGACTTTGATGGAAGGATCAGGGTTATAGTTGCTAAATTAGCTGATGACACAATGTTCAGTAGGAAAGTAGGTTGTGAAGAGGGCACCTGAAATGGGATATTAACAAATTAAGTGAACAGGCAAACATTTGACAGATGGAGTCAGTATAATGCAGGAAAGTATGAACTTGTACACTATGGCAGGGAGAATACAAAAGCAGCATACTATTTAATGAGTGGAGAGAGACTGCAGAACTCTGAGGTACAGAGGGGTCTGGCTGTCTTGCTGCATATATATGATTTTAGGGGCAGAAGTAGGCCTTTCATCCTCTTGAGTTGGTTCTGCCATTCAGTTAGATCATGGGTGATCCATTTGTTTTAAATTCCACATTCCCAACTACTCAATAGTTGATTATCTTGCCTCACAAAAATCTAGCAATCTCCACCTCAAAAATACTCAGTGGTCCCTCCTCTGCCACCTTCAAGGTAGAGATTTCCAATGTTTCTAATGTTTCTAATTCTTCTGAGAGAAAAAGAAAGTTTTCCTCATCTCTGTCCTAAAAGGGTGACTCCTAGTTTTACAACAATGATTTCTAGTTCTAGACTCCCCCCACCTTGTTAGGACTATTCAGGATCTTCTATACTTTTAATCAAATCACTCCTCACACTTTTAAACTCCACTGAAAATAAGACCATCCTGTTCAAATCTTCCTTGTATGATAACCCATTCATTCCAAGTATCAATCTAGTGAACCTTCTCTGAATTGCCTCCAACACATTTACATCCTTCCTTTAAATAATACTTAAAACTGCACATTGTATTCGAGATGTGGTTTCGCCAATGCCCTGTGTAACTGAAAAATTACATCTTACTTTTATGATCAATTTCTCTGTTAATAAAGAATAACGTCTTGTGACTGCTGCACTCCAACAAACAGATTCCACTGCACCTCAATTCTATAATCGTTCTCCGTTTAGATAACATTAAAAATTCTTCCAGCCAAAGTGAACAATTTTCCCACATTGTATTCCATCTACCAGGTTTTTGCCCACTCACTCAACTTCTCTAAATCCATCTGGAAATTCCTTATGTCCAATTAATGACATATTTTCCTACCTATCTTTGTATTATCCGCAAATTTAGTTACCAATCCGTTACTCCCCCATCTAAGTCATTGATATGAATGTTAAAAAGTTAAAGCCTCCGTACAGATCCCGTGGGACCCTACTTATTTCATCCTGCTAATCAGAAAAAATATCATTTATGCATACAGGAGATGATTATGCATAAAGGGGAGGCATTGGCATTAGTGGTAATGGTTAATAATTCCAGGGGTTCTAGGGGCAAGGGTTCAAATCCCACCATGGCAGATGGCATCATTTCAATTCTGGATTTTATTGAATTCAAAACTAGTCTAATGGCGATCATTATAATCATTGTTAGTTGTTATAAAAACCTATCTGGTTCAGTAATGTCCTTTTTGAGATAAAAATCCACCATTCTTACCTGATTTGGCCTACATGTGACTTCAATGTAGTTGAATCTTTAACTGCCCTCCTGGCAGTTAGGGGTGGGCAATAAATGGTGTCTATACAAGCAACAGTCTCACATCCCATGCATGAATGAATTTAAAAATACTGTTTATTGTTAGCCAGCCAAACTTTGTCCACATTCAGATGTTCTTCCCTTGCCCTCCCTCGCATCACACGTTCCATTTTGTGTAATAACCTTTCATGTAGCACCTTTTTATAGAATCCATACAGTGTGGAAACAGGCCCTTTGGCCCAACAAGTCCACACCAAACCTCAGAGCATCCCACCCAGACCCATCCCCCTGTAAACCAACCTAATCTATACATCCCTGAACACTATGGACAATTTAGCATGGCCAATCCACTTAACCTGCACATCTTTGTGACTGTGGGAGGAAACTGAAGCACCCGGAGGAAACGGGGAGAATGTGCAAACTCCACACAGACAGTCGCCTGAGGCTGGAATTGAACCTGGGTCCCTGGCGCTGTGAGGCAGCAGTGCTAACCACTCTGCCACCGTGCCACCCCAGAACAGAAATGGGCCATTCAGCCCAATGGGTCCATACCAACCCTCCGAACAGCATCCCATCCAGACCCATCTCCCTACTCTATCCCTGTAATCCTGCATTTCTCATGGCTAGCCTATTATCAAATGCCTGCTGGAAATCCAAATAAATTATGTCAACAGGCTCTCCTTTATTCACAGTAAGTTACCTTTTCAAAGAACTCCAATAAATTGGTTAAACATGATTTAACTTTCTCAAAACCATGCTGAATCTTCCGGATTACCTTGCTTTATTTCTCCCCAAGTACCGAGCTAAACCAACTTAATGATTGATTCCAACACCTTCCTCATAACAGATGCTAACCTAACTGGCCTCTAGTTTTCTGCTTGCTTGCCTTCGTGAAGAGAGGGGCTATACTTACCAGTTTCCAGTCTGATGGAACCTTTCTAGAAATTAGGGAATTTTGGAAAATTAACACCAACATACGTATTACCTCATTGTCGGCTTTGGAAAGAGGTGGCTGATGAAGTCTATCAAGACTCGTGCACTTGTCAGCCTGCAGGTCCATCAGTTTGCTCAGTACCAATTCCCTGATAAGTGTAATTTCACCAAGTTCCTCTCTTCCTTCTACCTCCTGGATCTACAGCTACGACTGTGATGATTTTTGTACTCACTATAACAAAGACAGAAGCAAGATATTTATCTGGTACATCTGCCATTTCTGTATCTACTATTAACCCTCTCACTCTCTAGAGGACCAATATTTTATTTACTGTCTGCATTTTAAGATGTCCCTTGTAATTTTTTCACATTTCAAGCTAATTTCCTCTTATAGTCTACTTTTATTTCTCCTAATCACCATTTCAGGCATTCTCTGCCATTTTCTATATTTTGACCAATAATCTCGCCTGCTACTCAATCTTATGCTTTTTCCTTATGTTTGATGTTTTTTGTATCCACTTTAGTTAATCATGAATGATAGCTTCTCCCCCTTGAAATTTTTCTTTGGAGTGGAATACTTTGAGTTTTCTGAAATATGCTCTTAAATGTCTGCCATTGCTTCTCTATTAATCTGTGTCCTAGCCTCGAATCCCAAATTACTTTTTGCTAGCTCAGCTTTCATGCCCACATAGTTGTCTTTATTTAAGTTTGAAATACTAGTCTTAGATTCATCTTAGATTCTTCTAAATTGGATGTTGGGTCCAGTCATTGTGATTGCTGCTGCCTTGAGGTGCCTTTATTTTGAGGTCACCCATTAATCTTGTGCTTTTTACAACATCAAGTCTAATGTAATATCATCTCTCGTTGGTTACAGAAAGTGCTGTTCTAGAAATTGTCTTGAAAGCATTCTCTGAAATCGTCACCAAGTCTACCATTGTCGATCTGATTGTTTTCAGTTTATATGTAGATGATTGTCACTTATGATTAATACTGCCCCTTTCATCGCAGGCATTTCTTGTCACAGTTGCAGTTACTGTTAGGGTGCCACTCCCTCTAGTGACTTCTTTCCTCTACCATTCCTCATGTCCACCTAAACTGATTCTACATCCTGATCTCCTGAACAAATCTCTAACTGTTGTACCATTGCCATCTTTGTTTAGCAGTGCGATCTTTCCAGCTTTACTGAGCTTATTAATCTTCTCGAATATTATATGTCTCTCAACTTGAGACCCAACCGTCATCCTGCAGCCATGTCTCTGTAACAAGTATCAGATCATATGTATTTGCTCCACTGTGCGCTAACAATTTATTCACTTTATCAATGCTATACACAAATGCAGAGCCTTGAGTTTTATCTGTTGGTTACCTCGGTGACATCTAGTATTGACTGGTGTATTCTTAATTTTATTTTTCTCACAGTGCTGGCTTATGATTCTCTGGCCTTCACTTCCTGTTTACTGTTTTGATCTCCTGCCTCGACTCTTCTCCCATGATACATCTATCCAAGCTTGATCCGTCATCCCAATCTACACCCCCCACCCCCAATTTAACTTAAAGCCTTCTCTACTTCCCTAATATCCTAACTTCTCATACTTCCTCAGAGAGCCTCTCTCCTTGTTCTACCCATTTTGCTGGTATTATGACTACGAACACTGGTCCTCCTCCTCCTCCCACTGCAAGTAATTCTCCAGACCAGAACAAATATCAAACCCTGGCACTCAGTGAACACTGTCAGCCCTTCACCGTATACTGTTACCTACTGCTGTGTCTGTTTCACTCCACCTTGAATGACATCCTGTACCACGATCAGTTAACTTATCCACCCGCAGCCGTTACTTTCATCCAGACAAGCTGGAAAAATCACAGACCTGTTGGACAATGGAATGGAAATTATGTAGGAAGGCTGAGATGAGGTAGGCTGAATAGGAAGAGTTTCACGTAAGTTATTAACACCAGATCTAACTGGTGGCCAAATAACCTGTTTTTGTTCTATACGTTCTACGTTCTATATATAATTCTGTAGGCCACTGACCGCAAACGGTCATTTGTACTCTACAAGCATTGCTGTGCCAGTGCACCCAGAAGTTCAGTACACTTAGAGATGAAAGGGTGCAATTAAAGCTTCCTAACTGAATTGAAAACTGGCATACGATTGCTCAGGTTTTAACATTGTCAGTGTCGTAACATCAACAAACACATTGAACTGGACCTGATATACAAACCACTAAATAACAGAACTGGAAGTAATGCCAAACATCTCAGCAAATCGAGGCATATAAATAATAAGCAGAACAGAACGCCAACGCTTTACTGGAGGCGCACTGACGATGTTACCTAGCAGGGTGACAAAACGTCTGCAATCAAATACACGGGCTTGGCGAACAAGTCTACAACCCCATCCACAACTCGAGCTACAAATCTTCTCAAGAACTTTATACGATTGCTCAGTTTCTTTCTATCGATATCAGTGGTGGTTAATTCATAATGCTGTTACACACTTGACATTAAGTTAAAGATCTACCCGTAAAGCAGTGACACTCACATGGGCACACTCACATATGTGCACAAAGATGAACAGATGTAAGTATAAGAAGTCAGTTACTTTAAACAATAAGAATGCTACTCACATACTCCCACGCGCACAGGCATTTATGAGCAGAGACACAAAGCTGGCTTAGTAATAACAGAGATCAATCTGGAATAAAGCTGTGAAATTATTTGTATGAGAAGGTGATGCCTCATCCCATATTTTACTTCAGTTTTCTGCCTCTGTAAGATTTAAGGCACTCAACTATTTAAATCAAGACAGATATTAGTTGTCAGGTGGCAGGTCTAGAGCTTGCTTTGATTGAAGCCCAAAATGGAGTATCAATGGGTGACACCTTCAATAGGGCCTGCATTACATATCCACCATTTCTCAGTTGTGTGTGTGTGTGTGTGTGTGTCAGTGTCAGTTTGTGACTCTCTGGTGGAGGCTGGTGCTTGGGAGGTGAGGGAGAGGCCACAACCTGTATTGACTTTCATGTTAATTATTATTGTTATTTTGTCAGCCAACTGGCTGAATTAATGCAAGAGTTTTCAATTGGATTGTAACCCAAAAGCATTAAGCATTAAGATTTGTAGAGAGGTAGGTATGCTTTGGCAGGATGTGTCCACACTAAACCAACCCATCTTTGTTAATAACTGAAAAATATAGATGCCTGATCTTCATGTGTTTCATGCATTGTTAGATTTTTCAAAGATGTTTTATTCTAATTTCTCGTGTTCCCTGTTTTTCTGTTCTCATCCTCACTGCCATATAGTTTAAGTCTGCATTATTAGTAATTAATAACTATTTGCTACACATTAGAAGCTAAGTTTGTTATAACAAATAAGTTTTTGTTTTCTTATTTATTGATTAAACTTGGTGTGTGTTTCTTTGATCTCAGCAGTTATAGTCAGGTAAACTAACCATCCGAGTGATTAAATTCATCATATTTCACATTTGAGATGACTTGTAGAATAGTAGCACTTGATTTCCAACACACTATTCCCATCAGGCATTCATGACAAAAGTGAGGAGGCTTGGTACAGGATCTTTGAAAGTGAACTGAGTGAGATTGGATGTAGAGAAAGGTTAATTGATAAAGGACAAAAGGACAAATTTCTAAATTTCCCATACAATGAAATAAGAGCATTGGAAACCGTTATAACTTTCCTGCAGATGGATGACTGATTTATAAAACCTAACAAAAACTAGTCAAAGAATGGGCAATTCAGTTAGAGTCAGAATTTTGGAATTTTCTGTGGATAATTACAATATTAACACAGCATTTGAGGTTAGTGGAAATACGGGAGACACCAGATTTCAAACCGACCAGTGGGGGAATGTAAACTTCTGTGCTTGGTATGATTTAGTGTACTGGCAGCAGAGTCATCAGAGGTGGTTAGAGTTGAATTGCAGTTGAAGCAGATTGAATGTGGCTTGAGACAGAAAAGGAGAGAGAGGAGAAAGATAATGAGAGAGCATGGTTACTTTTGTGAATGGTTTAAAACCAGCCAGAATCCTTTCTAGATCAATGATGTAATCCATTTTGTCGGAGAGCAGGTGTCTGTATAACCCCTGGATGTTAACATCTTTGCTTTCTTGTACCCCACATTATGTCCATAGTCTGGGGATGTAATTCACGGGGGTTAGTTCAAGTTTTTGCATTGTATCTCTCACTTTGAAGTGGTTCCCTTAAGTTTCATGACACCCTGCCAGATGCAACATTCCATGGTTTCTCTTGGGGATAAATGTAATTCACACCGTGACTTTTCCAGACAGTCACTGAATTGCATTCTCAACCATCTCTGACCTGGATGTTCTTCTTTATTAAACAGAAACTTTTCAATTTGTCCAAAAGCAACTTGGTGGTATGATCCATTGTCAAGGCAACTAGTATTTTTGCACTAAAAGGTTAGCTTGATTTTATTCCATGCATGTTTTGAGAGTTGGTGAAAGGAATTTCCCTATGTGGAAACTAAATTCTACATCAACAGTAAGAAGCATGGGTGAGACAATCCATGGGTCTTTGTAGCTGAGTTTCTGTGTTCGCAATTAGCATGGCATCATCAATACATCATTGAAAAGTATAGAATAATTAAAGGGCTGGAGGGTTCTGCTGGTCTCTCACCATAACTCTACTGGAAAAATACATTTGCCATAAAACAACAGCCAGAACACACTCATCCTGACAATTTCTGTTGGGTGTCTCTCAGAAATTACAACAGAACCCTGGTGGGGTTTCAGCGTCATGGAGTTGAGAGGGGTTACATTAGGAGTAGTGATTTGGTGATACCAAGATTTGGTTTAAAAATCTTGTTTTGAGTATGGAGAAGTTTCACAATGTTGAGTTTTTGAGAGAGGGAGGAGCTGGAAATCTGTTGGTCTGACCTCTGGGTGCAAATATTACCTTGATCCCAGTGTGTTTGAAATCGGGACGAGGTCACCTCCTTTTTAGACCAACGGTGGATGCCTAACATATATCATGAGTCAGTGGAAATGTCCAATTCTGGACAGTGACGTCATAAGACTCCTCTCCCAAGAAGTGCTCTTCACATCCACATTGTGAATTTTCACTCCTTTCAGAAGGACAGCCAAACAGTTTTAAAAAGGCTTCTCAGAGCCCATGCCACTACACAGAGCTGGAATCTCAGTTGAGTCCCTCATACATTGGTTGGGTAATATGCCTGACTTCACAATTCAAGCTCATTCATTGCTGCTGTACGGTTATGTTTAGTAAAATAAAGATTCATGGCTCATGAAGAAAAGCAAATTGTGTACAGAAGCTTATTGAGCTATATGGGTCAGTCCTACTGTCGGTCATGATAGAATCCTACTATCAGTAAAACTGCAAATTCTGGCTGTTCTCCTGGATGCACAGGGTGTAAATGATAAGCCTATTGCGCTGGCAATCGACAGAAAACTGCTTGCTACATCAATAAACAGTTACACCAAAGAGCAGTAATTCCTGCTCAGAAAAATTTGTATAAACATTCTACATACAGCAGCTAGCTGATGGCCTGATTCGACCACTTGATCTGCTTCCAAGATCATGTGCCGCTTAGTGTGAAGGGAAGATTTCACTGAACAAGTTGTCTGTCAGTTCCCCTTCCTGAAGTACTATTTGTTCTGTTCTTATTCCAGCATTTCCTTCTTTTCACACTCTGCCAATGATTTATACTGGCTCTAAGAAAATTACATAAAATATCTGCAGGCAACCATGCAACAATTATTTTTCCAATCTTAACAGAAGACAATTTTAACGATCTCTGAAATGACTGCATTTTCTCTGGGATAAAAGTCAAGATCATTTTTCTGTGATGTCGGCTCCACAAATTGCATCCAAATAGACTTTAATATAAAACAGTGAAGGAGTAATTTTAACAGCGATAGGCTTTCTGGTTCATAATGGAGCCAGTCTTGAAGGTAACGATAGTCCCAGATTTAACATTGCAATTTATGACATCACAAATCCCAAGGCTGCCAAAATCGATTGGTGTTCAAGATCATAAATTGACCCATAATTGTGCAGAAATGTAACGAATCCTTAATTGGGTCCCAGCAGGTTTTTCACACAAACCTGTCTTTTATATGGAACTTTTGAATTAAATGCTGTAGTTCAGAGGTAGCATTTTCACCTAGATCAAAAAGATGTGGTCTCAAGTCTCATTTCTGTAAGTTGAGCACAAAATCTAGGCTGATGGTTTAATGCCAGCAAGAAGGGAGTTTTGAGCTGTCAGAAGTGACATTAACCGAGGACCTCATCTGCCCTTTGTGATATACATGAAAGATTTTGTTGTGCAACTTTTATAAACTACAGAGTTCTCCCAGTATCTTCATCAATTTATCCTATATTTATCATAATTACATTTTTTGTTTCTGGGGCCTTGCTTTAAAATGTTTTGGGAGGTCATGGTGCTGTGAAAAGCATTAAATAAATGCAAGTCTTTCTTTCTACTTTTTGCATGGGCAGAAAAGTGGCAGATGGAGTTTAATCCAGACAAATGTGAGATATGCATTTGGCAAGGTCAAGTAGAGGTGGAAATTATACAGTGAATGGTGTATTGGTATGAAGAGGGATCTGGGTGTGTAGGACCACAGATCACTGAAGGTGGCAAAGCAGGTAGATAAGGTAGTATAAAAGACCTATTGCATGCTTTGCCTTCATTGGAAGGGGCATTGAGTATAAGATAGGGAAGTTTGCTGTAGCTTTATTGAACTTTGGTTAAGTCACATTTGGAACATTGTGTACACTTCTGGTCGCCACACTACCAGAAGGATGTGGATGCTTTGGAGAGGGTACAGAAAAGGTTTACCAGGATGTTGCCTGGTATGGGGATTTTAGCTATGAAGAAAGTTTGGACAGACTGGGTTTGTTTTCACTGGAATGCAGGAGGTTGAGGGGTGACCTGATAGAAGTTTATAAGATTGTGAATGGCATGGATAGAATGAGAAGTTTTAGGCTTTTTCCAAGGTGGAGGGGTCAATTACTAGGGGACACAGGTTCAAGGTGTGAGGAGGGGAGTTTAAAAGAGACGTGTAAGCCATGTTTTTTTTCACACAAAGGGTGGTAAGTGCCTGGAACACGCTGCTGGGGGAGGTGGTGGAAGGTAATTGCAGCATTCAAGAAGCACATGGATGGATACATGAATAGTAAGAGAATAGAGGGATACGGATCCTGTAAGTGAAGACAGTTTTAGCATGGAAGGGCAAAATGTGTCAGCATAGGCTTGGAGGACCAAAGGATCTGTTCCTGTGCTGTTTTGTTCTTTGTGCTTTACGATCCTTTGGATCCCTGTGGTAGCATGTAAGCAATGCATAGTTCAATTTGTGCGCGGGGATAGTGGTAGAATGCAGAACGATATAGGTCAGTTGGAGCTTAGTGCTTAATTACTACCTTTTGTTTGAATTCCTCTCCAGCTCGCCACCTCTGTTCCCAGCAGGGACCACCGGCTCGCGTCACTCCTTTCCGCCGAGTACATTTTAAATTGTGGTTCAGTCACAGCTCCTTCCTGTAGGTCATGGATGTGGCACCCACTCGTGCCTGTGATTGAAGTCAGTCGAGATGGTTTGTTTCACCAATTTCCCTGCGGGATACTGGCAAGGAATTACTTTCTGGTCTAAACCTTGCCTTCGAGTGCTTGATATCACCCCGACCTAGATAATTGGATCAGGGTCATGCGGGCGTCAGAAAATAACAGTAAATCCCAATTCAGCAGTCATTTGTACCTATCAGTATAGTATTTATTAACTTTCAACCGTTTTTACTATAAAATAAATTACATTTATCGTGATGTTCTGATCAATTACAATTGCAAATTTATCGTGCATGTTAATAGACAGGTTTATCTCTCTCTCTGCTCTGCATTCATTTCTATTTCCCCTTTCCTCTTTCTTACTCCATGTTTTTTCTTTATCTCACTTGTTTCTTCCATTCTTCTTTCCTCTTTGTCCTGCTTGTGCTATTTTCATTCTGATTTTCGCTCTCTACTACTCTCCTCGCTTCTCTGATTTGGCGCTGATGCAGGGTTGTCTTTCTACAGAAAAACACAGTTCGTGCATATTGATTAAGATTGTTGCAGTATAAGATGGTAAGTTATATGGGGGATGGGGAATCATGCTGCTGGATGGTTGAGACACGTATTTCCGTGCTAGGCAATGGGAAGCAAAGATTCAAGGAATGCGGAGTCGAGAGAAGTGCGACATTGAGAAACCGTGAACAATGAAGGAAAGACATTGCAATGGCATTGCGTCTCTCAGTATGTCATTGAAATTCACATCAGAACTCGCATCAGCTACAGAGGCTGTAAAAATGCAAATCATTGGAATGGCAAGGCAGCAACGTCCCTGAGCAGACATGATAGAGACAATGCACACACATACAAACACATACACGCGAACAGAAACACCAAGGGGATGAACAGCTTTGGAACCAATCAAAGCAGAAACTGTTTCTGCAGCAACCAATAGAAGGGCTTTGCACACTGCCTGTGACCGCAGGATGCTGGGGTCCTATAAAAGACGCAGCTTCTGACTGACAGGCTGCAGAGCTAGTTGTACTTGAGGTTTTAAGATACTAAATTCAGGAATTTCCGTACCTGCAGAGCTGGAGCTCTTCCCTCTGATTTGACCGCAAAATGCCTGAGTGCTGGGATGGGGTAAGTGAAGGACAACCAACAGTGTGGCTCCTTGTATCCATCTCCCCTTCTTTCCCACTCTTTACAGTCGACCGCACACCATTCTTCGTTGCTCAGTGTAAAGAGTCCTGTCTGTTGGTATTTGGGGATGATCAGGGTGTGTAAGTATACAATGTTTATCATTGGCATCAGCCGCGGGATTTGAGTGCTTTGGTAGAAGGTGATGGTGTCCTTGGTTGGGGGTGGGCGGTGGTGGTAGGAGGAAGGACGAGGGAAGGGGTGATGTTACCTCAGTAGTGCATTGAAAGAACGTAGTTGCTGCTTTAAGACCCTTAACAGCAAAAAATTGGTAGAGACTGATAGACTGATGGTTTCTGGAAATAAAATATATGGTATGTGTTATTTGATCCCATTATTGGGGAGGGGGTGAATAGCTAAACCAATTTAATTTCTGGTGAGATTCTCTGGGGTGCAGGAAGGGTGCGACATCTCATACAGTCAGGGAAAGCAAGGACCTGTTTAGTGCAGCATTTGCACATCGTTACAGATCAGCAGCAACTGTGCGATCAGAACAAGGACATTGTGCAAATGATTTTGCCTTTTGTCTCGTGAACGCATGAGTGATTGTGTTGCGGTGAATGTCTGCTCCGGTGAGAGTGAGTGCTTTGTGAAGGTCAATGTAACGGAATGTGTGCACTTAAGATTCAGGTATTTGCATCTTTTTGCATTTAGAAGCAAGTGAATGGAATTACTATGTTTATATATCTCTGGATGCAATGTACAATCTTTTTTGCGTGTACAATGACTGCATGAGTATGCAGGTATGTTTGGCATGTACGTGAGTATACATGTGCATGTGTGGAAACGTCTGTGGTCATGAATATGGGCATATGTGTAGATTAGAATATACGCAAGTGTGGATGTGCATGTATTATGTAGGAGAGTACATTATTTTGGAGGCTTGTATGTAGCCATGAATGTGCATATGGTTGTAAATATTTGCATACTGTATACTTAAATTCACAGGGTGGGTGCAAATATTTCTAACCGTGTAAATATATATGTATTTGTACATTTGTGTTGTATGCATGAATGATATGGGAGTTTTGTGTTTGTGTATATGGATTTGCATTCGTGTGCATTGTTGTATGTGTCAGTAAATAGATATGTGTTAAAAATGTTTTGTGTGCACTTATGTGACAGTGTACATTATTTGTATTTGTAGGTCTCTGTGTATCCATGCATTAATGAGTAGATGCATGTCTGTTTTTTATGTCAGTGTACATAATTCTGTATGATGGTCCTGAAATACCTTGGGTTTATAGCTGTTGGTTCAGTGAGAGATGGCCCAAACTGTGCTTATTCATTTTCCTTATATCCCTTAATACTGTCTTGCAAAAAATTTGATATGTCTCAATTGTGAATATTACAATGTCAGCCTTAATAGCTTTTTTTGGGGGGAAGAGGATTCCAGATTTCCACTAACCTTTGTGTGAAGAAATGTTTCCTGACATCACTTCGAATGGTGTGGCTCTAATTTTAATGTTAAACCTGGACTCCCTTAGACTTAGAAGACTCCCTGGATCGGGAGATGCAGAGCTTCTTTTCAGATGCCATTAGACTATAAATTAAAAGGGTAGAAGTGGGCCATTCAGCCCGTCAAGTCTGCTCTGTCATTTGATGAGATCATGGCTGATCTGATAATCCTCAACTCCACTTTCCTGCCTTATCTCCATACCCTTGATTCCCTTACTTATTAAAAATCTGTCTGTCTTAGCCTTGAATATACTTAATGACCCAGCCTTAAGAGCCCTCTCCGGTAGAGAATTCCACAGATTCAGCATCTTCGGAGAAAAGAAATTCCATTCATTTGTCTTAAATGGGCGAACCGTTACTTTGAGCTTATGCCATCTGGTCCTGGACTCTCCCACAAGAGGAAACATTCTCTCCACATGAACCCTGTCAAGCCCCCTAAGATTCCTATATTTTTCAGTAAGGTCTCATTTCATTCTTCTAAATTCCAATGAGTACAAACAGAACCAACTCAACATCTCCTGATTTTAAAAAAAAAATCCTCCAACTGGAAATCAATTGCAGTGAACCTTCACTGAACTGCCTCCTCTGACAATATGTCTTGCCTTAGGTGAGTCCAAAATCATTCACAGATATCAGAACTATTTCAGATGTGGCCTGACTAGTGTTTTGTATAGATTTAGCAATACTTCCCTATTCCCTTTAAATAGAGGCAACAGTCAATTTGTTTTCCCTATTACCCACTGAACCTACATGCTAGCTTTTTTATCATTGATTCCCAAATTACCCTGCTTTGTGGCTTTCTGCACTGTTTTTCTTCCATTTAATAATATCCAACTCTTCTATTCTTCTTGCCAAAGCACATAAATGAGCTACCACTACACCATAATATTCCCCCTCAGCCCTGACTCGCCCATCAGAGGAAATAGTTATTCTCCCTTTCCAGATGCTTGATTTAAAACGATCAATTAAATCACTTGTCAACCTTTTTCACTTTTAATGAATGCAGTGCCTTACCCTCTAAGAGGGCATGTTTCAGGAATGGGACACAGACAAGAAAGAATGTCCCTTAAACTGGAATTCTTGTCCTGAACTGTCTTGGAACACGGTGTCAAGGTGGATGACATGGCATGAAGGGAGCATTGCAAAACGAGTTTGTCAACTTTCCCAGTCTGAAGGCTGAGCCAGAAATTCCAGAGTCTCAGGTGACTTTTGAGGTCCTGGATGCAAAGTGGAGGACATCTTTCAAAGTTACATGAGCTGGCCTCAGAAGGTCATGATCCATTCTCACTGGCTGTCTTACTTTGGATATGTACAAATTTGTATGGAACTGTACATGAGTGTGCATACATCTACATTTGTGGAAATGTAACTGTTTGCAAAAGTAGGTATGGTATGTTAGTGAATGTTTTTGTGTGTAAGTATGGATATATGTGTATTCAGGTAGATGTGCATTTGAGCATGGATATGTTTTGATCTGTGATGTATATATGTGTATATTTGCATTTATTAAGTTTAACATGTTTGTGTATATTGTGTATTGCTAACTGAATATTCAGTGAAGGCCATGGGTTCAAGCTGTATGCTGGAGATAATCAGTCACTCACAATCTAGGTGACTCTTCAGTGCAGTACTGAGAGAATGCTGGACTGCAGGAAGTGCCATCTTTCAGAAGAGACAATAAGCCAAAGCTGTTTCTACCCTCTCAGGATACAAGAAGGAGGAGCAGGAGTAGATCATTCTCATCAAACTTTCAATGCCTTTCAGTAAGATCATGGTTGGAATAATTATGGTTAATCAACTTAATCTCCTACTTGCCCCTCTTAACCCTTGACTTGTAGAGCAAAATTCTATTTAACTCTGCTTTGAATATATTTATTGACTCAATAGGAGAACCTTTTATGTGGCACCTTGTTGAATAACTTTTGAGAATCCAAATGCACCACATCTGTTGGTTCCCTTCATCCAATCTGCTTTTTATGTCTACAAACAGCTGTAACAAATCCGTTAAATATTATATCCCTTTCATAAAGCCATATCATCTCTGTATGATCTATTATATCCTTTTCCCAGCATCAGGACTTTAGTTTCCTGCTTTCTGTCTTCCTCATTTCTTTACATATGTGGTTTTCCAATCTCCTGGGAACTTTTTCAGCATGTAAACATTTTGGAAGACTACAATCATTTCATGTATTATCTCTTTGGCATTTCCCAGCACAGAAAACAGAGAAATCAACAGGTTAATCATAGAATGAGTGTTTATTTTCAGAATTTGGCTGATACAGCAGCTTTCTTTTTCAACCTGGTACTGGGGAAGGGCGTGCAGAAGTAAGAGGACCATATATCTGCTTGCATAAGAATAACTTGTGTTTCTAAACTCACTTTAATGCAGTAAAAATGTCTCCAGGAGAAACATCATCAGAATTAATTTGACATAGATGTAAAAAAGAATGTGCAAAAGCTTGGTCAAATATGTGGATTTTAATCATAATTTAAGGAGGTAGAAAAATGAAGAGTTTAGGGAGGAAATTACAGGGCATTGGAAGTTGAAGGTTCAGTTATCAATAGTGAATTAATTGAATCATCAGACAATCGAACCACCACCCCTTGACATTCAATGATGTTACCATCACTGAATTCCCCCACTATCAATATCCTTGACGAGACACTCAACTGGACTCACCGCATAAACAGTGTCTGTAAGTGCAGGTCAGAGGCTAGGAATATTGCAGCAGTAACTCAGCTTCCTTCACAGTAACTTCCTTCACAGATGCTGCCAGACCTGCTGAGCTTTTCCAGCAACTTTGTTTTTGTTCCTGATTTACAGCATCTGCAGTTCTTTCGGTTTTTGTTTTGTTAGCAGTAACTCAGCAACTGACTTTCTTGACATCACCAACAAGGCGCAAGTCAGGAGTGTGATGGAATACTCCCTACTTTGCCTGGATGGGTGCAGCTCCAACATCACTTAAGAAGCTTGATACCATCCAGGACAAAGCTGCCCACTTGATTGGTACCACTCCACATGCGTCCACTCCCACCACTGATGCTCAGTCGCAGCATGATCTACAACTGCACTGCAGAAACTCACCAAAGATCTTCAGACAGCATGTTCCCAACCCATGACCACTTCCAGTTAGAGGAATAAGGGCAGCAGATACATGGGAATCACCACCTGCAAGTTCCCCTCCAAGTGACTCACCGTCCTGACTCGGAAATATATCATTGTTTCTTCAATGTCACTGGATCAAAATCCTGGAATTCCCTCCTATTGGCATTGTGGGTCAACCCACAGCAAGTGGACTGCGGCAGTTCCAGAAGGCAGCTGACCACCACCTTCTCAAGGGTAACTAGGGATGGGCAATAAATGCTGGCCAGCCAGCAATGCCCACATCCCACAAATGAAAATAATCTTTCCCTAGTTATGACTATTAGACATCGTAGCGCAAGAGTATACATGAGTCCTCAACATTAACTGTGAACACATGAAGTTTCGTGCATCAGGTCATAGATGGGCAAGGAAACCTCCTGCTGATTATTACATACCTCCCTCCCTAGTTTTTAACCAGAAGTGCTGAGTGGACCATCAGACCTGACAGTCTGCTGAAAATCCTAGCATCACTAGTACAAGTCTTCAGCCAATTTGATTCACTCAATGTGATATCAAAAAATGGCTGAAAGCACTGGATACTGCAAAGGTAAGGGCTCTGACAGCATTCTGGCAATAATACTGAGACTTGTGCTTCAGAACTAACAGCAGTCTTCGGCTGTTTTTGTACAGTTACAACACTGGCATCTACCTGACAATGTGGAACATTGCTCACGGACATCCTGTACACAAAATGTAGCACTGCAGCGTCTTTCTCCTTGCATTTTTCATCAATAACCTGCTCACTGACACTCAGCTTCAGTTCAGCCGGGTCCATTCAGCTCCTGACCTCCCTGCAGTCTTGCTTAAAAGCAAGCACAACAGAGGGATGGTAAGGGTGACTGCCCTTGATATCAAGTCAGCGTTGATCAGAACTGAACTGGACTTGCCAAATACATAATGTGGCTGTAAGAGCAGGCTAGAAATTCTGCATTGTGTAACTTCTCTCCTGGCTGGTCAAAATCTGTCGAATAGGTACAAGTCACGTATACCGGAATATTCCCCACTTGCCTGAATGTGTAGTGCCAAAAAATAGTCAAGAAGCTCAACACCGTCCAAGACACGGCAGTCTGTTTGATTGGCACTCCATCCTAACATCTTTAGCATTCACTCCCTTCTCCTCTGATGTACAGTGGCAGCAGTAGACGTCATTTACGAGTCGCAGTTTTTAAAGCTTCCCAAGGCTCCTTCAGACAGCACCATTTAAGTTCATAATCACTACCACCTAGAAGGACAAGGCAACAAATACATGGAAACACCACCATCTGCAAGTTCCAGTCTAACCCACCCAACATCCTGCCTTGGAAATATTGCTTCACTGTAATTGGGTCAAAATCCTGGAACTCACTAACTGCAGTGTAGGCGTATCTATGCTATAAGAACTGCAGCGATGTGGGAGGGAAAAAAAACAGCTCACCACACTACCTTAAGAGCAATTAGCAGTATGAAATACATGTTGGCTTAGTGAGTGATTTCACATCCTATGTATGAATAAAAAGAAAGTTGTGCATTGGTATGTGAGTCTTTCAATCTAGGACTAGAAACCAGGGTAGGTTTGTGATCGTAGGGATAATGGGTCAGTTTATGAGGAGATGGTGACGTAATGGTAATGTTACTGGATTAGTTATCTGGAATGCCAGGCCAGTGTTCTGGTGGCGTGGATTTCAATTCAACCATGACAGATGTTGAAATTTAAATTTCAATAAAAAAATTTGGAATGAAAACATGAGCTTAATGTCAGTTATTGTTAAAAACTCATCTGGTTCACTTATGTCCTTTAGGGAAGGAAATCTGCCATCCTTACCTAGTCCAGGTGAGATTCCAGACTCTCAGCAATGTAGTTGACTCCAATACTGCTGGACAATTAGGGTGGGCAATAAATGCTGACATTACAAGTGATGCCTACACCTTGTGAACAAATTTAAAAAAAAATTTGGTTAAAGGTATTTTGGAAGAGGGAAATGGCTGGGATGGGAGACTAGTTAAATAGCTTTTGCAAAGGTTCAGCCTGGGCTCAATGGTCTGAATGGACGCCTGGTTGTAATTTAAAGGTTGAATGCTTTAATTTCTGTAATGCTTTCGTCAATTGCTTTAAATCAGTGGACTTGGATTATTCTTCTTTTGCTATGCAGAAGATGTCCTTCCTGTTCAATCTGTCAAAATTCATTTCAAATTTGTCTCAATTAAATCTTCCCTCAGCTTGTTTTATTCTAAAGGAAATAATCCACAGCATATTCATGTTTCCTAATGGCTAAAATCCTCCATCTCAGCACTAGCCTTGTAAATCTGCCCTACATCACTCTTAAGTTGTGTGAACAAAACTGTGTAAAATACTCTAGCTGTAATCTAACTAATGTTTTACAGATTTATAGCATAACCTTACTGTTCTAATATTTTGTGCCTTAGCTAATAATTATCCTATACATCATTTTAACCATCTTACTCCCCTGACATATGACCTTCAGGGATCTGTGAACCTTCACTCCAAGATTCCCTATAGCTTGACACTTCTGAGTATCCTAGCATTTATTGTGTATTCCCTTACCTTGTTTGTCCCAAAATGTATTACCTCACTTCTCTAGATTGAATTCAATCTGTCACTATTCTGCAAACCTAACCAGTTCATGATATCTTTCTGCCATGTACACCTTTCTTCTTCCCCATCGACCAGGTGACCAATTTCTGTATCATCTGTAAACTTTGAAATCGTGTCCCCTAATTTAAGTCTAATCATTGAGATATACCATAAAAGCCAAGGAACCTAGTAATAAGCCAGAAACTGAAACCTCAACAGAAACAGTCTTCGGCTCAAAAACACCAGTAGAACATTTTCTGAAGAAGAGTCCAGACCTGAAACGTCAGCTTTCCTGCTCCTCTGATGCTGCCTGGCCTGCTGTGTTCATCCAGCTCTACACCTTGTTATCTCAGACACTCCAGCATCGGCAGTTCCTACTATCTCTCACCAGTAGAACATTATCCTTTTTCCTCTTGCCACTAAATCACTTTTGGATCCAACTTGCCACTTGCCCTTGGATCCCATGTACATTCTATTTGCTGGCCAGTCTGCCAAAATACATCTGTGTTCCATCAAGAGCACTCGTCAGCTTGTGCTTACTACAATTTGAGTGCATTGATCATGAACTGTAACACTAAGTGTGTTTATTTATAATGATACTTATCTGCATGTTTTTTCTGGCTTATAACAACTTGCATGTATTTATCACAATGTAAGTGTTTTTGTTCGATAAATAAATGCATTTACAGTATCAGTGTACAGTTATAATATTGAATGTGGTTATCACAGGGTATTTATGTACTTACGTTAGTGTGTTTATAGATAGTGAGTTGTACTATTTTTGAATAATTTTATAATGAAGCCACTGAAGAGGAAAGACTTTGCAATCATTGCATTAAAAATTAAGGGGGCAAAGTCAGTGATTATACACTGCTGCATTGCAAGAGACAAATCTGTCATTATTGATTTTATTAGGGGTATTTATAGTGGCAAATATGTACAGTCAATACTGACAAGTTATTTGATAGGAAGTCTTGACATTATTGATCCATCAAGGGATGTAAATGCAGAAAGGTATCCGTATAATCATTGTCAAGACAGAGCCTATAAATAATCACTAAATACTTTCATGAGAGATTTGTTACAGATAATATTTGGGTCCACATAGTCATCAACTTTGAGTGGTAGATGAAAAGATATGTTTCCAGTCACTGATTGCCACTTTTATTGACCTTTACTAGGAACATGACATTGAAACCCCCTATGGGATGTTGCATGTGGTG
This sequence comes from Rhincodon typus, assembly GCF_021869965.1. NCBI lineage: Eukaryota > Metazoa > Chordata > Chondrichthyes > Orectolobiformes > Rhincodontidae > Rhincodon > Rhincodon typus. Next base: position 53,433,427 of record NC_063346.1, read on the forward strand.
ATACGTGGTGCACCAAAAGGAAACCGCCCGGCAATCCTGACCTATCATGATGTTGGGATGAACCGTAAGTATATTTGAACAGGTCGCTATAAAGAAAACACATGATTCAAACATAATGCATTAAAAATTTATTTGGAATCAGGTTCTCCATGTGATTTCTATACCCTAAGATTAAAAGGTAAGTACTTTCCCTACTGAATTACACACATTGCAGACAATTGAAATTTAAAAGGGTTTAATTTATGGACTTAGTTGTAATGGATTTGATGGGAAGGGGATTTGGCTGTTGCAATTCTATATAATTAAGTGAATGAGAAGTTGTCTGGTCTAGTGGAATTGTACTAATAGATTTGAATTGGAAACAATTTGGATTATTGGAATTCTCTATAATGGGATTGAATAGGAAGGGTTTTCATGTATTGGAATTCTGTACAATGGACTAAATGGGAGCAGGAATTGGGCTGTTGGAATTCTATAAATTGTAATTAAATGGGAAGGGATATTGGAATTCTTAGCATGAATGGGAAAAACTTTGCTCTTTTGTAATTCTAAACAATAGGAATCAATGGCATGAGGTTTGCCTGATAACTGTTTTTTATACTTACATAAAATATTTTTTGTTTGGAGAGAGTTTTCCACTACAGTAGTAAGGAGAAGCACAGTTTAATGATACAACAAAACGTCCAGACAGAAAGATGAAAATGTTCAATTTCTGGTACATGCTGAGTTATCTGATGTCAACTGGGCTAGCTGTATTATGCTATGATTAGCCTGTAGCATCCTGGATAAAAAAGGGGGACACCACCTTGGATCAGTGTTTAATATAATTTTCTTAGCAGCTTTGAGAACCATATCAAATACAATTTAAATGTGGCCCCTGCCTTTGTTCACACAGTCTAGTACCCTACCAATATTCAGTGGCTTGGTTCGCAGGAATGTATGAATTGCTACATAACAAAAGACCAAGCTCTATCAAATTTGATTCACACCACCATAATAAAATTGTTCACTAAATACAGCAATTTCTACCAATTAGTCTCTCAGAATCCAGGAATGAGGGGAGAAACCCCACCCCCACATATTTGAGTTTTATGAATCCATAGGTTCAGTGTTATCTGTTCCTTTCAAGTGACTTACCACATGTTTCATATTATTAATGCATTGTAATCCAAAATGTTATTTTCACAAAGAAATCCACTTAATATGTGTTGAATGCCTGAATGATCTTCTGGAGTAGTCTGTTCCGTAGGTTCGTTAAGATGCTATTTTTGCAGATTAACTGTACTCCTACAACCCACTTCATTACAACCCCCTCAAATAGAGCGCTGTTTTATTGATTCTTCTGCTTTCAAGTTTAAGTAGTTTATCATGGTTTGCTTTATCTAGTCACGGGTCATACAGCTGTACCGCATGGAAACAGACCCTTCAGCACAACTTGTCCATGCCGATCAGATATCCTAACTAAATGTAGTCCCATTTGCCAGCATTTGGCCCATATCCCTCTAAACCCCTCCTATTCATACACCCATCCAGAAACCTCTTAACTGTTGTAATTGCATCAGCCTCCTCCACTTCCTCTGACAGTTCATTCCATACACGCACCACCCACTGTGTGTGAAAGTAGCCCTTTAGTACCTCTTTAAATCTTTTCCCTTTCACCTTCAATCTATTCCCTCTAGTTTTGGATTCTTCCACCCTGAGGAAATGTCCTTGTCTGTTCACCCTATTCGTGCCACTCATGAGTTTATAAACCGCTATAAGATCACCCCTCAGCCTCCAATGCTTCAGGGAAAATAGCCTATTCAGTCTCTCCCTGTAGCTCAAATCCTCCAACCCTGGCAACTTTCTTGTAAATCTTTTCTGAACACCTTCAAGTTTCACAACATCCTTCCTATAGCAGGGAGACCAGAATTGCACAGCATTCCAAAAGTGGCCTAACCAGTATTCTGTACAGCCGCAATATGGCATCCCAACTCCTATACTCAATGCACTGACCAATAAAGGCAAGCGTACCAAATGCACCTTTCACTATCCTGTCAACTTGCGAATCTCCTTTCAAGGAACTATTAACCTGCACTCCAAAGTCTCTCTGTTCAGCAACACTCCCCAGGATCATACCATTAAGTGTATAAATCCTGCCCTGTTTTGCCTTACCAAAATACAGCACCTCACACTTATGTATGTTAAACGCCACCTGCCACTCCTTGGCCCATCTGATCAAGGTCCCATTGTACTCTGAGGTTACCCTCTTCGCTGTCCACTGCACTGCCAATTTTGGTGGCATCTACAGACTTGCTAACCATACCTCCTATGTTCACATCCAAATCATTTATGTAAATGACAAAAAGCAGTGGACCCAGCACTGATCCTTATGACACACCACTGGTCACAGATCTCCTGTCTGAAAAGCAATCCTCCACCACCACCCACTGTCTTCAGCCTTCGAGCCGGTTCTCTATTCCATGTGATCTAACCTCGCCAACCAGTCTACCATGAGCAGCTTTGTCGAACGCCTTACTGTAAGTCCACATAGATCATGTCCACCGCTTGGCCCTCATTAGTCCTCTTTGTGCTTTTTGAAGAAGTAACAATCAGGTTAGTGAGACATGATTTCCCAAGCACAAAGACATGTTAACTATCCCTAATCAGTGCTTGCCTTTCCAAATACATGTGAAAGCTGTCCCTCACCCTTAAACTTAAAAATAGAAATCTTACTACCTTGCAACCTTCACTTTTCCAGTGAGAAACTGTCTAATTGACATTTTTGTTTCTCATAACCCAATCCCTCTTCCTATTCCATGGAGAATGCGAGCTTTGAACAAAGTATTGGCAAGAAGCTTCAAAGAGGCATGTTTCAAAAACAGCTGTCCATCCCTTCTCATGTGGACTGCAGCTTCCTGTATCACTTTATTCATGGCTTCACTTTGCGTGTACACCTCTATTAAATATCAACCCTTATCTGCTTCCACCACCACCCCAGGCAATATGATTAGGTCATTTAAGGCACTTTAGGTAAGCGTATGAATATTCAAGGAAATGGGGGATATGGACCAAGAGCAGGCAGAAGGGATTAGTTTCATTTGGTGTCATGTTTGGCGCAGCATTATGGACCGTTATATGAACGGAATTGAACCATGAGTGCCAATTTTTTGATTGTTATTGAACAGTAAGCCTCATGACGAACTTGAGTCTTGTTCTGACCGTTTTATAAAATTGATCCAAAATTAAATTTATGTTGACTGGACTGGACACATTTTATTAAATGGAAATCCTGGGTTGTATTTTCACCTCCCAATTGAGGTGCGAGTAAGGTCACAAAATACTGATGTTAGCTTTCTTTTGCTGGAGAAACAATCTTCCTGTGCCTTCCTGGTCCGAAAAAGGTGTTTTGGTTTAGTGGGTCAGTAAAGCTTGAGTACAAAATACACATGCACCTCTTCAGAGGTTGGTTTCCCAAATATCAGGACACACAGGAAAAATGATTGCTTTTTGCACATTATTTTTGAGTGTTGCTGTGGATTTTGTAAGCTGTTTTAAAAATAGAATTCACGTCCTGAGAATTCGTGACCACTGGGATGGCTTTTTGAGGAGCCAGGGATACACTGAAAGGTGTGTGTAAACTCTTATTTCCATTTTCAAATGTCATTATTAGATGCTGTAATGTGGATATGTTTTTAATGCAGTGATTCATTATAGGGATCTGTTTAAAGAAAAGTTAATCATTGAATTAACATGCATTGTCTAAGTGTTGCCATGTTTTGCAGTATCTTTCCAGTTGTCAAAAGCACAGCAATGCATTAAAAATGGTGAAAAAAGCCCCAATTCTCTCTGCTGTCATGTTTTCTGCTTTTATTTAAATTGACAACATGTGCTAGTTATTTTGAAAGTTGAAAAAAATCTCTGCCTGCACACCTATCCTCCCAATTTGATTGACAGGTTTTCGGGTTTGAAATGGGATACCATTCTACTCCGTCAGTATCAGGAACGGCAGCCGGAGATTTTTTTGCTTTGACAGCTGTAGCAATTATGAATAGCATAATAAGATCCTTGCAGTGTGGAAGCCGGCCATTCAGCCCATTGAGTCCATGCTGCCTCTCCAAACAGCATCCCACCCAAACCCGCCCCCTACTCTCTCCATGTAAACCTGCATTTCCCATGGCTACTCCATGGGAGTCCACATATCCCTGGATACTATGAGCAATTTACATGGCTAAACCACCTAACCTGCCCATCTTTTGGACCATGGGAGGAAACTGGAGCGCCCGGAGGAATCCCGTGCAGACACGGGAGAATGTGCAAACTCCACAGTGACAATCACCCAAGGGTGGAAGCGAACCCAGGTCCCTGGCGCTGTGAGGCAGCAGTGCTAACCACTGAGTCACTGCACTGCTAACATACTTGTCTGTATTTTAGAAGCTTATAATAGCTTTAGCTGAGAAGTGTTCTATAATCCTTTGATTTTGTTTTGTTTCTTACAAACCTAGCAGGCACTTGAAGAATTAAAAATTATTTTGCACTGGAGTAGTTTCTTTTCTGGAATCAGTGAGAATGTGTTGGAATAGAGTTTTGATAGATTATTAGAGATAAACTTTTTCCAGCAATTTAAAAATAATTCCCATTGATGTTCTATAGCTCTGGTGGGTGCTAAATAGTGCATACTAAAAGTGGAAATGGAGGCTGCATAGGGAAATGGAGGTGAAATGAGTGGTAATGGGGATCTGAGGCACAGTGAACTAGTATGATCAATCTAAAGGCACATGGGAGCGCTGACATGGATTGGTGAAGCTGTGAAGTTTAGGGAACCTTGAAATTATATTGGGAATTTGAGCTGCTGTAGTGGAGAACCAAGGCGAGCTTTCTAACCTTTCTGTATTTGCATGCAGGCTCATTCATTTAATTACAGCTTGCAAAATACTCTTGTGTATCCTAATTTTGTATGAAAAGACAAAAAGCCCAAACTTGATGTGAACTTGGAGAGGTCATTTTTTGTGAAACTACACACAAATCTGGTCTGCTGTTTCTGAAAAGAGCTCCTTTTTCCTTTTTCCTTTTTCCTTAAATGCATATGTAGGAGTAAAGGCACAGTTCTGTCTGTTACCATTATGTAGAAAAACTCTGTGCCTTTATGAGATTAACAGTTTTCTGACTTGGAGGTAGAGTGAGGGGCTTGAACTTGCTCAACGGATGTCCGATTTGAGATAGATTTGATATTTAGCCTGTTTCAAGGACCTTCCACTTCCCATTTATTTATATATGAAACTATTTGGAATTTCCTCTAAGATAATCTCTTAAATGTAGTGTTCTATTTTTGTGGCTGCTTAAACACGATAGATTTCCACAACTGTTCATTGTACTTTCATGCCGCTGCATGGAACTGCATGAGCACAAAAACATAACGTGATGAAAGGATGCTGTTTAGCAACTGTGAAAAAGATTCTTAAGAATTCTAAAGCATTTGTTATTTGTGTGTCAGAAAAGAGGTTGAAGTAATAATGAAATTAAATATCATATTACTCTCTTTCTGCTCACTTTACTTCTTCTGTACATATTTGTCACATTAAAAATATTGTTGTTTAACTCAAGTCAAGGTGTATTCCTAAAAGATTTTAACTTATTTGAGACATGAAGAATAATCAGTGGGTGTCTAGAATATTTTTTCTGGATTGTACGCGGGTTGATAGTGAGCCTTTACACATTATTCCATTTGTTTCTAAAATAAAATAAGCTTAGGTTCACAGAAGACACAAATCTACTAAGTAGCTGTCTTTGTGGTGAGCATTAACTGAAAATGCAAGAGAAAGCATGAACTGTAATGACCCTTGGCATCATGACTCCTGTTTAAGGGATAGCCTTACTTTTTGGATATCTTGTTATGGAAGCCTTGTGATATGGATTCCTTCTACAAAGGAGGTCTTGACACCATGACCACCTCTTGTGTAGTTATTCTTACAAAATAATCTTGGAAAACCTAGGTTTCAAACTCTGGTTCCATGTATTGCTAGAGGTTTTATCTCATTACCTTCCTTCCATTCCCAATCAGCTCATCCCCTTGCTCCTGGCATTGGTCATTCATCATATCAGTTCTTGAGAAGCAAAACTCCTCCCAGTCATTTAGAAAGCAAACTCTTTTCATTTACTTGTTTAGATAATTATTGACTGTAATTTTTTCCCAATTGCTGATGGTTTTTTAAAAGAAAATCCTTTATAAGCACAAATGTTTGAAGAAAATCTTTAAAAAAATCCCTATGATTGTTCTCTGTTTATTATCAGCAGTTTCCAGGAGATTAATCTTTAATTCCTGGAAACTCCAGGACAATTCTGGTGGTTTGGCAACTCTGAAGAACCATAGGAGCAGCAGTTGTGACCTGGAGCTTCTTCACAGGAAGTAAATTTTCCAGTATCTGAGAAGCCTGGGGTTAAATTAGTCCTAGTTATTGGGATATGAAATATTGACTCAGTCATAAAACTAATTGCCATCACTGAAAGAAGAGCAGTGCGGAGGATGGTTAAATGCCCAGCTTTATTGTACCCTTGCTTATATAAATTCAGGCATAGTTAAGTCCTTTAGAAGCAGCTCTTAGTTGTGTCAATTATAATTGTAAAACCAGTGTTTCCTGTGCTGGACAAGTCTGCTTGGGGTTATGTGGACAGACTGAGATTCATGTACAATTCCAGTCTAACTATTTATTATTTAGTAAATAATTACCAGTTGCTTCCTCCCGGACACCTGCTCAGAGACGCATAAGGTCAAGATATACCTCAATATGATGTACCTGCTCAGTATCCCCCAGTTTGGATTCTGCCAGGGCCATTCAGCTCACTATAGCCTTGGTTCAAACAAAGACAAAAGAGCTGAACTCCGAAGGTGAGATGAGAGCGACAGTTCTTGATATCAAGGACACAATTCAGCAAGTGTGGCATCAAGGAGTTGTAGCAAAGTATAAATCAGTGGATATTAGGGGCAAAGTCTCTGCTGGTTGGAGTCAAAACTGGCCTGTAGAAAGGAGGTTATGGTTGTTAGATGTCAGTCATCTCCACTTCAGGACAACTCTGCAGGAGCTCCTCAGGGTAGTGTCCTTGGCCCAACCACCTTCAGCTGCTTCATCAATGACCTTTCCTCCATAACAAGGTTAGAAGTGGGGATGTTCACCAATGATTGCAGAATATTCACCATAGTTCATGACTCCTCAGATACTGAAGCAGTCCATGCCCAAATGCAACAAGACCTGGACAATATCCAGACTTGGGCTGACAGTGACAAATACCAGCCAATGACCATCTCCAATAAGAAACAATCTGACCAGTGCCCCTTGACATTCAATGGCGTTACAATCACTGAAACCCTCACTATCAACATTCTTGGAGTTATCATTGACCACTCAACTGGACTCGCCACATAAACATAGTGGCTACAAGAGCAGGTCAGAGACTAGGAATACTGCAGCAAGTAGCTCATCCCCTCACTCCTCAAAGCTTGTCCATCTACAAGGCACAAGTCAGGAGTGTGATGGAATACTCCCTACTTGCCTGGATGGGTGCAGCTCCAACAATACTGAAGAAGCTTGACATCATCCAGGGTAAAGCAGCCACTTGATTAGCACCACATCCACAAATATCCACTCCCTCCACCACTAACACTCGGCTGCAGCAGTGTGTACTGTCTACAAGATGCACTGCAGAAATACACCAAAGATCCTTAGACAGCACCTTCCAAATCCATAACCACTTCCATCTGGAAGGAAAAGGGCAGCAGATTCATGCAAGTTCCCCTCCAAGCCACTCACTATTCTGACTTGGAAATATATCGCCATTCCTTTGCTGGGTCAAAATCCTGGAATTACCTCCCCAATGCTATTGTGTGTTAGCGCGCAACATATGGGCTGCAGTGATTCAAGAAGGCAGCTCATAGGAAGTGTACAAATTAGGAGTGGGAGTTGGCAGTTCTGCCCAGCAAGCCCGCTACGTCATTTAATGTGATCATGGCTAATCTTACCCTAGTCTCAACTCCATTTTCCTGCCTGCTCCCCAGAGCCCTTTATCTTATGCTTCATCAAAGCTCATCACCACTTTCTCAAGGGCAACTTGGGACGGACAGTAAAAATGCTAGCCAACCAGTGATGCCTACATCCCACATACGAGAAAATTTAAGAAAAAACAAATGTTAGGTTGAAATACTCGAGCTTCATCATAAAAGTGGGCATAAGTGTTTATAATGGGAAAATGCTGAGATGGTATGTATGCAGATGTGAGAATTAAGTATACTATAGATAGGGGAGGAAATCTTCAATGACAATGTCGATACAAATGAAAGTTTTTGTGTCTTTTTGGGCATTCAAGATGTCAGAACTGTCTATATCACCACAGAGAATGTCGCTTCAAAGACACCCAAAGCAAACAAACCCCTCAAATCTTTTGTTACCAAAGTCACTGTTTGTGTGAATCTGCAAAAACTATAAACCATCCTGTTAAATTGCTCAGCTGAGGCCCAGATTTTTAAGGATTTGTGCCCGGATTAGAAGCCTTTCCGCTGGCAACCTCGGATCTAGATGTGGAAGTCCAGAACCCATTTGCAGTGCAGAATGATGACTAAGATTTTCCCTGAGAGTCCACAGGACAAATGCATAATTTGCAATTAACTAGCACCTTTTAATATGATAACATGTTCCAAGAGACTTCATGGAGGCGCACTGCAAGACGTGACACTGAGCCACATTGAGAGATATTAGACTGGAAGCTTGGTCAAAGTTTTTAAAGCAGGTCCTAAAGTGAGGTAGGGAAGCAGAGTGATTCAGGGAGGGAAGCCCAGAGTTCAGGACTCAGGCAGCTGAAAACATGGTTACCAGTAGTGGGAGTGACTAAGTCTCTTCAATCAGACCTTCACGATTCAACCGTAGCACTTGGGAGATGACTTTGGGGGCTTTTCAATAAGGGCTGACCTACAATTGGCGTCTGCCTTTCTTCCTGTTCATCTCTTCCTGTACGTGTGATTTATAAAGTAGGAAATCCAGCTTTACAAGCCAGAAGGTGATGCCTGAACTTGCTTTGGTGCAGAAAGCTTATTAAGATGCATAACACAGAGATCTGTTGCTCTTTGAGACTGATTGTTCTTGTGAAGACTGTAACTCATTGAAGAATTATGGAAATGATAGACTAGGGCCATGAAGCCGTTGGGAGTTTTCCTTAATTGCTTTTTCTACAGATAATAATAGGTTCTGCATATTTTTAAAAATGTGGCTGATATATTTATGGTGCCAGTGGAGGTCACCTTGATCTTTGTAGATAGAGTTGGAAGATCAGAAGTTCTTTGCTTTGTCAGAGCCAAGTCTTGAGTATGAAGCATAAGTGTACATATAATTCACTTCAGTTACTAAGATACAGACATCCGTGGAATGCTGGAGAGAGTAACGGGGGTATAGTTAAAACGTAAACAATCAAATTCATATGTTTCTACTACAGGGAAACTTGCTGTCCATGTTTATTTATTCCAGGGACTCTGACATTGGCCAGCATTTATTGCTTATTCCTAATTGCCCTTGAGAAGGTGGTTGTGAGCTGCCTTCATGAAACACTGCAAACCATGTGCTCAAGATAAATGCACAGTGCTTTTAGGGAGTGAGTTCCAAGTGACTAAGTGACAATGGTCCATTTCCAAGTCATGATAGTGTATGACTTAACAGGAACCTTGCACTTGGCAATGTTCCCACGTACACTTGCTGTCCTCTTTCTAGGTGACTGCTTGTTTGGAAGGTCTTATTTAAGAAGGAGGTGATGTACTGGCACAGACCCCGAAGTACAGGCTGTATATTGGCACAGATGACCTTCAAACCTAGTATAGGCACAGATTGTATCTGGCGCATGCAACCTTGATGTCTAGAACAAGTGATCTTGGTGTCAGGAGGCAAACAATCTCTGTCTGCTTTGGGCTACTCCCTCCACCACTAATTTTTGCGACCACGAGAGATTTCAAATGCTTTACAGCCAGTGAAGTACTCTGAAGTATAGTCGCGTTTGTAATGTACGCATGCCCACAACAATGTTAGGAAGGGAGAAAAATACTGCAGATGCTGGAATCCAGGGTAGACAAACAGGACCCTGGATGAACACAGCAAACCAAGCAGCACCTGGGAGGAAACGAGCAGTCAATGTTTTGGGAATTACCCTTTCCTGAAGAAAGACTGCTCCTTTCCTCCAGATGCTGCCTGGCTCGCAGTGTTCTTCCAGGCTTGTGTTTGTCTACTGTTAGGCAATGATTTCTATGATTTTGCCTCTGACACTGTACGGTGATGGAGCAGTGATATCGTTCAAAGTCATGTTTGTGCGTGGCCTGGAAGGGAACTTGCATGTGGTTATGTTTTCATGCATCTGCTACCCTAGCCTTTCTAAAGGATAGTGATCATGGGTTTGGAAGGTGTTGTTGGAGGAGCCTGGGCAAGTTGTTGCAGTGCATCTCAAAGACGATTATCATTGCTGCTACTGAGCATTGGTGGTGAATGGTGTATATATTTAAAATGGTGGATGGAGTACCAATCAAGTTGGCTGATTTTCCATGGATGATATCAAGCTTCTCAAGGTGTTATTGGAGTTATACTCATCCAGACAAGTGGCAAGTGTTGCATCAAGCTGTTGACTTGAGCCTTATAGAAGGTGGACAAGTACAGGGGAGACAGGACCAAGTTATCTGCTGCAGAATTTCTGGAGCATACCTTGCAATGTAGAGTTCCTTTTGGTGACATCAGTTTGGAAGACATACTTCCGAATAATACTGAGAAAAATTACAATGTTTTAACTTGTATTTCAGAGTTAACTTAGCTCAGTTAGCTATGCATCACGTGCCAGTTGCCCAATGACACCAGCAGCATGGGTTCAGATTCTATGGCGATAGCAAGAACTGAAGATGCTGGAGTCAGTCAATACAGTGTGGAGCTGGAGGAACACACCAGGTCAAGCAGCATCAGAGGAGTAGGAGAGTCTGTTTCAGGCCTAGACCTTTCATCAGATCTCGTACCTGCTGAGATCACCTTGAAGGCCCTGCCTTCTCACCGTCGCACCCCTTTTGCCAGAAGTATGATGATCCTTGGGTTTATCTCCCCACCAGCCATCTCTCTGTAATGACAGACAGCTTGTGGTCCTCTGTGGACAATGACCCGTTTCACTTGCTGATAGAGGTAGACGCTGTGATTATGCTTCCAGTCAAATATTTACCTTGAAAAGTGAGGTATTCTAATTCATTTTAAGTAATTTTGTACTTAACAATTAATTGATTCTTTTACATCCTGGATTCCTGTGTTAGGAGTTGTGTTTCTTGAATGCAGATCTTATTGATGGCATGCTGCTGGTTAAGGGTGGTAACTACGTGTTTCTTGCCTGCAGAAGAAAATCTTCAACACTGAGTAATAGAGTATGAACTGCTGACCCAGCAGTGTAGGAGCCACAAGATTTCATATTGCTGGTGGATTTTGATGCTGTGATACCATGATTCTTCAAATGCAGACTTGTTGAATTTGCTAGGAGATTCATTGGCTTTCCTGGTGGAGTCTAGACACAGTGGTGACCTGTCAAAAGCGCTGATTATTTGCCACCCCATTGCGGTGGCAACCTGTCCACATCAAACTTATTGATATTTCAATCAACTCAGCAGTGTGCATAATTATAAGTACTCTTCAACCAAGTCACCTCTTCTGGTTCCCAGTGATGAAAAACATTGATCTGTCTATCTTTCTCTTTTTTTTTCATTTGTTGGAATCTTATGTCAAATGTTAGAATGGAGTTCCTGCGGTGTCATGTAAAGGAGAAAAAGAAGGTGGACCAATAGAAGAGATAACAAGGTGTAGAGCTGGATGAACACAGCAGGCCAAGCAGCATCAGAGGTGCAGGAAAGCTGACGTTTCGGGC
>NC_063346.1:53445718-53462113 GCF_021869965.1 Rhincodon typus
CCTCTGATGCTGCTTGGCCTGCTGTGTTCATCCAGTTCTACACCTTGTTATCTCAGATTCTCCAGCATCTGCAGTTCCTAATATCTCTGGACCAATAGTAGAGTCCCCAGACTTTGAAGAAGATTAGTGTGATTAATTCTGTCGAATGCTGCAAGGAGTTTGAACATGTTGAGAAGGATAGTTCATTATAGTCACAATTGTACTTCCTGTGGCTTTGATTAGGAGCATTTTGGTGATGTAGGAGGGTTGGAAACCTGACTGATTGAAGAAATAATTGTAGGAATGCAGGATATGATTTGGAAGATAACAACATACATTGACCCTGAAGATGAAAGTGAGATCAGAGATATGGTAATAGTTTACAGATCAAAGGAGTCAAGCATTTTTAAGGAGGTGAAATGGTGACCGCAAATATGAAGCCAGGAAGGAAAGTTAAGTGGTCAGCAGTTCTTGGGAGCAGAAGGTTGGTCTCATGGAAAATATGAGCATGAAGAGGACATTAGGAGAAATGCATTGAAACTAGAGTACTATTCACATTACACAAGTGCCAGGCGATGACCATCTCCAACAAAAGACAATCCAGCCCTTGCCCATTAACTGAATAGCATTACCATCACTGAATCCTTCACTATCAACACAATGACCAGAACCTGAACTTGACTAGCCATATAAACAGTGTGGCTACAAGAACTGGCTAGAGAGTTGGAATCCTGCAGCAAGTAACTCACCACCTGACTCCCCATAGCCTGCCCATGACCTACAAGGCAGAATTCAGGTGTGTGATAGAATACTCCATACTTGCCTGGATAGGTGTAGTTCCAATAACATTCAAGAAGCTTGACACAATCCAGATAATGCACCCCACTTGATTGCCAACACACCTACTCCTTCCACCACTGATGTTCAATAGCGGCAGTGTGTACCATCTACAATAAGCACAGCAGAAATTCACCAAGGCTCCTTCGACAGCACCTTCCAAACCCAAGGCCTCGACCAACTAGACTGGCAAGGGCAGCAGATACATGGGGACTCCACCAGCTGCAAGTTCTCCTCCAAGTCAATCACCATTCTGACTTAGAAATATATCAGTGTTCCTTCAGTGTCACTGGTTCATACACCTGGAACTTCATTCCTAATAGTATTGTGGGTTTACCTACAGTAAATGCAGTGATTCAAGAATCAGCTCACCTTTGCCTATCCCTTGATGCCCTTGAAAAGGCAATAAACTCTGGCTCAGTCAATGAATTCCATGAAAGAGGTTCAGGACTAGGTCAGTGGATGGCCTTGGGGTTAGTTTGACTTGGTAAGTGTGGGAATGGGGGAGATTTAGTGGCACATTTTTTTTTATATAGTTACCAACTGTCAAATTGAGGAACTTTGGGATTAAGTGTAGTTGTAGGAAGAATGTTTGAATTCTACCTGGTTGCTGTGGTACATAGTTGTGTGGAAATAAGATTATTGGTTGTATTGGTCTTGCATCTCCTGGTCCACTATTACTGACCAAGTGCTTTTCTCAATCTTCTGGTACCTTCAGGAACTCCCAGTGGTGAGTTTTATGGAGTCTCTGATTTTTTTTTTTCAGATAAACTCTGCTTCAACACATTCTTCAACTTTGAGGACATGCAGGAAATCACCAAGCATTTTGTCGTGTGCCATATCGATGCTCCAGGTCAGCAGACAAATGCCTCGCAGTTTCCTTCAGGGTGAGTCCCACTGACTTATTGTGTCAGTCCACATCAGCTTAAAATTCTTTATTCAGTCCCATAGTGTATAATAGAGTGAAGTTGTAGTTCAAAATAGCCCAAACATCTCTCTCCAGATTTCATAACATCCACTCTCCTCTCCTATGTTCTAGTTGTAATATCCCTTAGGGTATCTGTTTTCCATGTGTAACCCATCTGAACCTCTTGATTTGACACCTCTTGTGAGTGACTCCCAAGTTTCCTTCATTTGTATTAACTCTTTGGTGTAAGAGTCATCGGCAAGATCTGGTATTTATTACCTTTGCCTATTTAGAAGGTGGTAGTGGGCCTTCTTAAATAGTTCTTGTGGTATAAGCCTTCCTAAAATGCTGATAGGTGCTGAGTTCCAGGATTTTCACCCAGCATTGATGAAGGAACGAGGGTATCTGACCACATTAGGATGATCAGTGACTTGAAAGAGAACACAGATGATGCTGTGGCATTATGGTGCAGGTGGTGGTATAGTGGCAATATCACTGGACTAGTAACCCAGAGATCCAGACCAATGCTGTGGATTTGAAATTCCCCACAGGAGCTGGGGGAATTTAAATAAATAATACATCCGGAATATAAACTAATCTCAGCAAGGTGTCGTGGAACTACTGCCGACTTGTAAAAACTCAACTGGTTGACCAGTTAGAGAAGAAAAATTTCCATCCTTTCATGGTCAGGCCTACAAGTCATTCCAGTTTTACAGTAATATGGCTATCTCTTATCTGCCTTCTGCAGTGACCTAACAAGCCACTCAGTTCAAGGGTAATTAGGAATGAACACTAAATGCTGGACCTGCTGGGAACACACACATCCCATGAAAAAACAAAGGAAACAAAGTAGTGCGGACCACATTCTTTTCCTGGATATTCATTACTTTATGTATGTAAACTATCTGAACACCATGATTGTGGCCTGTAATTAACTCACATTTTATGAATGAAGCCCATGGTTAGATTACCAAGTTGTAGTTATGCAATGACTGTCACTTTTGTTATACACTAGACACTGTAAACTGTGCGTCAACGTACGTTACAACTCCGGCTGCCTATCCAAACTTTGCCTCTGTTGCCAGTGATACACTGTCCCATATGCCATTCATTGGTTATCTATTGGAACACGTAGCACGTGCAAAGTTACCAGCCTCAGTGAAGTAGGATTTTTGAGTTTTGGACTATGCTGTTGGCAGTTTGTGATGCCAAGTCCTATGTAGTATAGTTTTTTATGGGTGGGATTGTCCCAGTGCCTCACATTAACTTTGGCAGAGAGTCAATTTATAACCAAGTGAAATAGCACCTATGATATGTTAAGCTATTTCTCCAGAATATCTACGGGAGAAGATCAAGCCAGTTCATGTGGAACTTCTGTTTCTATCCACTGTTAAGTGTCTGTCTCCTGATTCCTGTCACCATGGTTGTCTCAAATTCCTCCATCTATGCTATTTGATGTATAGAAAGTATTCTTGTCACTAATTGCTTTTACACGTTGTGTCTTTTACACAGGTACCAGTTCCCGACCATGGACCAGCTGGCTGCTATGTTACCAAGTGTGGTTCAACATTTTGGGTGAGTTGTCCTATATTAACTGTCTTCTTGTATACAGTATCATTTAGCCTGGAGTCCACTAACTTTAATAAACATTACATATTGATAAACACTCAGTATCTACTGAATGCTATAGGCTGGTGTTAGTGTGGAGGTGAGGGTGCGTTGAGTAGGGATTTCTGGTTCAGAGTTAGGAAACCTGGAGGAACAGGGTCATCGGAGTAAATCTGGAATTCAGAACCAGGAAAGATTGGGGAGGCCACAGTCGGCCAGTGAGTTGTTTTCAAAGTAGGAACAAACTCTAGAAAATGGGAGGTGGCTGGGCAAAGATTGGATTCATGCATCATCAGCGAGGCCGGTGAAGGCAGAGATCGAGAAGGCTGCAATGGGGACAGTCAGTGTCTAGAGCAGTTAAGATGCTGGAGTTAGGACAGTCCAGGCTAATACTGGGGGTGAAGGTCATACTGTGTCACAGGGTATCCCATCACCATTTGTAAATGAAGGAGTAAGTAGGATCTTGTAGGTAACTAGAGAGGCTCTTACTTCCTGGATCCAACAGTTCTCACCTCTCTTTAGCCACTGGGTTGTGCGAGACCCAGAAACTAAGCTAACCAGAAGTAAGTGTATATTGGTTTGTAAATATTAATAACATGGTTAATTGCAATTAAATTGCAACCTGCCTTCTGCGAATGTGTTGGGTGTCTGCTGTCACTTCCCCTCTAGAAAACTGGAAGTGCTCAGGCTAAGTTTAGTTTCAGACTTCTGATATTTTAACTTCCCACCCAATCCAGACCATTTTTGTGGTTACAGTTGCCAACTTTATGTTGCTAAGCACCCAGGTTCTCTAAGTAGCACTAGAGCCTAGTATGTAATGCTACTTCTTCAGGTTCTCTGTGATCCCTTAACTCTTCAGAATGTGCAGAATGCATCCGACTAGATCAAGAGTTGTTGAGATTCCCAATCATAACTGTCCCCTGTGAGGTCACCAATCTTTTTCCAGCTCTTAACCAACATAGATTCATAGAGCGTGGAAACAGACCCTTCGGTCCTACTCATCCATGCCGACCAGACATTCCAATCTGACCTAGTCCCATTTGCCAGCATGTGGCCCATATCCCTCTAAACCCTTGCTACTCATATACCCATCCAGATGCCTTTTAAATGTCGTAATTGTACTAGCCTCCGCCACTTCTTCCGGCAGCTCGTTCCATTCACACACCAACCTCTGCGTGAAAAAGTTACGCCTCGGGTCCTTTTTTAAATCTTGCCCCTCTCTCCTTCAATTTATGCCCTCTAGTTTTGGACTGTCCCATCCTAGGAAAAAACACCTTGGCTATTCGCCCCTTCTAATGCCCCTCATGATTTTATAAACGTCTATAAAGTCACCCCTCAGCCTCCAGTGTTCCAGTGGAAAAAGCCCCAGCCTATTCAACCTCTCCCTATAACTCAAACCCTCCGGTCCTGCAAAATTCTTGTAAAAATGTCCTGCATCCTCTCAAGTTTAACAACATGCTTCCTATACAAGTGTGGCCGGAAATGTACGCTGTAACTTGACAAAGCACAGATTAGAAACTGAATGTTCAAGGCCCCATCAGTTAGAATTTCTGCTGTCTGGTCATGTTCATAATGGTCGTTTTGTAATGAATTGTGTTCCACTGGAAATTGGGTTCAAGGCCAATGTGTTACCTTGTGTAACTTATTTTCAACTTCATATGATAAACTGTTGCACATGGAACCGTTCCATAGGAAATAGCTTTGGGAGTATGGCATTTAAACCCTTGAGTTGTTTTGTCATTCTATTTGATCATGGCTACTTTGTACCTGAACTCCATTTACTTCCATTGCTCTATATACCTAATCATAATATAATGTTAGCAGCCCTCCACTTCTGTGGCACCTTACCTGTGCCAAGTTCCTTGTTACCTCCTCCCTTTCCTCCCTCAACAGCCTGGGATTAACCCCATGCAGACAATTTGATTTATCTACTTTAAGGCTGCTAAACTCATTACTTAGCCATTGTTGATTGACCTTTTTAGAGTTTTGCATCTTAAGGAATGTATAGTTGCTACAAGTGATGTAATAGTTCTTTAAAGACTATCCATTGCCTACGTACGGTCATACCTTTTATTGAATTATCCCAATCCAGCATAGCCAATTTGTGCGTCATCCCTTCATAATTTCTCTAATTCAAATGTAATGCCCTTGCTTCAGAATGGACTACATCACTTTCAAACGTAGAATTTTAAATTATTGTATTGTGATCAATCATCCCTAAAGGTTCTTTTATAACAAGATTGTGAATTAGCCCTTTTTCATTACTTAATACTGGGTATAAAATAATATATCCTTTATTTGACTCCTCTACATACTGCTTTAAAAACATCCCTAAAATTCTGAAAACTCATTCTCCAGCTTTAGTGCTTGGTCAGTTCACCCAGTCTATGTGCAGGTTGAAGTTGCCCTTGCTACGTGCTTCTCTCACTTCCCCTGATTAATACTAATTGGGTAGATTTCCTTCCCTAAAGGACATTAATAAACCAGATGGGCTTTTAATACAATCAGCAATGGTTTTCTGATCACCAGCTATTAATTCCAGATTTAATTAAATTTAAATTTCACCATCTGCTGTAGTGGAATTTGAACACACGTCCCAAAGTATTAGTCTGGGCATTTTGATTACCAGTCTATTTGATGCTATCACTATGACGCCACCTCCTGTAAACCTTTTTAATGTAATAAAATTTGATCCATAATGCTGTCTTGCTTTAACAACCTAAAGGAAAAATTCAATGGGCTGATCAAAAGCTTGCTCAATGAGTGGGTTTGAAGGAGCATATTAAAGGATGAAAGAGACTCCTAGAAGTTTAGAAAGGAAATGCAAGAGATTAGAGCCTTAACATCTGAAGTTACAGCTATGAGTTCTGAGGAAGGGTCACTGGACCCGAAACGTTAACTCTGTTTTTTCCATCACAGATGCTGCCAGACCTGCTGGGCTTTTCCAGCAACTTTGTTTCTGTTACAGCAATGAGTGATGGATTGAATAAAACTGAGAGTTCACAAGAGGTCAGAGTTAGAGGAGTTCAGATATTTTGAATGTTTGCAAGGATGGAGGAGATTACAGAGATAGGAAAGGTGCAAGGCTAGAGAACTTCAAACTAAATGAGCTGAGACCGAATTGGGTTTAGACTATGCTATAGAGGTGATAGATGATCTTCTGATGGCATAGATATGTTCTTGAAAGTTCAGTTTGGGGCAAAATATGATATCCTATTGGTCTTGTTCAGCCTCTGTTAGTTGCCATGGAGAGGTATGAAATCAATCATTAGGGAATTGCGTTTTTGGTGAGGACTCAAGACAACAGCTTCTCCAATACTGGATGTTTGAGAAGCTGTCACAGAAGTTAGAGAGAATGGAGGAGCTGAGAGTGGTGAGGAGGAGAAGTAGTCAGATAGAGCTGAGTGTCCTCAGCATATATATGGAAACTAATGCTGTGTTTTCAGATGCTGTCATTGAAGGGAAGCATGCAGATGAGAAATTTAAGGGGATGAAGTGATAATGTTGTAAACCTCTATTTGGAAAAGGAAAAAAGCAGGAGCCAGTCTCCTTCCCATATAGGTTCATGGATAGTATTTTTTTACGACATAACTGCTGCTCTATATGCCTTAATTTTATAGCAATGCAGGCATTTGATACATTAACACCAAGAATAGATCCATTGGAAACATCATCAGTGGTAACAGTGTGGCAGCAAGAAGATAAATCATTACGGGCGATTCTTTGACAATGGATAGATAAAAATGGAACCAGAGGATAAAACTAAACTCTCTGTATCCGGATGTGCATAACATTTGAAACAAAACAAAGAACTGCGAGCTTAAATATGAATAAATAAGTTGAAGCTGGTCTCCATTGCAGAGACATGACTGCATGGCGACATGAATTGTGACCTGAATCTTGAAAAGTGTGGGGCATTGAGGTAGGCCAAGAGCTAGGAACAAGTGGAAGGGGGGCTTTTTTATTTAATGACGGTATTGGCACAATAGAGGGGGATAACCTAAATTCAGGAAACCAATTTGGAAACAGTATGCTAAAGATAGGAATGATAGAAGGAAGAAGGGGAATTTGAGGACATGAAACATTGAGCTAAAGTGAATTAGCAAATTAAGTTGAAGTATAAGTAGGAGAGGTGTACAGGCCTTTAAAAGTAACCACGTGGGAGGGGGGAGCATAAAAGAATAAATCATGAGAACTTGTCGGGAAGGCCTGGCAGTAATTATGGGGGATTTTAATCCATATATCTACTAGAAAAGTCAGATGGGCAGCGGTAGCTTCAATGAGGAATTCACATAACGTTCTCAAGAGAGTTACTTAGAATAGCCTGTTTTGGAGCCAACCAGAGAACAGGCTATACTAGGCAGTATTGTGCAACAAGACAGGATTAATTAATGGTCTCATAGTGAAGGTGCCCCCTAGGCATTAGCGACCATAACAAGATTGAATTTTACTTCCAGTTTGAAAGAAAAAGGTGTGAGTCCAAGACTATTTAAAAAAAAAATAGGGTAATTATGAAGATATGAAAACAGTGCTAGTTGAAATTAATTGGCAAATTAAAGGATAGGGCAGTAGAGATGAAGGGAATATTGCAGAATAAATAGATTTACACTTATTCCAAAGCATGAGACAAAATTCAAAGAACAGCGCCACCATCTGTGGTTAACTGGAAGTGTTGACATAGTGTCAAACTTAAAGTAAAAGCATGTAATTGTGCAAAGACCGATGACAGGCCGGAGGATTGGGCAGAATCTAAAAAACAGAAAAGAACGATGAAAAACTTAAGGAGGGGGAAATTACAGCATGAGAGAATGCTCACGAGAAATGTAAAAACAGAGAAAGTGTTTCTACAAATATTGTAAAAAGAAAAGAGTTCACAAAGTGATTGGATCTATAGAAAGTGGGACTAGAGAATTAATAATGGAAAAAAAGAAAATGGCAAATGAATTGAACTACATTTTGCATCAGTCTTCACTTTAGAGGATACACGCAACATTCCAAAATCAGCAATAAATCTGGAAATGGAAGTGAGGCAGGAACTTGAGGAAACTCTTAACCACCAGAGAAGTGGTACTGAGTAAATTATTGGAGCTGCAAGCTGATAATTGCCCAGGCCCTGATGCACTTCATTCTAGGGTCTTGCAAGAAGTGGGTAGTGAGATAGTCAATGCATTTGTTTTAATTTTCGAAAACTTGCTTGAATTGGGGTGTGGTCCCATTAGATTGGAAGGTTGCAAATGTAATTCCTCCATTCAGAAAAGGAAGGAGATGGAAAGCAGTAAACTACAGGCCAGTTAGCTTAACACCAGTCAAAAGGGAAAATGTTAGAAGCTATCAAGAAAGAGATCATAGCGGGGAACTGGTTGATGTACTTTCCCAAGATTTCCAGAAGGCATTTGATAAAGTGCCTCATCAAATGTTATTGCAGAAAATAAAAGCTTATGGTATAGAGGATAGCATATTGGCATGTATAGAAGATTGGCTGGCAAATACAATGTAGAGTTGGCATGAATGGTTTTTTTAAGTTAGAAAGATGTAACTAGTAGGTGCGCCATAGGGATCAGTGCTGAGATCTCAAATCTTTACAATTTAAATAAATGACTTGGATGAAGGGATTGAAGGTATTGTTGCCAAGTTTGCTGAGAAGTTGTGAAGAGGACAAAAGAGACTACAAACCGGTATCGATCAGTTGAGTGAATGGCTGATAACGTGAAAAATATATATGGGAAATTTTGAATTGTCCATTTTGGCAAGATGGATAAAAAACATATTATCTAAATGAAGAGAGATCAGAGAGCTCTGGGATGCAGAGGAATCTGTGTCCTGGTGATTGAATCAGAAAAAGTTAGTATGCAAGTACATCAAGTGATCAGGAAAGCTATAATTTATTGTAGGAGAAATTGAATACAAAAGTCGTATGTTTCAGTTATGCAGAATGTTGGTAAGACCATCTCTATTGGTCACCTTATTTAAGGAAAGATGTAGATGCATTAGAGGAGGCATTTAAGAGAAGACTAACCAGACTAATAACTGGAACAAGTGCTTTGAATTATGAGGAAAAGTTGAACAGGTGAGAATCGTACTTGCTGGATATTAGAACAGTAAGAGGTGACTTGATTGAAGCATAAGATCCTGATGGGTCTTGGCATAGTAAGTGCAGACAGTAAATCTACTTTTATGGGAAAATTTAGAGGTGGAGGTAAGTGTTTTAAAGGTGGGATCACTTTTTTAAAACAGATTTAAAAACAGCCTAAATGAAGGCTCCAACACAGAGGACACGGTAGAGGCTGGATTTGAGTTCACACCCTATGTCAGTATTATTCCATTGCAGCAGTCAGCATAGGTCTCAATCTTTAGAGTTTCAGACAATTTTAAAACATGGCTGTGTTTGCTGACATTAACTAGCACGGTCCAGGCCTGCCTTCCCTCAAAGCCCCTCCCACTTTAATTTTATTGCTACAGATGGTGTGCCTGACCCTCATGGTGGGAATTGTCAACACAATAAAAATTCCCACTCACGAAGCTGAAAGCATTTCTTTGGGTAGGAATTGGCACAAAGGGCAAGTTGTTCGGGTGAAATTGGATGGAATGAAGAGACCGAGAGGGGTGAAGAAAAAGCAAGAGGATAAAATGTTTTTGCTTGTTTCATGGGACAGGAGGATAAGATGCATTTAATTGGGGCGGCATGGTGGCTCAGTGGGTTAGCACTGCTGCCTCAGGTAACTGCCTGTGTGGAATTTGCACATTCTCCCCTTGTCTGCATGGGTTTCCTCCGGGTGCTCCAGTTTCCTCCCACAGTCCAAAGATGTGCAGGTCAGGTGGATTGGCCATGCTAAATTGCCCATAGTGTTCAGGAATGTGCAGGTGAGGTGGATTAGCCCTGGGGAACACAGGGTTGTGGGTCTGGGTCTGGGTGGGATGCTCTTTGGAAGGTCAGTATGGACTCGATGGGCCAAATGGCCCGCTTCCACACTGTAGGGATTCTATGATTTTGTCTTTTTTTGTCCTCCTTTTCTTTCCATAATTGAGTAAGTTTTAATTTTGCTTTCTTATTTTTATTTCTTTTTCCTTTTCAAGTAGGTCATATTATGTTCCCTCCAGACCCTCTGTCTGTGAAGTCCAATTTTTAAATAACCAGCAACATATTCTCTTTAGGGTTATAAACTAGAGAGTAGTTTATTCAAACTTTCAAACCTGGGGGATAAATTTCACAATTCCTGTTAGGAAGGGGAAAAGGCCAAACCCCTCTGATAATTAAACTAAAACACAAGCCGCAATCTGCTATGATGGGATTAGAGGTTCCCTTCTAATAATTGTCCTCGAAACACCCAAAGAAGCTCACCTTTCTCCTTGAAATCTATTAAAAGGGTGGTTAAAAGAAAGAAAATCCCTGATCTCCAGTTTACAAGTAACAAGAATCAATTTATTTATTTAACACAACAATGAACAAATTAACAGAATTACTAACAAACCGACAATTCCCCCTTAGACTGCTAACTACTTCCTAACTTATAAATTCTACTGGAATACTGTTCAAATAAACACAAGTCCCACCTAATAAACCCAATTAATAAGAGAACAATGAATTATAACTTAATCTCTCCAAGTTCGAACAGACTGTCTTCTGGAATATTCAGTCATCTCCGCTGTCTTCACAAACACCTTTCTTCTGCTAATTCTGCTGTCAGGAATGTTTTATCTCTATAATTTCTTCAATGAGGACTTTGAGCTAAAATACCATGGTACCTTTGATTAATTAGATGGGTTTTCTCTGAGAGCTGAATGGTGCTAACCCTGCAGGTGGTAGCTGGTTCGTCTGGTTTTCCAAATGCCCTTGTCTTTTATACCCGTAATTACTAATCAAATTCTTGATTGGTTTCAGGTTGTCAACACCATCAGATTTAAATTCAATTCGTTTTCTGTATCTAGGTGCTTTGTTTAAATTAATTGGCCAGCTTCAAACTTCTTGTCTTGGAAAAAGTGCTGTTTGGCTGTTCTATACAAAATGTTTACATTCGGGCACTCTCTGTGCACCTGCATTTATAAACTTCCAGGCACAGACAAAGCTCAAGATCTTAAAGGGACCACGGCATTCTTTCCCCACGATCATTTTTACCAATAAAAGCATATAAGGAAGAAAGAGGAATAAAAAGAAATTACAATTTCAAAAAGGTTTGATTTTAAAAAATGTAGGTATTAATTCATATGAGTCAGTAAAGGTCCTTGAAGTTGGTTGGTCTAGCAGAATTCCTTTTTTGTAGGAGCTCAGATGCAGGGACAGTAATACGATTCTCATAGACTGAGAATTAGTTCACTTACCAGCGAAATACAGGATTATTCCCGGAAATTGAGTTTCGAGAGAGATTGATATTAGAGGTGGGATTAAGATGAGCATGAAGCTGGTTGTTATCTATTGAGGTTAAAAAGCAGTCTGGGAAGTGTTCAGAGCTATATAATTAAAGATCTTCTAAATTTTGAAGTTTCAGTTGTGACAGGGTTCCTTTTTTAAATTATTTAAACTAATTCAAATTAACAAAGTTAAGTTTTTTTTTATGTCTCTTGTCAAAAACCAATATTTGCTGTAGGAGTTTGCTGTAGACTGTTAGCACCAGTTGAGCCATGATGATTTTTGATTTCCTTTTGTTTAGAGCTGGTCACAGAGTTCCTTTGTATGAGTTTCACTAAACTGCTCATGCAAATGGGAGATGTGAGATTCCCAAAAGATAATGAGTTAGCTTTTGTTCTGGCAGTTGCTGGAAATTTCTAGAAGCCGCCATCTTGTCCATTCTGTGTTCAATAGCACCCATTTTAAATCCATCAAGAATGCATTTTTAAAGTTAAAGAAAACAGTATAGTTTGAAAGAACACAATTCTGTTTGTGTCGTGTGGACATGACACTTATCAATGGTACTTACTGAAGTTAGTATAATGGATCACTCCTGTAAGGTGGTTATACTGGATGGGATGCAGACACATGTGCATAGGATTGGTCAGGTACTTCCTGGCATAATGGATTATCACCTGGATACATGCCAAGTATGCAGCTATGCAGCCCAAATGCATGTGTGCCTTTTGGATGGTGACCTGGCCACGTGATCTTGCATGTATACAGACATAGCAGACCAGGTATTTTACATAATTTATTTGAATACTGATGTCTTTTTTCCCTGTAGATTTAAAAGTGTTGTTGGGATTGGAGTGGGAGCTGGAGCCTATATCCTTGCCAAATTTGCTGTGAGTGTCCTATCATTTCTTTGTAGTTGACAAGATGTGTTCCAGGGATTTGTAAAATTCACTTACAATTAAATTATTTCGTTTTATTTGTTCCGTCTTTCCCATCCCCATTTCTCACAGCCAGGTAGCGAGCCAGCATCACTGTCCTGACTAGGATTAGTGGCTAACAGAAACTGAAGATTGAACCTAGGTATTCCTGGTCTATACTCCTGACTGTAGGTCACCGCATTCATCAGTAGACAGGGAAAGGACTGTGACCCTATTTGAAGAAGATATATCACTGTTAACTTGGTGTTCTCCTGCAGTTACATACTGTCAACTGTTCTACTGCCATATTAACCAATGTGTAACACAGCTTCAGCCCAAGGTTATACTGTGTTACAAAATCCCAGCAATGGGCTGTCATGTTTATGATTCACTTGTAGCTTTGTTTATGGAATTGGTAAAAGTATTCCATTTGCTCTGGTGAATGGTTAGAATTCTGCTCTTCACTCTTATCCCAATCAGAAAACTTTCTCTCTCAGGTACTGAATGAGTCAGTCACTGGCCATTTTCAGCACATTTTGTTTTTTAAATTATGTTTTGCATCTCATAACGAAGTATGATAGGTTAGCTTGCTGAATTATATGGTCACCCTCAGTGCCTTTCTATGTGCCAGTTGAAATCATGCTATGTGGCACTAGTAACAAATGGTTTTGTATAAAATTCCTTGGGGTATGTTACTTACTTTGAGTAGACTAATCCCTTTTTAAAATAGTGGACAAAGCAACTTCAGACAAATGTGTTATTTATTCCTTCGTATATTGCTGCTAATTTTATTTAGTTCTCAAGCTCTGAGTTCATGCAAATGGGACTGGTTTAGTTTGGGAAACTTGGTCAGCGTGGACGAGTTGGACTGAAGGACCTGTTTTCGTGCTGTATGACTATGACTCCATGATTCTATAACTCCGTTGTGTTGGTGTCACCTGTTGAGCTGATATTTCCCTTTTGTTCTGATGTCTCCAAGTCTGGCTTGACTTTCTATCACACTAACCCCTCTTTGTCATGTTAGACTCTCTCTACCACATTGGATTCACTTAACTGTCCTTCTTTCCTTCAGCTGATTTTCCCAGATATGGTTGAGGGGATGGTCCTCATCAATATTGACCCCTGTGGAAAGGGCTGGATTGACTGGGCAGCAACAAAGGTCAGTGGTGGTAACCAGTGAACCGAAACTAGTAGTGTTATTAATTATTATCTTGGTCTTTGATCAAGCTAGTCCAGAAAGGAGGAGTCGGGGCATTCTGAAATTCTGTCAGGATCATTGGAATTTAAACCGAGGGCTTTAGGTGTTTTTTTTATACATTAGATTCTAGTCTGAGACTCATTCACCAATATCTATTATTCTAATGACGGGCTGAATATTTGCTCCCAACTTGGAACATTTCACGGTTGTGCAAACTCAACCTGAGAGTAAGAGCCCCTGAAGCTGGATTTTTTGTTTGTAGGTGACAGGAGTTCCCTGGCAATCAGGCTGGGTGACTCCAGAGCAAGTGCGGAGGCAAGATGGGTGGAAAACATGGTTTGTTGATCAGTCATTGTGATGAAATTTTTAAGAAAAGCAATAAAGCAAAAAAACATCCTTCCAGTCCTTACCCCTCACAACCCAAAACACTCGCCAAGCCCCTTTCATGCCAACTATGCTACATCAAGCTCTCTATCCACTGCTTACATCCTCCATCTAACTAATGTTGAGTTGAAAGTTCCAAATTTCTATCGCTGTCTTTATTTCTTTCAAAACCATTAATTAATAACACATCGTAACATTTATCTTCCTTCAACTACAAATTCCCTATAGCCTGAAACACTTAATTGAAGATCATAAATGTTTGGAACAAAAAACGTGGGAAATCGTAGCCTAACTTGGTAGAGTCTATAAGTACTTGGAGCTTTCCTCTACTTCCTCAGAAGGCTAAGGAAATTTGGCATGTCATAAAAACTGCCAACTTTTTATAGATGCACCATAGAAAGCATCTTATCTGGCTGCATCACAGTGTGGTATGGCAACTGCTGTCGAGACTGCGAGAAACTGCAGACAATTGTGAAAGGAGCCCAGTCCATCACGCAAACCGGCTTCCCATCCATTGACTTCATCTATACTTTCTGCTGCATCTGGAAACCAACCAACATAATTAATGACCTTTCCCGGTTATATGCTCTTCCACCCTCTTCCATCGGGCAGATGACATAAAAGTTTGAATACACGTGTGAACAGATTCAACAACAGCTTCTTCCCCACTGTTATGAGACTTTTGAATGGACTTCTTAGATGTTAATGTTGATCGCTCTCTGCACCTTCTCAACAGCTGTAGCACTATATCCTGCACTCTGTTCTGTTACCCTCATGCACTTGTATAGTACAATCTGCCAGTAAAGTTGTTAAGACAACACTTTTCACTGTACCTGTGTACACATGACAGTAATAAATCATATCACATTTTAAAACAAAGTGTGAAATGGCAGATATCCTACTGTGATGGTGGGAGTTTGTGAAATCAGTCATGCAATTTAATCTAGTCATTGTAGCCTTCAGATTTATGTCAAGAAGACAAGGTGAAACAGCAAACTGACCTCCCCAAAGGGCACCTGTCACCCCCAAAGGTATCAAAGGGCAGCATGGTGGCTCAGTGGTTAGCACTGCTGCCTCGCAGTGCCACCCACCCTTGGCCAACTGTCTGTGTGGAGTTTGCACATTCTCCCCGTTTCTGCGTGGGTTTCCTCCGGGTGCTCCGGTTTCCTCCCACAATCCAAAGAAGTGCAGGCTAGGTGGGTTGGCCATGTTAAATTGCCCGTTGTGTTCAGGGATGTGTAGATTAGGGGGTAGGTCGAGGTGGGATGCTCTGTGTGTCGGGGTGGACTTGTTGGGCCGAAGGGCCTGTTTCTACACTGTAGGGATTCAACAATTCTATGACTGTTTATATGCCTTACCTCTCTGAGGTACCCTGTTTATCTAAGTGAATCCACAAAGTTAAGACCTACTCCTCCCAGGTATAGTCTAAGCATGACTTGTTTCAGATACCCGTGTTACCAAATCACATAGGAGTGAAGGCAACTGCTGATTTCTATGGGCAACTATTTCCTTAAAACGCTCATGTGTGGAACCCAACCTGCCCCATTCTGGCCTCCAAGAAAATGGTATATGCTGTTTTTGGGGACAGGAGTTCTAATTTGCAGGCTTACTTGTCACCTTTGCAAAGAACTTTTCCATCATTGCAAAAAATGCAGGCCATTGAGTAATGGATACCTAGGAGTGTATTAATACCCAGGCTGGCATCTAATCAAAGGGATCAGATGGTTTACGTATTATGGTAAATGTTGTAAGTTCCTTCAGAATCAACAGTCTGAATGAGTGGTTCTTTTTCAGTTTTCAATGTAGAGGAGTTGGAAGTTCACATTTATGGCCTGTCTGTAACTTTTAGCTTGGAGTTAATGTCAATATGGGATGGAGGAGTGGGGAATACATGGAGACGAAGGAACGTGGAGTCAAACTTATTGCTGCTTTGTTTTTGTTGACAGCTCTCAGGTTTGACCAGCTCACTTCCTGACACCGTCCTGTCGCATCTCTGCAGTCAGGTAAACAGATATTTCATGAGAATCAGTGGCCCTGCCATGTCAGCTGATAACCTAATAGAAAAGCTTCTTCATTGTAATGCAGTAAAGATGGGACAGGTTGAAAGATGGTGGCCCAGACACTGGATTGTCAACATCTGATTATTGATTTTGGTTTAAAGAAACTGCTTTAAATGTTATGTAGATAACAAGGTGTAGAGCTGGACGAACACAGCAGGCCAAAT
>NC_063346.1:53462513-53624117 GCF_021869965.1 Rhincodon typus
CAGCTCTACACCTTGTTATCTTAGATTCTCCAGCATCGGCAGTTCCTACTATCCTTAAATGTTGCGTAATTTGTTCTGAAAAGCGTAAACTAGCAGGCAAATTTTAATGTAGGAGTGGGAAGCTGAAGAGCGTTTGGAAATGCAGTTGGCTGGCCCAGAACTTAGAATCAATAATTTCACCCGAGTTCATCTATAACTTGCAGGTCAGGTGTATAACCTAAACTGCCAGAAATGGGAGGGAAAGTCAGGAAGGCAGGCCCTCAAAGGCAAGCTCTCAGACAGATTGATAAATCATAGGGTGTACCTAGTATTTCAGGTATGGATCAAGGTTGTCCACTTGACTTAGAAGGCCTTCTTCAACATTGTCAGGCTTCTCTGCTGAAGCCCGAGTAACAATACAGTGAGGGGACCATGATCTGCATAAATGTATGAGGCCTCTGCCCACTTTAAGTGAGTGTCACATGTGCCAGTAGAACCCTGCAGGCTAAGATTGCCACTGGTGAGAAAGGGTCAAATGCCAAGTTAATTATTGTACTCATTTTTAGTGGCTCACTTGTCCACCAGACATGTAAGATTAATAGAGGCAGAAAGGCTGACGTTTCGGGTCTAGGCCTGAAACGTCAGCCTTTCTGCTCCTCTGATGCTGCTTGGCCTGCTGTGTTCATCCAGCCCTGCACCTTGTTGTCTCGGATTCTCCAGCATCTGCAGTTCCTACTATCTCTGATTCAGTGTAAGATTAATATCAATGTTTTGGCATCTAACTAAATCTGCAACCTGTTTCATTTTGTATGTCATCTGTCTGACTCCTAACATGTCCCTAATGGCTTCGCTTTGTTTTAAGTTGAGAAACTGAACTAAAAGGCCTGCAGTCCAAAGTTGAAAAAAAATTAAAAATTAGGTATATCAGAGTCAGGTTAGGCTGATTCCAAGCTCATATTTTAAAATTCTGTACATTGTAAGGAAAGGATACTGAGAAAACAAGGGAAATTCAAAGGTTAAGAAATCTTGGGCACAGTTACCATCTGATCAGACTTGGTTTTAACCCAGTGAAGTTGTGGGGTGACCAGACTGTATCATATTGCATATTTGGAAGTTGGAAAGAACAGGAGAGAAGATTGAAGCATTGACTGGAGAAGAAAAGCATGAAAAATGAAGACAAGATAGATTGAAAAAGTAGAGAATGTTTGGATGGCAGAAATACCAGGAGTTCCTTACCAAACAAGAAGACTCAAAATTCTGAGGGACTATCATCAATAATTCCCTGAGGTACCGTCTACCCTTGACAAGCTAGCTATATCTTTAGGGGATGAGAGAGATCGAACAAGATCCTCCAGGTATGGAACTAAAACAGAAATTGCTGGTAAAATTCAGCAGGTCGAGCAGCATCTGTGGAGAGAAAGCAGAGTAACATTGAGTCCAGTGACTCTTCAGAAATGATTGTAGCTAGGCAAAAGTTCCGTGATCAATGTCTCTGTCTCAAGTTCGCTGCAGTGCTCCAGCAAAGCTCAGTGCAAGCTGGAAGAACAGCATCTTAGTTTCTTTTTGAGGACCCTGCAGCCTTCAGGACTCAGTATTGAGTTCAATAATTTTAAGGCTTGAGCATCTCACCCCAACCCTCACATACTAGGCCCTGTCATCACATGGGCTACTACCAAAACCAATCCATTGTCAGCTACTGATGGTCCCCATTAGCAGTTATTGATTCTCCCAGGCTGATCCTTACCCATTCCTTTGTCTGCCACACTGTTGTTCTCTCTCTCTCTGGGCTCCATCTCCACCTATCGTTTACTCCTCCTTCTCCCACCCCATTTCCAGCATATATACAAATTTTTGTCTAGCTACAGTTACGTTCTGAAAAAGGGTCATTGGACCCAAAACGTTAACTCTGCTTTCCCTCTACAGGTGCTGCCAGACTTGCTGAGTCTTTACAGCAATTTCTGATTTTATTTCTGATTTCCAGCATCTGCAGTTCTTTGGTTTTTTTCCCCAGATATGGAAAGTAGATTCAGTTCTTGGATAGAATTAGACTTCACAATGGGTTAAAATGTTGAGGAATAAACTGTTAAGCATGAATGTAGACATTAAGTTTGGAGTCAGCTTTATAGATGAGCAAGATCAGAGGATTCAGTTTAAGTCCAAGGGAATTAAAAATAACACATTTAGAAATAATACTGTTGGAGTCATCAAAGGCACAGTGTTAAAGATCAAAGGATGTTTAGGCATTGAAAATTGATGTTAAAAGAAGTATTTTCATCAAAGTATCAAGATGTCGTGATTTAAGCATTGAACTAAGGTTGCGTGATTTGAAAGGATTTCAATGTATGAATTACTAGCCAAAGAACATTGGCTTGAACGTAGAAAAGTGGGATAAAAGCTAGAACGAACTGAATCTGTCACCAGTAGTCCTGATTAAATGAACATAGTTTTGCAGGAGACCGTACAATGTAACTGGGAGGTTGGGGGGGACGGTGGTGGGTGTTGGCCTCGTGGTATTATTGCTGGACTATTAAACCAAGACCCAGGTAATGTTCTGGTAGCCCAGGTTCAAATGGCAGAGAGTGGAATTTGAATTCAATAAAAATGTGGAATTGAGAGTCTAATGATGATTGTCATTGCTGATTATTGTTAAAAACCCATCTGGTTCACTAATGTCCTTTAGGGAAGGAACTGTCATCCTTACCTGGTCTGGCCTACAAGTGACTCCAGACTCTCAGCAATTTAGTTGATTCCTGACTGCCCTCTGAGAAATTAGGGATGGGCAATAAATGCTGGCCAAGCTAACGATGCCCTCATCCCCTGAAAAAATAAAAATAAATTGTTTAAAATAACACAGGATCATGTTCTGTCAGAGGCTTTGGAGCTGGCAAAACAATAATGGTTCATTGCTAAAGTGCTTAAGCAGAATTCACACATGGAACAGCTGTATCAAAGATCGCATTGGAAATCTTGGATTAACATTTGGTTTCTCTAATTGATAATTAGAAAGTTAACATTTTCCACAATGTTTAGATGCCAAGAACATTAGGACAGTAGGTAAAAGTGGAGAAGGATAATACTGTGTTTTTTTTTCTGGGAATACATTGAGCATAAGTCAATTTTCAAGGAAATGGGAAAACTGAAATTTGAGTAGGAGATTGTGAAGTGAGGGCAATGTAAATTAACAGTTCCACATATCGAGAGCAATGGGATCAGAGCTTTTATGGAAGTGCGGGGGTTCTGAGTTAGCAGGCAGGGATAAACCTTCCTGTTAGTTAGAACGTCAAAGAATGTAGCAATGAAAGTTCTTTATCGAGAGCGCTGACAGAGGAGTTGGTGCAGAAACATGAATTTCAAAGATTAGCTCTCCGGATGCAGCTTTTAACTGTGCTATTATTTTGAAGAGGAGTGGATTTGCAATTGGTTCAAAAGACCGGTTTGAAGCAGTGGCTTCAGGAGAGTTGGGATAACAGCACTTGAAACCAATATTTGGTGCATTTGTATTTAACGCGTCTCAGAGCACATGAAACTGAGTTGGAATTTAAGATAAAGTTGAACTGCAAACTAAACTTGTATCAAAGATAGAAGGCATATTATTAATAGATGGGAAAGGTTAGGATACAATGTAATAATTTAGATGCAGAATAAGTATTTTTTATAAGAGTTAGGGTACAGTGAGATAGCCAGAATACGGTGTAGTAATTATGACGTTACATTTAATAAACATTGTGAGAATTGGGATATAATATATTTTAAAGAACAGTACAATTCAGGAACAGGCCCTTTGGCTCACCATGTCTGCACTAATCATGATGTCATTGTAAACTAATCCCATCTGCCTGCACATGGTCCGTATTGCTCTATTCCCTGCCTGTTCATGTGTCTGCCTAAATGCCTCTAAGTGTTGCTATTGTATCTGCTTCCACCACCTCCCCTGGCAGCGCGTTCCAGGCACTGTGTAAAATACTTTGCCTTTAAGGTTTTGGAGTAGATTTGTAGCTCGGGTTGTGGGTGTTGAGGTTGGTTGGCTTGCCGAGCTGGTTTGTTGTTCCGCAGACGTTTCGTTACCGTGCTTTGTAACATCCTCAGTGCAGCCTCAAATGAAGCGTCAGTGTGTTACCAGGCACAGTAACGAAACGTCTGCGGAACAACAAACCAGCTCGGCGAGCCAACCAACCTCAACAATACTTCGCCTTGCACATCTCCTTTAAATTTTCTCCCTCCTACCTTTAAAGCTGTGCCACTTCGTATTTGACATTTCCAACCTGGGAAAAAGACTCAAACTTTTCACCTACCCCACCTCTCATAAGTTTATATCTTCCTATCAGGTTGCCTTTTCAGCCTCTAACACTCTAGCGAAAACAATCCAGGTTTTTCTAACATTTCCTTGTAGCCGATATACTCTAATCCAGACAATAGCCTGGCAAACCTCTCTTGCACCCTCTCCAAAGCCTCCACATCCTTCCTATAGTATGACAACCAGAACTGCATACAATACTCCAAATGTAGCCTAATTATAGTTTTATGCAGCTGCAACATGACTTGCCAACTTTTATATTCAATGCCCCAACCAATGAAGGCAAACATGCTGTACACCTTCTTTACCAGAGTATCCATTTATGTTGCCACTTTCAGGGAGCTATGAACTTGCACTCCAAGATCTCTGTGTATGTCAGTACACCTAAGGTTTCTTTACTGTATATTTTCCTCTTGCATTTGATTTGCCAAAATGCAACATCTCTCCCTTGGCTGGATTAAACTCCCATCTGCCATTTCTCTGCCCAACTTTCCAACTGATCCAAATCCTTCTTTATTCTTTGACAACTTTACTCATATCCACAACTCCACTAATTTTTGTGTCATTTACAAATAATTAATAATAATTTAATAATTAAACTGCCTACATTTTCATCCAAATCATTTATACACATTACAAACAACTGAGGTCCCAGCACTGATCCTTGCAGAACACCACTAGTCACTGACCTCCATTCAGAAAAACAACTATCCTCTGTCTTCTATGACCAAATCAATTTTGTATCAAACTTATCAACTTAGCGTGGATCCCATGTGACTTAATTTTATGGAGCAGCCTACCATGAGGGACGTTGTCAAAAGCTTTAGTAAAATGCATTTAAACAACATCCAGTGCCCTATCCTCATCAATTATCTTTGTCACTTCCTCAAAAATCTCAATCACATTTGTGGGACAAGACCTCTCCCACACAGCACCATGCAGACTATCCCTAATACGTCCATTCCTTTCCAAATGCAAGTAAGTTCTGTCTCTAAGTATTGACTCCCAATAGTTTCCCTACCATTGATGTAAGGTTCACCGGTCCGTAATTCCTTAGATTATCCCTGTTGTTCTCCTTAAACAAAGGAACAACTTTGGCTGTTCTCTAGTCTTGTGGGACCTTGCCTGTAGCTGAAGAGAATTCAAAGATCTCTGTCAAGGCCCCAGCAATCACCTCCCTCGCATCCTTCAGTATCCTGGGATAGATCCCATCAGGCCCTGAGGTCTTAACTACCTTAATGTTTTTCAAGACACACAGCACCACTTCCTTAATGTCAACATGCCTTCGAGCATCAGCATACCTCTCTCTCAGCTTGCAATCATTCATGTCCTTCACTTTGGTGAATGCCAATATGAAGTACTCATTAAGGACCTCACCAACTTCCTCCGGCTCCATGCATAAATTCCCTCATTGGTCCTTGAGTGGATTTATCCTTGCCCTTATCTAACCTCTTAATCCTAATATATGTATAAAACGCCTTGGGATTCTCCTTTAATCTTACTTACCAAGGACATTTCATGGCCCCTTTTAGCCCTCCTAATTCCTTGTTTAAGTTATTTTCTGCTCCCTTTATATTTTTCAAGGTACTTGTCTGATTTGGTTTAGGATTTGAGATGATTGAAATAATTCCAAGATATTGGCTTATTTGCTGTATCATCTGAAATAAATAGTTGTTTCCAAATCATTTTTGTTCAAAATAATGTGCATTGCATTGATAGGAAACAAGCAAACAAGATATAAACTTGCATTTAATATACCTTTTACAGAATTTCAGAATTTATAGTATTTGTGAAAGTGCTCCACAGTCAATGAATTGCTTTGATGTTTGAGCAAAAGCAGGAATAACATAAACAAACAAATGTACTGTTTTAATGATTTTTGTTAAAGGATACATATTGGCCAAGACACTGGGATAACATCCCTCCCCTTATTGAAATTGTGCAATTTACTCTTCCATACCACCAGCGAGGGCAGACACCCTTCCATTTAATGTCACATCTGCATGTGCTGTCAGAAGTGCCAACATTTGGGTGACACATTAAAATGAGGCCATTGATACTGCATTAGATTATCTCCCTAGATGAGTTGCTCGGTTCTGTGGAGTGGGACCTGAACCCACAATGTTCTGACTCTGTTGCTGCAGTGCTGATCAAACATATAATACCTGTCAATTTGGATGTTCAGTCTTTAACTGAACAAAATTCAAGGCTTACACTAAAACAGAAGTTGCTGGAAAAGCTCAGCAGGTCTGGGGTTCTGAAGTAGGGCCACTTAACCCAAAACGTTAACTCTGATTTCTCACCACAAATGCTGCCAGATCTGCTGAGCCTTTCTAGCAATTTGAGTTTTTGTTTCTGATTTAGAGCTTCTGCAGTTCTTTCAGGTGTTTATTCAGAATTCAAGACTTAAATGCTTTAGGCAAAATATTATTTAAGTGGATTAAAAGATTCCTGATGTGGGCAAATATTTTTACTACTACACTCGCCCCTGTTCCTCTACCCATTGCCACCATCTCAACTGCTCACTACAACTCTACAAAGCTCTAACAAGATTTTCCTATTCTTCTGCTAACAGAATATGTAAGGTAGTGTATATAGCTGGCTTTGGCTATGTATGTTTGAGTTCATCTAGTCCAGGTTTTAAGCAGGCTGGTTTAACAGATAGCAATTCTGAAAATGCCCATTTGAAGCCTTAGATGATAACTCCGCAAACAATCAGCAATCTGTTTTTACAGGTGTGATACCTGATATATGCCGCCTTCCTGCCCAGCATCACTAAAAACAGATGAAAGACATTTGCTGTGTGTAGAGTCATACTGTCTGCTAAATGGCTGCTACATTAACTTATTAAGAAACAAACTCTACACTTCAGAGTAACTCATGGTTGTGAAGCACTTGCGGCTTAATAAACTGCTGTAGAAATTGAAGTGCCTGTTTTATCGAATTGGCTGATAAGAGCTGTAGGGGCTAAATAAGGACGACAACAAGCTATAGGAAGGGGGTTGAGGGAGGAAATTTATGGTTAGGACACCTGAGTCTAGTTGCTGACAGGTCCTGTACTTTAGGGATGCCCACTTGTGTGAGGTGTCACAGGATGGCCTGTGCCCACGCAGTCATACCCAGCATGGGATTGATGTCTTTGAGAGTACAGGGAACGAGATCTTTTTTCTGGAAAAAGCAGGAGGTGGAGACAGTAGTCAGCAAAGTGGTGTGTAACAGTGTTTCTACCTCCTGTCTCAGGAGGAACTGATGAACAATACGGAGCTGGTGCAGAGCCTCCGACAGCAGATAGGAGCTAACGTCAACCAGAGTAATCTGCAGCTCTTCTGGAACATGTACAACAGGTAACACGATCAGAGGCACTCCTCAGTGCAGGGAATCCTGTCACAGCAACTCCTCCATACAATTAATACTGTCATAAGCTTTCCACAATGTAACAGTGTCATACTCCTCAGTACAAGTAATACTGCCACAGATAGACCTCAGTAAGGACAACATTGTCATGGGTATTACTTGATACAGACACCATTTCAACAGACAGAGTTCATTTAGGCAATATTGATGTAAAGTTAGGGCTGAGCAATGAGAGCTGACACCATTTTATCTTAAGCACAGATTTCACCTCTGTGGAAGTGATAGTAAAAATTCAGTAGCTTTGATCTCACTTTAGAAAAGCTATTAGCTCACGGGCATTTAGAGCCATTATATTTAATCTAAAAACCATGTTTACAATTTGCATTCTTTTTGCAAATGTGAATTTTCTGAAGTGACAATGTAGGCAGAGGCCGTTCAGCCCATTGTGCCAGGCCTTTGACTGGACCGGTTCACTACAGTTCCCTGTTTCATGTTGGTCTAATGTTGAAAAACTTTGTATGATATACAAACAAATGCAGCAGTTGACTACTTGGGTTGAGACTTACACTTCAAAAGTTTGAGTTTAGTAGTTCCTGATATGGTTGAGTTTCACTATCTCTTAGTTGAGATTATATGTAGGGGGCAAATTATCGTCCAGATCCTGTGTCCCCAGAGGGAGGAAGCTCAGGAAAGGTGAATCCAGTCCCCTCTCCAGTAGTCTGAGCCCTGATAACACTCTGTGGTTCAAGGGCATTCATGTTCACTTGTTTCATGAAATGAAAATGGAATCGCACTTGACTCGTGCTTAAAACTAATAAATGTTTCTTCTTGATAGTCGCAGGGATCTGGAAATGAACAGACCTGGAACTGTGGCCAATGCTAAGACTCTGCAGTAAGTATTGCACTCATCCCTCAGTTTATCATCCTTTTCAACTCTAGTCTGTCTGCAGCCATTCCATCTGTTGTCTGAATTTATAAAACACTGAATCATTCCTTATCCTTCAATCTTGATTTATTTCAGCTCTGGTATGAATATCCCTATCAACGACCCCACTGTGAGGGGAAATAACCTTGTCACTAACTCTTCTGATTGAAAGGGAAAAATTGTTGTCACCGAACTCATGACACTTACCCTGCTGTGAGGATTATTCCCATCACTGGCCCAAATGTGAGTGGGAATATCCTTGACACTAGCCCCCGTGTGAAGATGAGAAGTCTGTCACTGAACCAAGTGTGAGTGGGAATAACCCTGAGGCTGGCCCCTGTGTGAGGATGGCTGGTCACTGGCACCAGTGTGACATGAGTATTCCTGTCACAGGCCCCAGTGTGAGCATGAGAATTCTAGTCACTGGCCTCAGTGTGAGGATGGTTATTCCTATCTTGGCCTCCGGATGAGGTGAGTAGTCCAGTCACTGAGATGTGGTGGGGGAGTGTTACTGTTGCTGATACCACTTTCTCTGAAGGGAAATATTTCTTTAATTTTAGACTTTCATATTTTCTCCCCCCTGTTTGGCTAATGCCCTTGCCTAGGTGAACTGAAATGTCTTGGCGCTGAGCATGTGCACATTTTTTGCAAACCTAAGACCATAAGACACAGGAGCAGAAATTAGGCCAATTGGCCCATCGAGTCTGCTCTGCCATTCAACCCGGTCTGATAAGTTTCTCAACCCCATTTTCCCACTTTCTCCCCGTAACCTTTGATCCCCTTGACAATCAAGAACCTATCTATCTCTGTCTTAAATATTCTCAATGACCTGGCCTCCACGGCCTTCTGTGGCAACGAATTCCATAGATTCACCACTGTCCACCTAAAGAAGTTTCTCCTTCTCTTCCCTTTACTCTAAGGCTGTTCCCTAAGGTCCTAGTCTCTCCTGCTAATGGAAACACCTTCTCCACATCCAGCTCTGTCTGGGCCATTCAGTATTCTGTAAGTTTCAGTTGAATCATTGCTTGTCCTTCTAAACTCCATCGAGTATAGACCCAGAGTCCTCAAACTTTCCTCACAAGCCTTTCATTCCTGGGATCATTCTCATGAACCTCCTCTGGACCTGCTCCAGGGCCAGTATATCCTTCCTGAGATTTGGGCCCAAAAGTGCTTACAATACTTCAAATGTGGTCTGACCAGAGAGTTATAAAGCCTCAAAAGTACATCCCTGCTTTCATATTCCAGTCCTGTCAAAATAAATGCCAACATTGTATTTGCCTCCCTAACTACCGACTCAACCTGCAAGTGTACCTTAAGAGAATCCTGGACTAGGGCTCCCAAGTCCCTTTGCATTTCAGATTTCTGAATTTTCTCCCCATTTAAAAAATAGTCTATGTCTCTATTCTTCCTCCCAAAGTGCATGAGCTCGCACTTTCCCATGTTGTATTCTATCTGCCACTTCTTTGCCCACTCTCCTAACCTGTCTAAATCCTTCTGCAGCCTCACCACCTCCTCAATATTACCTGTCCCTCCACCGATCTTTGTATCATCTGCAAACTTAGCCAAAAAGCCCTCAGTTCCATTGTCTAGATCATTAATGTATAAAGTGAAAGTTGTGGTCCCAATACTGACCCTTGTGGAACACCAGTAGTCACTGGCTGCCATTCCTGAGAAGGACCCTTATATCCCCACTTTCTGCCAGACAGCCAATCTTCTATTGATGCTCGTACCTTG
Source organism: Rhincodon typus (assembly GCF_021869965.1). Classification (NCBI taxonomy): domain Eukaryota; kingdom Metazoa; phylum Chordata; class Chondrichthyes; order Orectolobiformes; family Rhincodontidae; genus Rhincodon; species Rhincodon typus. The sequence goes on from NC_063346.1 coordinate 53,472,800, forward strand.
TCTCTCACACCACGGGCTCTTACCTTACTCGGCAGCCTCCTGCGGTGTCTTGTCAAAAGCGGTCTGGAAGTCCAAGTAGATAACATCTATTGGCTCTCCTTTGTCTAACCTGCTTGTTACCTCCTCAAAGAATTCTAGCAGTTCCCATTACTTCCAAGTCCCTGCTTTTACCCCTTTTATTCTTGTCACATTACCTTTTCTGTTTTTCCCTTTTTGGATACATTGCGGCACCACAACTAGTGCTGTTGTTGGCTTGAAACTTCCTTAGATAACCTCAGCTACCTCCTGTCTCTTTCTACATTTCACCATCAGGGCACCATTACTGCCTACTGACCAGCAGCACTGAACTGTCCTGCCCTCCTTGCTTACCAATTTTTTCTGATATTTGGCACTCACTGGTGGCTAAGCTTACTATTTGCTTTCCTCTCCCCATTCACTCCATCTACCACTGTTCCTTTTGGTCCCTGCCATTGGAATAACAATCAGTGCCCTCTCCACATATTTCTCTGGAATATTGATTTTGTAAATATAGCTCATCGTCTCCTTGACCTCACTGAATTGTTCCCCTTAAAGAAGCCTCCATGTTTGGCTGTAGTTTCTCACACAGCCAGTGACATTGCATTTGTCACCAAGTCACACCTTGGTCTTTTTGCTACTCCTCCGGTGTCTTTCTTTCACCACCACCTTGTTCCAACCCCTTCGACTTTCTCTCAAAATCCACAACAGCCCCTTCCGACCACTCTACAGAATATCTTATTCTCTGTGATTTCAATTAAATTTCAGTTTCAGTTTATGGATATGCTTATTACTGAAATTGAAAACATTCATTTCCTGTATTGCTTTCTCCTTTATCCTTGCATTTGCTGTGGATCTGCATTTTCTTTCAGAATTTCTCCTTCCCTGATTTCTTCACTGAGCTTGTCTTGTGCAACGGATCCACCTCCTGGTCCAATAAGTTCCCCACCCACCGCCCATTGCCTGCTGATCACCCAACCTTCCTCTGCTGGCTGCCATTATAAACTGTTTCCACTCCTAAGGTAGTGTTCTTTTCCATTCAAAACTGTTGTCACTACTTCACCTCGAAGAAAATCCCAATCTCTGCATCCGTGCAAATTATTCCTCCAGCTACAAACTCCTTCAGCACATCTCTTTTATGGCTTGACTTATAGATTTCCCTCACAAGGTTCCTTACCTATTTTCAATCATGAATGTATGAAACAAAATAGCTCGAAATTGAAGATTCAGTCAGCTGTAATGAGGGTGATAGTTGGTACAACACTACGCAGAGTGATGGTGCAAAACTCAGTTTTAAGAAAGCAATTGAATACCTTTTGAGGAAATGTGGAGCTCTCCTTACAAGGGTGATCAGAGTTGGTAAACTCTCAAAACATATATATGATCAGCTAATCTCTAGAGTTCTTCGGTTATGGACTGGGGGTAGTGAATCCTATCAACGAATTCTGTACGGACTGCATAAAATCTTTTAGGGAGTGAGTCTCTTACTTTTATTTAGTTTTATTTTTCACATGGTGGAACTATTCTACACCAAAAGCCTGGATGTGAGTGTTTTCTGAACCTTACATACCCAACTCTGTAACAGTGGAGGTGACCCTCTTTTTTTCATTTTTTTTGTTCTGTATGTCTGGGCCAGCTCACACTCTCACTCTGTTCACAATTTGCAGCATAGAAAGTGGGCTAAGTCTGAGTGGGAGCCCTCACTTCGTTACGGCAATTCCATTGAAATGTTCCACTTAACCTTATAACGAGAAATGACCTCAGAGATGAGGTGTTGAATGATGCCATACTTTTTGTGAACTTGCAGGCACAAGAATACAGGCTGATTGTCTTTATTTCATTTTAGGTGTCCAGTGATGCTGGTTGTGGGGGACAATTCCCCAGCAGAGGAAGGTGTGGTGAGTACGGGCAGTAAATCTGCATCACATCCAGTGGCTGGCCAGGGTATTTTCTATACATTCATCTCCTTGAAGCAAGAGAAAGTATTGCTGTTTGTAAGGATCTAGTAACACTCAGGAACACCGCACAACAAAGGAATAGTCCTCATTTTTCTGCCATGGTTTCAATACTCCCTCTTATTTTGTTTTCAGTGTGCAGATCTCTGAGACCTGTATGTGGCATTGGCTTCTGAAACCAGAAGTCAGTTTGGTGCGCATAAATCCTTACAGTGTATGCGTGGCTGCAGATCTCGGAAGGAGAGTTGTTTTGATTCTATCCCTGTTTGTCTCCCTAGTACACATTTGAGCAGTGCAACTGATGTACCTTTTTCCCAGCTCTTCATACATGTTGGGTTATGCATGATGTTGTTTTGCTAGGTTTGATATATGTCTTACTCTGTTTGATTTTCAATGAATTATAGCACTAGTAGATGACCTTAGTTTTCCTACAAGTATTGCCAAATGGGATTGAAGCTCCTGTCTAATATTCTAATTACCCTTAGTCCAAGATGGATCAATATCTAAAGATCTCTCATGGTATTACTCACCTTGAGATGAAATAATGATCATTTTATCAACAAAGGCATGCCAAAATTTAGAAAAGGAAAGTGTCATATTAGTCCAATACTTGCAACAACTGCATGCTATTTGCAATGTATTTAGTTGACCCACAACCCAGTGAATAACTGAAAGGCAGTTGACAGTGAAGGAAGGAGTGCCCTGGTTGATGTGAGTAGTGACATGGTACGTGTACGATGAGGGGCTTGGTACATGTACAGTAGAAGTTCCTCCAGTAAGCGTTTCTGACAAAGTTACAAATATATCATCATATCATTTTGAAACTCAAATACTGAGCAGACGAAATTTTCATGAACATATGTACAATATTGGAGCACATATTGACCAAGAATGTTCTTGTCGCTACTTTGGGAAATAGAATTAGTGCTTATAACATGTTACATATTTTATCATTCATCATGGTTTTGTACTAATGCTGCCCTTTCAATCCCAGGTGGAATGTAACTCCAAGCTGGACCCAACTCAGACAACTTTCCTCAAGGTATTGAATGTCTGGACTAGCTGTAATCTTAAAACAGATGGTAGTTAAATGCATGTGAATGTTCTAGCCACCCCACAGGTGTGACATAATATACCAGAGCAATTTAATTAAAATAAAGGAAAAAAAGTGAGCAATTTCGTTCCAGTTAAACTAACCCAGATTATTAGCTTAAATTTTTTAGAATTTAGAATTTAGAATTTGCTTTATTGTCACGTGCATTCGAATGAGTGCAGTGAAAAGTTTGCAATGTTACTGCTTATGCACCATCTTAGATACAAGATTCTTAGGTACAGATACTTAAGTATTTTGTACAAAATTGAAAGAAAAGTAAGTCCAGCATAAGAATAAATTGGAAAAACAAGTACTTGAATTACAGTCCCTTTCACCCAGGTCTGTGCCAGTACTAGCCTCCAGACTGCACCAGGCCAAGTGTGCCTACCATGCTGGGCTTCAAAACTTGAAGCCTTGCCTCTAATCTGCAAGGGCCTCATCCCCCTGCTGAGGCCTCCAGTCCAGGACTCATCTCTGGGACTTGCCTCCCCTGCGATGGCCTCCGGTCCGGGTCTCGCCTCCTCCCTGCAATTTCCTCCGGTCTAGGGTCTCGCCTCCTTTAGTCCCGTACGGGTAAGTTTAAAATTAGATGTTTGAGAAGAAGGGAGTAAAAGAAAAAGTACAGGTGGAGCAGAGGGGGTCCAGCTGGAGCATAGGTATGAGTACTTGCTGATGTAAAGGTACAGGACAGTTGGGTGGCCTGGATCTAATCTCACTTAGTGACATTCTTATTTCTTGGAATTCATATTGATTTATGGGATGAATGTGGAGACATTGATAAAACAGCATTTATTGACTGTTCTTTGATGTATTTGTTGGCACTAGAAGCCAAGCATTTGGACAAGGCCAGGAAGAGGTGATTTGTGGCCTTTTCTGTTCGACGTTAATGAATGAAAGTGATTTTTTGGCTATCTAGAAGCTTTTATGGTCTTTTACTGGTCATAATCCATAAATTACCATATTTATTAAGTTCATTTTCACAAGTAGCCATGGTTACACACCATACGAAACTCCAGAATTATTTTGTCAAGCTAGAAAGTGTTACGTAAAGAACACAGGCTCAGATCTTTGAGCAGGTCAGTCAGTAGTAGCAGCTCCCAATTTGCTAACCCAATAGAACAAAGGTATCTGGATTCTATATCCTATCTATGCTGAGTCACCTGATCTTAGATGGGATGATGGGAGAAGTACAACAAATAACATTTTAGTGTTTTAGGGTTAGAGAGGATCATTGCCAACTCATCAGTATCTGTTGGGAGTGACTGGAAATGATGCACAGGTGACAATGGATTTGGACTTATCTTTGAAACCCTCCTTAGTTGAATAGCTTGATGAAGAATGGCTAATACAGCTCAGCATGTCAGATCCAGTCAGACTCTAGAGTCATTTTGGCACAGAATGATGCCATTCAGTTCTCTCTGTAGAACAATGCATTCAGTTTATGTAGTTCATATTCTCCCACTCTATATCCCTTGGCCTGCAATAACTTCCTCTTCATTTCCTTTTGAGATTATTGATCATCTCTGTTTCAACCACCTTCATTGATAGGCAGCTTAGGTCATTACTGCTCAGTGTAAAAAAAAAAGTTTGACTTCACATCCCCTGCATCTTTTGCCCAAAATCTTACATCTGTGCCCTTTAGTCCTGGTAATTTCAGTCACTGGAAACCGCATTCCTATGTTTGCTTTATGTAAACCCTGGCTCTAACAGATCTCCTCTCAATTTCCTTTGCTCCAAGAAAAATCCAGTTTCTTTAATCAAGTTTTGCAGCCATAATTCCTCATCCCTGGAACCAACATGAAACAGATTTGAGAAGACTGTTTGGGGCTAGTTGAGATGGTGAGACTTCAGGCTTCACATGTGCACTGGGAATTTTCACTTTGCTTTTACCACGCGCTGACTGTTATGTGTGGGCTTCAGCAACTCAGTTTCCATAGTCCTTAGTTTGATTCTACAGCGATAATGCTGTTTGTTTCTTTTGTACTTAGATGAAGCATCTCTTTGTCAAACAATGTGAACAGTCCATTTAGTAATTGTATATTTTCTTGAATAAGTACTTCTTACTCAAGTAACTTTCACCTTGATGATTATTGGGACAACACTTTTTTTTATTATTAGGTTTTAGTCTTTCTGACCCAGTTGATTTAGGCTGAGAGAGAAATGCCTCCCTTGAGGGTAAGGAATAGTTCCAGCACTCTGTCAACTGAACCGAGGTATTCATGGGTCTCATTCATCAAACAGGAGTAAGCAATCAAAGGTCTCATTAATTCGACCGAATCTCACAATCATGAGTATTATTTATCCAACAGATCCAGGAAATATATACCCCCTCACCTCCATTCAAGGCAATAAAACAAATCTTTGACATCAAACATCCGTTCACCTGCACATCCGTCAACTTGGTATACTGCATCTGCTGCACCTGATGTGGCCTCCTCTACATCGGTGAGACCAAGTGGAGACTGTTTTGTAGAACATCTGTACGCAATAAACAACACCTTCTGGTTGCGAAACATTTTAACTCCCACCTCCCCCCACCACCACTCCCTGGATGACATGTCGATCCTGGGCCGCCTCCAGTGCCACAATGATGCCACCTGCAAACTGGAGGAACAGCACCTCCTATTCTGCCTCAGGAGCCTACAGCCTGATGGCCTGAGTGTGGATTTTACCAGTTTCAAAATCTCCCCACACCCGGTCTCATCCCGTGACCAACCCTCCCTCTCATCCACACCGCCTTGACCTGACACAACCTGTCCATCTTCTCTCCAACCTATCAGCCCCTCCCACCTCACTGACCATCCTGACCACTCCCTACCTGCACTCATCTATCACCATCCCACCTACCTTCCCCAGCCCCACCCCTCCTCCTGTATTTATTTCTGAGCTCCCCTCCCCCTCCCCATTTCTGAAGAAGGGTCCCGACCCAAAACATTAGCTTTCCTGTTCCTCTGATGCTGCCTGGCCTGTTCCTCCAGTGCCACACTTTGTTATCCAGGAAATACACGCTTTGTTCACCCCAAGAGCTACACAATGATGAGCCTTCATTGCTTCAACAGATCTAGGCAATTATAGGCATCATTCATTAAATGTAGCTAAATAATGATGTTACATACTCACACCGAACATGAGATATTCATTTAATAAATTCATAGTCACAAGTTAGACAGTTGACAATGCTCAGTTTTGGGCCTTTGCCCAAAAACTTACCATTGGACAATTTCCCAACAGATCTAAACTGCAATTATTCATTAACCCTATTATTCTCACAACCAGTCCAGGCTGCCTTGGGACACTCCTTCAGCCTTGAAATGGGCCAATGATGCAATGGAGCCAAATTGCCATGGGGCACATGCTAAAGACCAACATATGCATGAGAGATCCATCCAGTGGGATACTTATCCAACAAAGACAAATAAATAAGATGAATAGATAGGCAACCTTGTTATGTGATAGAACTGATGTATAATTGTTCTGAGTCTCGGTTACTCAAATTAAATTCGTGGAATATGTTGAAAGAATTCCTAGAACATTAAATCGTAGAGTTTTTGCCTACAAGGTAAAGTCCATATCGGGAGGTTTGTGTGAGCTGTGGGCAACAAATCAGTTATTATTCGGCTATTAAAGAAATTTTGCAGAAACGTGCTGTAACTTCTCCCTTTTGTTGTGATGACTCACTATTTTATTTTTCAGATGGCTGATTCTGGTGGTCTGCCTCAGATCACACAAGTGAGTAATAGACAAACTGTCTGGATTCTCAAATAGATTTGGCTCTCTTTATTCAACTTTCCAGCTTGAATTCAGTGGAAGCTTTTTGGCTGAGGCCTGAAGACTATGGGTCCAAGCTCCAAGAATTAAGAATTCCATGAGAAAACCAAATTTCCACTGGAATTACAGAGAATGGTATAGGAGAAGATAGGAGAAAATGTTTGGCCATAACTCAGAACAGTTTGAATTTGCCATCTTGCACAATTAAATCTAGGTCTGTCTGAATCTTTATTCCAGTGGTTCAGACGGGTAGCAAATTCCGACAAATAGCACAATTTGTAAAATATCAGGGATTTCTCCCAAATTCCTGGCTAACATTCTTTGTTCGTCCGTAAGAAGCAGACAGATTGGTGATACAATTCATTGCTGAGTTATGCTGCTATAGAACGTTGGTTGTATTTTTTTGTAACAGCACTCCCTATTCCAAATGTGTGAAACACTTTTTTAAGATGTCTTGATGCAATTGGGATTCTACTTTATTTATAATCTTACGTTCAATGTCTTCAGTCTTATATTAGTTTTTAGTTTGTGTGTTTTGTTCCTACAGCCTGGAAAACTGACAGAGGCATTCAAGTATTTTCTGCAGGGCATGGGCTACAGTAAGTATCAAAACAAAAGGGCACACAGCTAGGCTCATTACTTATGATTGGGTGTGAACTGTTGTTTTTCATCCTTCAGCTTTATTTATGAAGGAAATATCTAAATTCAGACAGCGTACATACTTCATACTGTATGAAGTTTTTATACCTTGATGTTAGCTCATGGTCGAACTGTGTTAATGCTGGGGGTTACTCTCAGACAGACTGTATTCACCCAGGAGGTTACTCTTGGCCATTCTTTATATACCTGGAGTTAACCTCACAGTCAGACTCTGTTCACCCAGGGGTTTCTCTTGGTGAGATTTTTGAGATTTGCTAAAACCTCATTCTTAAGATGTTCTCATCATTGACATTTATGTGTCAGATTTTGTTGATGTGAAAGATAATTTGGGGGTTTGGAAACAGTGGGAGAAAATGTAACGGTGATATGTAGGGAGCAGGTGACCGAAATATATCTTCCACTAGTTTGTGATTATTCAAACTACCAGTTCATCACACAAAATACAGACTCCCTATGTTAACATGGTGTGCATTAGTATGCCTTTGACTGTATTTCCCTTTTGTGTCTGTTTACTCTTATGCATACCTAAATGTGAACTTATCATATCTTTCTGGTTTAATGTCAGATATCTGTATCTGAAAGGTGTGTTGTTACAACTGAAGGATCATCCTTCTTATCAGCTTTCATACATGTCAGTGGAGTGTGTCTTAATCTCATAGTGACTGAGCAGAATTTTGTTTTGGAATAAGTGGAACGTATGGTTTTCAAATTAACAGCAGAATTCGAACTTTGTGAAACAATTAATCTGAAAAGCTTAAGTTGAAATGCTACATTTTACACAGCACTATTTTGTCACATAAATTGTCCGTGAGTATAAGTTAATTCAGGAGCCTGTACTAACAGCACTTTAGAATAATATGTTAGCTTAAAAATCTGGTAAAGTGTCATCACCATGGGTCAGAACAGGAAGTACTATGGACATTCTTAACCATTAATTCCAAAATGTAATTTTTAAGAGGCCTAATACATCCAAAAGTAGTTGTGGATGTAAATTAATTGGCTATCCAGAGAGAGATTAATGTAATTAACACCTAAAATGTCAAAGAAACTTCATACAGACTGGCTATGATCTCTTGTGACTACAAAGATTATGAAGGACCGACAACCTCGTACTCAGCAGCAAGCCAAACCCTTGCACATTGTATCCCAACTGCAGACGGTTTGCATTTTTCACTTTGAAAAATACACAGGGACCGTATATTTAAAAAATCAGCTTCACCTCTGCTGGAGTGGGCTAGTTGAACTAGCCTGGGTTCAAGTGTTAGTCTTCTGTGAAGGTTATTGTCAAAGGGCTCACTAGGGAATAGTTCTATGTTGCAAATAAAGAACCTCTGTCACTCTGAATAATAGAAGTCAGCTAGCTAGCAGCCAGAAAATGGAAGACCCTCTCTTATTCCCAGTTTAGCAAACTAATTTAAAGAAAATCAAATCTGGCATTAGAACCTCAACTGGTCAAAAAGAAATCTCAATTTTGACTGTTCAGCTACCACTGTCAAAGCTACCAGTGGCCGCCATTGCCTCAGCCACAATGTTCAGTCATCCACTCTTTGCGAACAGTTCAGGGACTGATATGTACATTTCCCTTTTTAACTTCTACCCTTTTTTAGATTAACCTTTTGATTTCTAATCTGTGTGAATGTTGCATTGCTAATCCTTCTCGTATTTAATAATTTATTCTTTGGTAACTCAAGAAAACCTGCTTAAATTGGCTTTTAAAGCATTTGGTTTAGGAGAAAGGGAAAGGATTCTTTTCAAATAAATGTTGTGGCAACTGTCTGAGGGGGTAGGTGAATAAAGAAGGGGAGCCAGTTCATCCATCCTCAGATGGTAGTTTAGCAGTTTGGGGTATCACATCTGGAAAAAATTGGGGAACCTTGCCAGGGGTCTGGCTGTAACAAATTGGAGGCTGTTACTGTGATTTGAATCCAAAGACAAAACTAAAGAATTGGAGTGGGTGAATTATGTTTGAAACTAATTTTAAGGGACAATTGCACTGAGTTTGTATTGCTTCAGTGTAGAAATGTCCACATTCGATGTTGGCACCTTTCCAGTAGAATTAGGAGAAGTTACTTCTGAAGATTTAAATGTTATGTCCATCAAACAATTAAAAGATTTAGAAATGTATTTGGGATTAGAATTTTGCCTAAAAGCCAGAAAGCCTAAAATTTTAAAGGAGTGATTAATGGTTTACAGGTGGAAATTGATGACAATGATATGGATAGAGTGGCAAGATTGGGGCAGCAGAAATTAGATTTTCGTGAGAAAGAGGCAGATGAAGGAGCTAAGAGAGAAAATGTGGGGTGTCAAGAAATACTGCAGGAGTTTGAACTAAGACAGTCACAGCCGAGGACCAGGACCTGACTGTGCCTCCTATGGAGGTACTACTGGTTCAGACTTAAGGTTGGCTCATTTAATTCCTAAGTTGAGGAACAGAAGTAGAAATTATCTTGAAGTCGTTGGCGCAGCAGTTTAAGTCACCAGTCTAACATTGATCTTTGTATTTGCAGAGTAAACTGTCAGGAAAGTACACAGAGTTTACTGTTGCCTGTGGAAAGTACCATTGATTACAAGGCAGTTTAATAAAAGGCTACCTTAAATGTCTATTGGTTAATGCTGGAGATGTACCATCAAAAGTTCCAAATCCTTGGGATATTATCAGACTAGACCAAAAGTAACTGGAAAGGCTTAAGTGGCTCGCTTTTGACCAATGGGTACAGGCACTTAAGGCAGAAGCCACCTGAAGGAGTTTAAAAACTTCGTCTCTGTCCCAGTAAAATTACAATTTGAGGAACAGAAAGTGATTGTGTCAAGGGAAACAGCCATGTTGGCTGATTATATTGATCTGATCCACAAATGCCTATTCCAGAGAACCTCTCCCCTAGTCACCCGCAGTCAACTGGAAAGGATAGATTTGGGGAGAGTCACAGGAAACCCGTGGAAGAGAGGGAAGTGCTGGGAGACCTCCTCCGGATGGAAAGGGTGTTGCTGAGACGAAAGGTGAGGCCACGAAACCTGTGTGTGTTAACTGCTGGTGTCAATGGGAAAAACCAGTGAGATTTATTGGGTCACTGTGCAGAGACTGGTATTCAGTCAGAGAACATAGCAGACCAGGCTTTGGCTCTGACTGCAGTTGTGGATTCTAGTAAATGCACTCCTGAGAAAGCAGATGAGTATAAACAAATTACCAGAATTTTGTATCTGAAGAAAGGGTGGCCATATTTTCCCAGGCTGAAGCAAGTAAGCCTACATTCATATTGCAGGAATCCAGGGTGAGCCAAACCCTGCTGCGGGGACAAGGAGCTCCCCACCAGACAGCACAGTAAGTGCCAAGGTAAAAGGGATTGAAGGAGGGTGCATGCACATCCCCTTTTACTGGGTACTTCTGGAGTATGACATTATGTCATAATCAGTGACCATAGGAGTGATACCTAGTTTGCCTGTGGACAGGCTCAACCTGCTTCTTGGCAATGACCTGTTAGGATCAAAGGCAAATAGCATCCCCAGGGTCTCAAAAGCCTGTTGAAGTCAGGAAGATCAAACAGCTTCAGGAGAAAGTGCCTGGCATTTTCCCTGACTCTGTGATGACCTGATTTATGGCCGGATTAGCTTAGTCAGTGAAGGCTGAGGTGGTGCTGCTGCAAACAAGAGTCTCTTGGTCTTCCTCTCTGAATTTGTTTTTGGAGTCCCAATACCCCAAGAAATAATAATAAATAGAACTTCCTTGGTGGCCCAACAAACTGGCCCACTGTTAAAAGTACTGACTGAGACAGCTCACACTGAAGCACTCACAGAATTCTGTTGTATTAAAAATGAGGTTCTAATGGAGAATCCCTCACAGCCCAGCAAACGACACCGGACATTGATGAACCGGGTGGTGATGCTGCCGAAGTACCAAAGGGAACTACTGCAGCTAGCTCATGAAGTTCTTAATGCTGGGCATGTGTAAAATCCATGGTTGCATCAACCAGCACTTTTATTGGCCACAGCTCCACCTGGTAGTAGATAGGTCTTTGCAGAATCTGCCACACCTGCCTGGTTCCATGAAAAAACGTGACATACAATCAAACCTGCACCTATGATGCCCGTGTCTACTTTTGGAGAACCATTCAGCGAGTTATTAGTAGTCTCCATGTTTGATAACATAGCAGAATTCGAAAGCAATTCTCATGAGCCTGTGAGTGGCCCAACCTTATTTGAAAATCTTTCAGGGATTAAACAAAAACCATCATGATGTCAGGGCCTTCGCTTTTTCACCAGGGGCATTTTAGTGCTCCAATACAAGTTGAACCCTTAAAGGTTTGATTCAGTAGTCGTATAGAGTAGCAAAGAAGCTTGGATAAGTCAATAATGATTGAGATTCTAGATCGGGGGAGAAAAGGGCTGTGTCATGTTACATGATAAAGCAGTACCACAGTCAAGGAGGAGAGAAGCGATTATGGCCTGTCCAGTTGCCACCTAACTAGAGGATGTGTGTAGCAGCAGGGATGAATTGGAGGGAATCTTCATCCATGAATCTCAAAAACCTAGAATTAAAGTTTAGTGGGTAATAGGGAAAGCAAATGGAACGTTGGCCTTTATTTCAAAGAGAATGGAGCATTGAAATAGAGAGGTTTTGCCAAAACAATACAAAGCACTAGTCAGATCACAGCTGTAATACTGACATTTTGAGCCCCCTTATTTAAAAAAAGATATACCTGGCATTGGAGGTAGTCCAGAGAAGGTTCACTGTGCTGACACCAAGAATGGAGGTACTGTTCTACAAGGGGAGCTTGAGTAAGTTGGGCCTGTACTCATTGGAATTCAGAAGAATGAGAGGTGACCTTATCCAAACTCAAGATTCCTAAGGGACTTGACAGGGTCAATATGGAAAAGTTATTTTCCCTTGTGGGAGAGTCAAGGCTCCGTAATATTAGAATAAGGGATGTACATTTAAAACAGATAAGGAGGAATTTCTTCTGAGGGTAGTGAATCTGTGAAATTCTTTACTGTAGAAGGCTGTTGAGGCTGGGTCATTAAGTTTTTTTTAAGGCTAAGAGAGTTTCTTAATCGGTAAGGGAATCAAAGGTTGTGGGGAAAAGGCAGGATTATTCAATTATCTTATTGAATAGTGGAGCAGACTCAGTGGGCTATTTCTGCTCCAACATCTAATGGTCTTTGTGACAGATTAAAAAAATCAATCTTGTGGGGAATTTCTTCACTTGGTAAATTTGGTTGTTTTGGCTTATGGTTCCCCAGTTGAATATTAGAAGAGCTTGGCATACTCCTCAGACGTTGCTGATCTTTTAAGTATTTATAGTAGAATCATAGAAGAAGGCCATTTGGCCCACCATATCTGTTCCAACCTTTTTGACCCACTTCCTTGCTGTACTAAATTTGCTTTTAAGATTCTTTCCGGCAATATATTCTTGATAATTTGTATTAAAAGCATTTGTTTGAAATAAAACTGGTTATTTTTTCAATTATCTTTCTATTGTTCCATACAATGTGGGTGTCGCTGGCTAGGCCAGCATTTATTGCCAATCCCTGATTGATCTGAAGAACGAAGTGTTGGCAAGCTGTCTTTGAGAACTACTGCAGTCCATGTGGTCTGGGTACATCCACAGTGATGTTAGGAAGGGAGTTCCAGGATTTTGACCCCGTGACAGTGAAAGAACAGTACTGTAATTCCAAATCAGGGTGTTGTGTGGCTTGGAAGGGAACTTGTAGCTGTTACGTTCCTGTGCATCTGATACCCTGGTTCGTCAAGGTGATAGAGGCTGCTGGTTTGGAAGGTGCTGTTGGAGAAACCTTGGGGATGTTGCCACTGTGTTTCTAGTGGAGTGGGTGAATGTTTTAAGTTGGTGGATGGGGTGCCAATTATGCAGACTATTTTGTCTTGGATGGGATTGAGCTTCTCGAATATTGTTAGAACTATACTGTACTCCTCCAGGCAGGTGGAGAATATCTCATCACACTCCTGAATTGTGCCTTGTAGTTGGTCTTTTGAGGAGTCAAGAAATTGGTTACTTGCTGCTACTTCCTAACTTTTGATCTACTGTTAGTACCCACCCACATTATTTATATAGCAGGTCCCATTATGTTTGTGGTCAGTGGTATTTCTAAGTTTATAGTGGGGCATTTTGGTAATGGTAATGCCGTTGAATGTCAAGGGGAAGATAGTTAGATTCTCTTTTTTTTCTTGCAATGTACTTCTGCAGCATAAGTGTTTCTTGCCACTTATTAGTCCAAACCTGGATGTTAAGAATGGTTTTGAACATTGTGAATTCATCAGCAAGCATTCCCACATCTGAACTAACGATGAATGGACGGTTATTAAAGCAGTTGAAAACTGTAGGGCACAGTGAGGAATTCCTCACTGTGATGCCCTGGAATTATGATAATTCACCTCTCAACAATGACAGCCATCTTCCTTTGTGTTAGGTATGATTCAAACCAGGAAAGTTTTCCTCCTGGTTCTCATGGACTCCTGAATGTGTCCCTCCTTGCCATACAATTGTGTGGTGCTCTGTCCAAAGAATATTTAATAGTGAAATCTAGCTCAATGATTTAAAGCAAGTTGGCTTTACAAACACTGCACATTTGTACCTTGAGCCCAAGGAGAACTGTATTACGTTTAATCTGAAAATGTCATAAACAAAGTGCATCAAAAATAACTTTTTATTGTATATGTGTGAACTTGAGCTGTACATTCAACTCTTATTTACTGGAACTTATGGTACAAAATCCAGGTGAGTCCTGTAATTAGGTTTACATGATGCCAGTAATACAGGATGTATACCCAAGACACTTTTATAAGCAAGCAGCAAGAAAAATAGAAAGGGAAATTTTAGGAGTGAGTGACTGAAGGTTTAATTTTAATAAAAAGCTAATACTTTAATTCCGCAGGTTGTTCATTTGTTATCTTTAAAGAGAGGAGTAGGGTTTAGGCAGCCAATGTAAGTGGATGTGCAGGAAGCCAGAGGTCAGGACGTGCACAGAGTTGGATCTTATATAAGTGACGGGCAGGTTGAATTTACTGATAGAGCTGTGAGTTAGAAAGATTTAAGAAAAGGAAAATGGGATTATAAGGCAAAAATGTCTCATGTTTAGTTGAGCAAAATAATTCTGTATACTGACAAGTTTCTGTAAAAGTTGTCCTGGAATTAGTGTCTGATTTGTTAAAAGTATGAATGTTGCACTGATATTGTAAGTTCCGACTAATACAAGAAACCAGCCCTGCTTTCACAGATTCAGTATTTGAGATCTACGGAAACGTGGACTGGGCAAACATTCCCCACCAAAGACTCTTAAATAATAAGTTAATCAGGCCTGGTGGATCCTGCTGCTTCAGTAGTGGTGATATTAACTACCATATCTTCCAGTAATTTTAACTGGCCAGCTTGGGCTATCCCTAGAGTAATTGGAGTGAAATGCAGAATACAATGATGTGCTCGTTAGGACTGATCACAGCAGTTTGCTACATCTCTGGTTCAACTCAAAGCTTCAATAAGACGAGGCATGTGATTTAGATGTCCCAGTTGTATGACACGTTATGTACTTGTATGTGTTCCTGAATGGATGTAAGTCCATGTTTATTCTTTGTGTTGATTGTAATGATCTGTGCTTCCTACCTCCTTATTTCATGCGCAGTTGCATATTTAGTGGATAGACGGATGAGTAGTGGAGCAGGTACCTGTTTCCTGTTTCTTCATGAACTACATTGCTTGTGCGAGAGCCTATCTTTCCCTTTCTCTTGTCACTGCATGAGCTGTGCTTCTCCATTTGTAATCTTCACTTATTGTCTTGCTGCAGCTTGTAATAGCTAGTGTACATCTTTCCCACATTTATGTATCACTGTTTATTAGGCTCTAACTCAAACTAAACCCATAGCTATGTAACGTGAGTCACAAATAACTTGAGCTTTCTAAGTTGCAAAGAATTTTTTCCTTAAATAGAATGAAGTGCTAGATCTAGCTATGTATTCCATACCTAATGGATCTTGTGGAAATAAGGAATAAACCAATTGGTCATGCAGTGAATATATTAAGCAATTACTGTTAGATAAAAAAAATCACAAACCTATTTAGTGAGTAGCCTGTCTAATCATAGTTATGATGTGGCTGAGGCACCAGGGAGTAAAATATTATCACCATCATAATTATTTTTTCCTCTTGTTTTGTTCAGTGCAACAGGTCTGTTTCCACTCTGACAATGCAGTTTTCAGATGGTGTTTTAAATTTTTCTAAAATGACACAGACACCAAATGTTATTTTTAAAACCGTTTTATTTCTTTCCCATTTTCTTCATATGTATCAGAATTTTCAGGTGTCAGGTATTGGGGTTTGAAAAGCTCAAAGTCATGATGATCGTAGCATGAGTCACATGGCACTTTCATGTCCTGTGTTATTTCTTTTAATAGCCAAAAAGTGACTATCATTTCAACAATATTGACTTTATAATCATTCAACTTGTTCTATTTACAAAAGGGAGACAAATCTGTAAGTACAATAATACTGTTACTTACTTAAGCATAGGTTAATGTTTCAGGTGGAGACCCCAAGGCAAATCTGGTGTACTATTCTTTCAAACTAGGACATCAATTTGTCTGTTCTTAGTCAGGTTGGATAATCCCTGTCTATAGTTCCAACTTTTTTTTTCGCAAGGGTTTAACATTTTGGCAAGAAAATATAGGGTATGAGAGGAAACAATTTTGAAAAATAAAAACAGAAAGAGATTGTGTAGATATTTGAAAAGAGAGCTGAATGTTGGTATTATAGAAATTGAATTTAGGGAATTAATAATAAAACAAAGATTAATTGACCTGATATTTCGGTTTGATTTTTTTTTTAGTCACATGTACCTAATACAGTGAAAAGCTTGGTTTTGCGAGCAGTACAGGCAAATCGTCGCAAACAAGACATACAGATCATAGGGTGCTTAGACAGAGCAAGGCAAACAAAGTTACTGCTGCACAGGAGGTGCATGAAGCAAGATCAGCATTAGCAAGATCAACATTATTTGAAGTTAGAGAGGTCCATTCAGCAGTCTAATAACAACAGTCTTCAATGTTGTGGAACATCCCAGATATAGCTATAATTTTATTGAATTCCTCCCCTCCATTTCTTCATTTACAATCACTAGGTAAGCTGTACTGAGCAAATTGTTAGAGCTACGAGCTTATAAATCCACAAAGTACTGGTAGACTTAATCATAAGGACTTAGAAAATGAGATAATTAATATGTTGGTTTGAATGTTTAAACATTCCATGAGATTGTGGAAATAGTGAGGGGGGAAGAGACAGAAAGCAGGAAACGACAGGGCAGTTAGCTTGACATCTTGTCATTGAAGATTTTAGAAGTTATTATTAAAGACATTACACACATGGTACTTTACAGACTTTAAGTAATCTTGTGAAAAAGAAAATATGGCCAATTTATTGAAGTTCTTTGAGAGGAGTAACGAGCTACGGATAATTGGAATCTGGTAACTGTACTGTACTTAAAATTTCCAGGTGTTTGATAAGGTTACTGCAGAAAATAAGAGCTTGTGATGTCGGGGTAGCATATTGGCATGGATAGAAGATTGGCCAGGAAACAATGTAGGCATAAACAGGTCATTTTCTGGTTAGAATGAATGGCTTGCCCCAGAGAATAGTTCTGGGGTCCCAACCCTTTTTTTAAAAATAAGTGATGTGGATAAAAATGACTGAACGGTTGTTTGGTATAGACAGAAAAGCTAGTTGTGAAGAGGAAATGAAGCTACAAAGCAATATAGATATACATAGTGAATAGAAAAGAGCTGGCAAATTAAGTAATGTGAGAAAATGCAAAACTGTCCATTTTGGGCAGGAATTTTAAAAAAGCACATTATGTAAATGGTGAGAAACTGCAGAGTTTTAAAGGTACAGATGGATCTGGATGTCCTCGTGCATGAATTGCACAAGATTAGTATGCAGATAGAGCAAGCATTGAATAAAGCTAATGGAATGTTGCTGTTTTATTTCAAGGGGAATGAAATGCAAAAGTAGGGGGTATATACTTCAGTTATGCAGGGCACTGGTGAGGCCTCATCTGGAGTATTGTACACAGTATTGGTCTCCTTATTTAGGGAACAATGTAACTGTGTTTAGAAGTAGTTCAGAGAAAGTTTGCTAGACTAATGATCAGAGTAGGGATGTTATCTTATGAGTAAAGATTGGACAAGTTAGGCTTGCTTTTGCTCGAGTTTAGAAAGGGTTTTGACAAGGTGCATGCGGATTGACTATTTTCTTTCATCAGAGATTTTAGAACTAGTGGTAGTTGTGTGATCCCTTAATTTTTAACAATTAAGACAAAAATGAGATTTTTTTTTCTTGCAAATGTTTGTGGATCTTTGCTTCTGCCACAGAAGGGATTGAGAAGGTAAAGATCGATTCTTGACAAGCAAAGGGGTGTAGGGTCATCATAGGTATATGGGAACATCAATGTTGGAGCAGGCTTGAGGGGATGAGTGGTACATTCCTGCTCCTAGGTTATATGAAGCCAGGCTTTGATCCCAATTACTCTTACAATGACAGGAGGTGCTGCTCAGATTGGTTTTATTATGAATATCTGTCTGACTGCATTGCTTAAGGATCTGATTGCTCTATTTTCAATTTGCTCAAGACATTTACAACTAAATTAACTCCACATTGTAGTTATCTGTTTTGTTAAGCTGCAGTGTAATAATCTGTTGGATTGGCTCTTACTTAGACATTATTTATCTATGAAACATAAATAAACGAGCACACTTAACAATGAGGTAACATGATTCTACCGCATGTAGGCATATCTCACTACAAGCAGCTGTAGTTTAAGCCATTTGGTTTGGGTTCTCCTCAGCTGCTACAGTAAATGTGTATTTTAGCAACATTTCAGGCTGATTCGAAAGAAGCTTATCAAACACCTTATATTAGTTCTTTTATTACCAAAAAGTTTAAGATACACGTTAATACATTATCTCCAAAATAAATTGCAAAAACCAGACACAAACTTAACAGAATCATCAAAAGAAATCTTTACTCAGAAGATGGGTGGAAATAGAATTGATCAACATGAGAAGTTCAAGGCACGAGAGTATCCTGGGCTGTGTAAATTAAATCTGAGACCACACGCAGTGCACTCATTGGCTATTTTCCATATTACAGAGAAGAGCCTTTGGGTTAAAAGTTCTGGTGTTGACATATTACCCTGATAGCACAGTGGTAGAAAAATCACAGGTTCTATCATTGCAGTTCCTTATTGGTCAACGGAAAGTGCCAAGAAGTATAGCACATGCCCGAGAGGGAAGGATTTGAGGGCTCCAGGATGTCATCATGCTTGCACTTCATGGTGACTTATAATGAATGAGAGGCAAAAACATGGCAGTGGTTTACCTACTGTACACTCGCCTTACGAAATGACAAAAAAAAAACAAATTGGAGAGAGGGTAGGAAGGAAACAAATTGTATTGATGACAGGTAAGGTTTTCAGAACTGCAACTCTGATTAGAAAATGAATACTTTATGCAAATATCAGTGTGCTTGCTAAAACGTGCACATTGCAATCCTGGACTCTGGCTCTGCCTGAATCTGCACGTAAAGACTGTGAAACAGTATCATTACTCACTCGCATGACAGACCTGTGAAGCTCCATCAGAAACTAAATGCATGACATTTTCAAGTACTGCTGCAAATGGCATGTCACAGTTGTGCTTTGCCCTGTACAAACTGTAAAATGTGGTATGGGTGCGTTTAGAAAACTAGCCAATGTGTGCCTCCTAAGGTCCATTGAACAAACTCCCTCTGGCTGCCCTCATTGCCTGATGCTCAACGTAAGATTCCTGTAATGACTGTTCAATTTGGATGAAGACTTGTTAACAATAAAATGAGTTTACTTGACATACTGGATTTAACAAATCACATCACATCATGATTTGTCCCTCTTTTTCAGTGGCATCTGCCAGTATGACTCGCTTGGCTCGTTCTCGTACAGCCTCCCTGACCAGTGCCAGCTCGGTAGACGGATACCGTCCACGAATCTGCACTCAAACCAATAGTAGTGACAGTGTGAGCCAAGTGACTCAGAACATCTCACACACTATGGAGGTGTCTTGCTAAAAGGTGATGGAATATAGAAAAAAAAACCATGAGGCTGTTACTCCCTCACACAGTTCTTGGTATTACTCTTGGTGTGGAACCAGTTAAGACATAAGAGTAGAGATTGCTTCACTTCTCTGCAGTGGAGCAGTCTGTGATTTTTCTAGTCTAACAAATAAAAGGCTGTCTACAGCATTTTTTTTTTTCTTGCATGGTTGCAATCATTGTGAGTTGTCATTTGATAGTTGCCTGAGCTTCTCCAAACTGTTAGCAGGCCTTCATTTAGTCCTGTATTACTCCAGCCAATCATTGCTATGGTACGTATTAGGGACTGTGCCAATGTAATAGTATTAAGTTATTTGTTTAACTTGTGCAGTGGAAAGGCATCACAGTTTGAGCTGTTTAAATGTGGAGGCATTTCCTAGTTAATTAACTGTTCTAGATGTTCCTTATGCTTTCTGTAATAGAGGGTGCAATAGCTGCTCTATTTACTGCAGATGTAGTGCATCAGACTCCATTATTCAGTGTTTTGTAGATACTTTTATTCTCTCTCCCCCTCAACTTCAGTTTGTAAAATTATAAAATGAAGAGGTCAGAGTTTGCTGTGAGTTTCGTGTTCTGATCTTTGTGATAATCGTAGTGCTGTTGAGATACTTTTTTTGTATAGAATTTATCCTTTGTTGTGGTTGCTGTTGATCTAATACTTAACCACGGCTGTGAAAACCACTCTCACTATTAATGTACTTAATTACTATGTTTAAGAAAGTAATAAAATCAATATGGAACAAAAATCATTTCTTGGCCTTCCTTTTGATAGCAATGGGAAGAGATGACTGACTCGTGGTTTTGTCACTTTTTTTCTGCTGAAATTTTCTGTCACTCCTTTCTCCACAATTGACATTGGCTGGAATTTGTGTCGAAGGCTAACAAACTTTCCATTCTTCTGGGTGCTGAGACTCAACTGTCTGTCTTACTGTTTTCCCAGCTCATATTAGTTAATGATTTGGGGCTTGAATAGGAAATTTTCCTGGTTTATACAACTCACTTGACAAATCAAACTGCCAGTACACTTGCCATGCATGTCCTGTGTTCAATCAGAATGATTATTCATACTATCCCTCTCTGTGGTCTGATTTTCTACAGAATTGCACATGCTGTTTCCAGATCTGCAGCTGAGACATTCTGGTCTACCTCTTCATCATTTCCTTTGATTACCTCTGCCAGAAATAACAGCCAGTCATGGATAAGCTAAAGTTTCCATTAGTTGATCATTAATATAGAAAACGTCGTATTCATTAAAAAGTTTGTGATTTACAACAGCCAGTCTCCTCACCATAGAGCTTTCTAAGGCTGCTTGTGTATGTACAGAGAACACTTCCTCTTGTCTGACCAAGACAACACCTTACTTGCCCACCTTCAGCTAAACTTTACGGCTACCCCGCTCATACTGCTGCCAAAATCCTTTCTCTACTATTCCTTTACTATATGACCGTATTTTCCCTATGCCTCCTTCAATAGTCTCCATGTTCATCCTCGAAGTTTGAAATTCTGTGCTGTCCCACACTAAGTTCCATCTTTGCATCATTTAGTCGTTTACGTTTGTTCCTAATCACTAAAACATTTATTTCAAAGTACTGCTTCCATTTACCTCCTGGTTCCTCCTAACGGCTTTTCCTGTGTCCCTTGCTAAGCTCTTTGATCATTCAATAATGGCTCCCTTCATATTCTCTCTTCTCTGTTCTAATATTGATGGTAGAATTTACAACTATAAACTTACCATAACCCCCTGCACCCCACTCTCTTTCTTTCTCCCTCTCTCTCTCTGCAATTAACTACCATCACAATACTTGTATCTGCTTTTGATCGATCACCTCCTGTTAATGTAATTTATACTTAGTCATTTCCCCTAGAGCAGAAAAATAATTGGATAATCAACTCTGCATTTAACTTCATGTAGCATCCTCCCAACAACCAGAGAAAACCTTCAACTCACCTAGGCAGGACTTAGAGCTCTGATCCGTTAAGTATACAACTCAGTTAATGTCCAATTCTTCGTCAAGATCATAAAAACTGGGTATGAGTCAATTTTCTGAAGATCAATTTTTTTTTTCTCTTAACCCTCCATATATGATTGTCCATTTACTCAATTAATGGAAGACAGAACAATAGAAGGGCAAATTAATAAACTATGAATTCCAATTAAAATCACAGATGTTAGCAAACGGCCATTTAATTCAACAACATATCTTTTTTATTGCAATTTACTAAAAGGTGATATTTACAAATGCCAACAAAATTAAATACAAGTTGCCTTACTTCAGGAATAAAAGAAAGATTGCAATCATATGGCATCTTTCATAACCTCAGGTGGTCCCAAAGCATTTTACAGCCAAGGAATTAATTTCCTGAACTTGATAATGCAGAAAATATAAAAGCCAAATTTTGCTTAAGAAGATTCAATAAAGTGCTATGAACAGATAATCTACTTCTGTAATGCTGGTGGAGTGTCAATGACACCAGAGAGAACTTTTCAGTTCACTGAGATAATGTCATAGATCTTTTATGTCCATGTCCTGTCACAGTGCTACACTCCCTACCCTGAAACGTTTGCCTAGATTTTATGCTTTCAGATCAAGCCTCATGAGCTTTTTGCCTTAGAAACAAGGACGTCATCAGCTTAACCATGACTGACACTATCTTGGAAAGAATTTATTTGTAATCCTGTCACAATGATTAGATATTCAGAGTGGCAGGTAGCAAGATCAGCCATTGTTTGGAGATTAGAGTGTCTGAAACTGGGCAGGGAGTGGTGAGAATGTTGGAATATTTTGATGTTGGTTAAAGTGGTTGCATAGAGTGAACCTAGTTACAGAATATGACTAGATAGTAGATAGTCAATATAGCAGTTAAGTGCAAGATAGGAAGGATAGTTTGGGGTGGAATAGGGATAATAAAAGAGGAAATAAGTTCGAAAAAGTGAGTGCTATTGCAATATAGCAGTTGAGTTGAGGATTACAGCGTTGCAGATATGTGGGTAGTTACAGAATAATATGAAATATAGTAACTAACATTTGATATAGATAAAAATATATGCAAAACTATATTGAACATGTACAGGGTGATAGCAAAGGATACACAAAAACCACAAGTGCATATTGTGCAAGCAGAAGTTAATGCTAGTAGTACTGTATTATGGGTTTACTGTAGTGTTAAAAACTTGCATGTGGTTTAGTTTCAGTCATTGGAATTCTCCTCAGACCTGAGGAAGGGTCACCAGACCCAAAATGTTAACTCTGATTTTTCTTCACAGATGCAGCCAGACCTGCTGAGCTTTTCCAGCAACTTCAGCAAGCAGATGTGACGTCAGTTTGATGCTTCTTCAGTTGCCTCAGTGTATACGTAGGAGAATTATAGCCAGTTTGGGAACCTGTTCCCTGGTTATTATTATTTTGGATTAGCGTGGTGTTCATAACTATGCAAGGTTATCTCCCTGTTTACTTATTTTAAAAATGCACATCTATGAGAAAGAAGTATGTGATACAACGTTGCCATCTACTGGTCTAGTTGCATTTGGACGACAGCAAAATAATCAGAACTGAAGGGCTTTTCATGTTGTTTGACATTGTATATAAAAATGCACCATATTCAGTAGCTGTTTGATTTCCAAACTGACAATTCAGCAGGATTGATTAGTAGTGTGCATACTGGCTTGATTATTAATTTTATTACAAAGTATTACGATAAAAAGATAATTTATCTCTAGCATCTGAATTTTTTATTCACTTGTGGGATGGGGACATTGGGTGTTGGGCAGCATTTATTACCCATCCCTAGTTGCCCTTGAGAAGATGTAGTGAGCTGCGAACTGCTGCAGTCCACGTACTTCTGGTTGAAAATTATGTGTAACTTAAATTAATCCAGTTGGTTACTCTAATGGTAAATAAGGGTGAAGGAGAGATATTATGAATGGAAGAGGCTATATGGAGCGGATGGACAGATATAGGATTGAGTTGGGATGGAGACAGTAGATGGGGGATTGACCGGATAAATAGATGTTCAAAGTAAACCACATCTATTTAATTCCTTATCATTTCGTGACACATTTTAAGTTCTTTTTATGTCCTTCTCCATTGCTTGAGATATTCTGGTACTTTACTCACTTATACTGTGATATCTAAAACATAAGATAGTTACACTCGAGACAGACCTGCTCACCCAGCTAGATTTGGGTGTGATGGTTTGGAGTTGATACAATCAACTTTGCATATATTTGCATTGCCTATGTGCCTTCTTACTATTTATGAACCAACCCTGATTCTACTATTGCCTTGGCCAATACCTGTGACCTTTTCAGGACGAAGTGCTGCCAGCACGAATAATTTTGAAAAGTGCATTGACATTGTTATTTTTGATGGCGTCTCGACACGCAGAGATCACTTGGGTCTTGGGCTTCCCAACTGGAAGATAATGAAACAAAACATGTTGGACAATGAAAGGGCTTCAATACGCCAAGAACATCTTTAATTAATTTGTAACTAGGTTCACTCCCTAGAACATCTTTAAACAACCTCAACATATTCTAACACCCTCACCATTCCATGCCCTATTCCAGACATTCTAAGCTCCAAACAAAGTACTAGTCAGCCAACAGGAAAAGCTTATACTCTATAAATGTGCAAAAATATTCATTATAATAAATCGGGTCTCTTGCTAACCGAAAGATGGTTATGACAAACAAACCTGGTAGATACAGTTGATTGAATCAGCTGTAGCTTCAAATAGACTAGAAATTCTTTGCATTTTTCACTTTGAAGAGACATCCATCTGCAACAGATGGTATTTTATATTATACATTGAATCAAATTTGATAATAGGGATTCAGTCCTTTCATTTTCTTTGTTCTGTCAGGTCTCAATCTATAACGTTTTCATAGTATTCCTACCACCAGTTTCTGGTGAATCATAGATTTAACCCAGCTTCCATTGGAAACTTAAGATGGAATCAATGAGATGGATTTTTCTGTTCAAGCCTTCTGTGCACAATAGTCTATTGAGAGTTAGGTGCAGGAACAAGAGATGACAACTCTCACCACCAGGTATTTGCACCTTTTGATTCCTACTAGTTATGTTTCTAGTCATTCATGCTTACTATAAAGCTCACTTAACTACTCTTTAACTCACCTCGCAGGCGTCCTGCCCTTTGTATTGCCTGATTCACTGCTCGCAGACAGCTCAAAAGTTCAGTGTGGTTGTTACAGCGAATCTTGTACCCATTTATCAAATCTCGATTTAAGTCATAAAGTTCCGTGTATCCTTTTTTCATACTCTTCCTAAACAAAGCAAGAAAAAAATTCTGAGATGATAGAGAGCTCTAAGTTGAATTCTTTAATAGGTGTGGGTCTTCAGCATACCATTTGTCTTATTATATCCAAAAGATACTAAATAACACATGTTGGTAAATAATGCTTCATAGCATAACAAATGTTGTAATAGACAGTGTCCTCCTCTTGTATCCTTACCCTGTTGAATTGAAGACTCATTGCGCAATCTTCATCTTTAATTCGTTCCCTCTCAGTCCTTCAAATCTGTGGAACGTTCAGGTCTTCCCTTCCACAAATTTTAGCCTTTTGAACCTCAGCCTAGTCACTTAACTATTGCTTCATGACTAATGTTGATTTCTTCTAAACTTTTCATCATCGATATTGCCCTGCAGTATAAGCCTTGCCTTTTTACTTGAGGGACAGGACCAACAAACAGGCAGGTCATGCTGGATTTACCAATGAGTAAATCCTCAGGACTTCCACCATAAAGTTTAAAGTATGTAAAGAAAATGCTGATATTCTAATGATGATCTTCCAAAGCTTTCACAAATTCAGAATTTTTCCATTAGATTGGAAAATTGCAAATACAGCTCCATTTTTAAGGGAAGTGAGAGAAGGAAATTATAGAGCTGATGATCTAACATCTGAGTAGGTTATGAAAATTTATAATTAAAGGTAGAGTAATAGCATTTAGAGAAATTTGGGCAGATTAAAGAGCCAACATGGATTTATAATAGGAAAATTATAGACCACAAACCTAATCATTTTTTTGAGGAAATAATTAAAGTAGTAAACATGGAAATATTTATGGGTGTAACTTCTAAGAACTAACAGAAGGCATTCTGGAAGGCTAAGTATAAGCGACTGCTTAGCCCAAATTAAACTAATTAAATTGACGGTAAAAGCTTTGACCTGGCTGGGGATAATGGACATCATCTTGAACAGGAAGAACGAGAATAGTGGTGACTCTATGTGCTGTGGGTTGAACTATTCAACATTATAAATTAGATAACGCAACAAAACAGCCATATACCAAATATAAACCAAAGAACTGCGGATGCTGTAAATCAGGAACAAAAACAGAAGTTGCAGGAAAAGCTCAGCAAGTCTGGCAGCATCTGTGAAGAAAAAATTCAGACTTAACATTTCGGGACTGGTGACCCTTCCTCAGAACTGATGGTAGCTGGGAAAACGTCGGTTTATAAGCAGAAAATAGAGAGGGGGATGTGGTAGAGGGTAAACGATAAGATACAGCTTGAAGAGAGAGAACAGCAGTTGGATAGACAAAAGACATATACCATGACACAAGGATTAACTGATCCAGATAAAGTATAAAGTTACAGAGGGATGGATTGAATGAATAAGCAAACCTGTGACGGACGAATTTCAATAAAGGTAAGATGTCATCATCAATTTTGGATCAAGAAACAATAGATTTGAGAATGTTTTAAAATGGTAACACGTTAGGAACAATGGAGTGTCAGAAAGATTCAAGGAATCCACAAACACACATGTCTAAAATGTTAAGTACTAAAAATAATTCAAGAATACTAATGGTTATTTTGATCTTTGTGTTCACAAAGCTAGATGATAAAGCGAGACAAGGATGCTGGCTCTATTAATGTTAAAACTGAGATCAATGAGATCCAATATACAAACTGACATGAGATTTATCACAGGAAAGGGAACCATGCCAGCAGGATGAGGGGAGGTTGGTCAGTCAGGCAACGATGGCGAACAAGTTAGCCCAATAGCAACATCTTTAACTTAGAAAATGACTGAAGCTTCATGGGTCATATTAAATTTTCCTTTCTTGCAGGAGCTGTTTGTATGTTTCTATTCATGTGCTCTTTTCAGGGTTACTGTACAGCAATCAAAACATCAACCTTGGTTGAATTTTCCCTTTCTCACAAGCCTAATGATATTGAAACCAAATGTAATATGCCCAGTGTTACCCTTGTGGACACCAGATAATTTAGCACTGACAAGGTTTGAACCAGGACCATAAAGTAAACATGGCCAAGCACCAAAGTGACTGGTATATTTACCCACTGAACTAAGGATGATTCAGTAAAGTTATTTCAGACAGTAAATCTGTAACTTAATTTCTGACCTCCAATCATTCACCTGGTCATAGAGAATTTCAAACTAGCTCATATTGCTAGGCAAGAGACAGAATTACTTCAAGTTTTGAATACCATGATCTGCACCTAAAGAAGTATTAGCATATGGTGTCATAATCTGGAGAAAAACTGTTCAGCTACCTTAGTTTATTTTTACCCCTCTGTACCATATTAAATTATAATTTATCACTACCACATCAGTTACTCACATATCTCCCATTAGTCGTGCATCCTCTGCCCGGACCAACAAGCTACGGACTAGGTTGGAATGATCAGCCATCTCAGCAGTGAGCTTTTGATGTACAGAATGGTAGTCATCCATCTGCCAGGACAGAGTAGTACAAATCAGTAGATTGTGCAAACCAATTCTCCCACTGGTTGGTCAAAACAATTATATTTCAGAGACTAAAAGTATGCGAGACTGAGTCAAAATAAAATATCAATAATTGAGTCATTATTATTTCTCCTAATCTAGCTTTTCCATCTCCCAGATGGGTAATAAAGTATTCAAGGCAAACCCACATCATAGTCTTGAACATGGGAGTTTCTCTGTGCTTTGTATGTATAAAAGGAAAATATATTCATAACCAGTTTCTGAACTGACAGTGCCAGGGACCCAGGTTCAATTCCACATTTGGGTGACTGTCTGTGTGGAGCTTGCACATTCTCCCTCTGTCTGTGTGGGTTTCCTCGGTGTTCTGGTTTCCTCCCACAGTCCAAAGATGTGCAGGTTAGGTGGATTGACCATGCTAAATTGCTCATAGTATCCAGGGATGTGTAGGTTAGGTGGATTAGCCATGGGAAATGCAGGGTTACAG
This sequence comes from Rhincodon typus, assembly GCF_021869965.1. Lineage (NCBI taxonomy): Eukaryota > Metazoa > Chordata > Chondrichthyes > Orectolobiformes > Rhincodontidae > Rhincodon > Rhincodon typus. The sequence goes on from NC_063346.1 coordinate 53,500,626, forward strand.
GGATAAGTTGAGTCTGGGTGGGATGCTCATTGGAGGTGGGAAAATTGTGACAATCCTGAGAGATTGGATAAAATGTCACTTAGAAAGGCATGGACTAGTCAGGGATAGTCAGCATAGCTTTGTTAAGGGAAGGTCATGCCTTAAAAATTTGAAATCTTTGAGGAATTGACAAGGAAGATCAAGGAGGCTACTGCAATGGATGTTGTCTACATGCGTTTTAGTAAGGTATTTGACAAGGTCCCACATGTCAGATTGGTCAAAAAAGCAAGCGCATGGGATATAGGGTAATTTGTCAAATTGGATCTAAAGTTGGCTTAGTAACAGGAAACAAAGAGCTGCTCTTACAAATGGAAAGCTGTTTCAATTGGTGTTCCACAGGGTTTGGTGTTGGGACCCCGTTGATTGTTTTATACATTAGTGATTTGACTAGAATGTGGTGGTGGGGAGCACAGTTAGGAAATTTGCAGATAATATAAAAATTGGCCATGTAGTGGATAGTGTAGAAGATTGCTGTAAGCTCCAAAATGATACAAATGGGTTGGTGAAGTGGATGTGAATACACTGAGAGGGGTAGATGAAGTGAGAGATCTTGGCATGCAAGTGCACAAATCCCAAAAGATAACAGTACAGATAGACAAGATTGTAAAGAAATCATATGGAATGCTGTCCATCATTGGCAAAGGTATAGAATACAAAAGTAAGGAAATGATTATGAAACTGTACAAGAAACTGGTGAGGCTACAACTGGAGTAGCTTGTGCAGTTCTAGTCACCACATTACAGGAAGGATGGAGAGGTGCAACAAAGATTTACTAGAATGTTGCCAGGGCTGGAGAACCGTAGCTACGAGGAGAGATTAGAGGGGTTGGGGTTGTTTTCCTTGGATTGGAGAAGGCCCAGGGTGACATGTTTGAGGTACACAACATTGTGAGAAGTCGAGATAAAGTAGCCAGAAGGAACCTGTTTCCCTTGGCTCAGAATTCAAATACCAGTGGTCATAGATTCAAGCTAAGTGGCAGAAGGATTAGAGGGGAAGTGAGGACAACTTTTCTTATACAGAGGGTGGTGGGTGGGATCAGAGAGGGCATCTGGGGGTCTTTTGGATCAACATGGACAAGATGGTCTGAAAGGCCCCATCTGTGTTTATCATTTCTATGGTTCTAAAATAATGTAGAAATATGTGTACAGCATTCTAGTTTGAAATTTATAATCTGTTGTACCCCTCATTGTAACCAATAGGTTTCACACAGGCAAGTAAAAGTGAGGAATGGAGAGCTACTTGATCCAAAATTCAATCAATTACTCATTTTTTCAAATTTTCATGCCATGTTGATGAATGCAGGTGACATGCCTTAGTTCACCTATAGTAACGAAAGGACATTCATTACAACCACATAAACAAACTGGAATTATAGCAGAATGTTGCTGCAACTTAATCATAAGCAGACCATACTGCATACTATAACATACTATACTTTAAAGCTAAATATGAGTATTTCAATAAGGCTTTATTATATTAAATTTTACTTAGTCTATATTTCAACCTCACTTCAAATCATGGCCGTCCCATCGACTTGGACCACGCACTTTATTTTAGAAAGGCCTCTAAGTATATTTAAAGGAAATCAACATTCATATAAAGCAACAGATGTTGTGCCCCTGAAAGTTCCTACCACATATTTATTACATTTAACTTTTCTTTCAGGATAAATAATAAATAAGTGCCACTGTAACTGTAATTTTCAGAAACTGCTAGTTCATCTTCAAAACAATCTGTCTCAAGTAACTGTTGTGAAAAGTGGAGGAAGGTAACAACTGAATTAGGGGATTGGCAGACTAATAATTCAGCTGATCTGTTTGGTGCATTCTTAAAAACTTCAGTTTAAATGAAAAAAAACATTTTTCCTCCTGAAATATTAACAAAGTGATCCGTGAGTTCAAATGCTACCGATATGTTGGTTGGACGTTATTGGATAGGCATTGCACCTACCTGAACAAGTATTTGACGTAGCTCTTCAAAGTAAGCTGGGAAGTCTGCTTCTACTTGTAGATCTTCAATGGCCAAGAAAGATGCCATGGACTGGATAAGTTCACCAGCAAGGTCAATATCCTCTGTTCTGACGGTGACCTGTTCATTGGAAATAAATGCCAAATCATCAAAAGCAGGCATCTTCCAAAATCAGGAAGAAAGGAATAAAGACATGCCATTTGATGTGATCCTCCATGCAATGACAGCACTGTCCAAACCTCTGCCAGGAAGATCAGAAGCTTTGTCCCTGCAGCAGTTAAAAAACATAAATCAATAAAAATCAATTCCAATATTCCTTAAAAGTTAAAATGCAACGATAAGAAAGTTTACCCCTCCGAAAGAAAGCTGCAGCCTCAACTATTATACTCTCCCTGATTAGATGAACAACCACAAATAAATTCAACAAGAGGACAAATTCCACTAAAGTCAAAGATACAGGGAGGATCTTGAGTTAACAATAAAAATTATAATGTTCAGCCTTGACCATATGTATCAATCCCATCTTTGAAGTGCGAACAGAATGAAACTGCAGACTTTCACAGCACAGGATTCCTTCTTCACAATGTAGTTACTCTGTTTGCCTTCACACTAGCTCTTAACCAGGTACTGACCCAGTTCTTAAACAATTTAATTCATTAGACACTAATTACCCTTCAGGAGGTATTTGTTTTACACAGAATACTACAGTATACAAAGAGGCCATTTAGCATATTACGCTGGCTCTGTGAAAGAGCAACGCAGTCAGTCTCATTACCTGGCTTTCTCCCTGTATTCCTGCAATTCCTTTAGTTATTTATCTTCCTCCCTTTTGAAAGCTGTTATTGAATCTGTCTTCACATTACAGGTAGTTATCCTATAACACAATAGTTGCACTCTTGTGCGACTTCATGCTATAAAAAATTGCCATAGAAAATCGTTATATTGCACTGTAGAAAGTTTGTGTTATCCAAACAGTGCCCACAATTCATCAATCGCGTTACAGCCAATTCGCATTAATGAAACACTCGTTATAGCAGAAATACCTGTATTTGCATTATAGTTAACCCAGCAATACTAGGAGAAAATCTGTGACAACTGTCTTGCATACTTCCTTTAACCCTCTGCTTCATATCTATGTATCTACTCCTCTGCACAACAAAATAAATCTCCAGTTCTGCAAGGGAGACAAGGACAAACTGTGGGAATGCAACAGTTGTAGGGGATTCAATTGTAAGAGGAACTGATAGTCACTTCTGTGGCCGCAAACAAGACTCTAGAATGCTATGTTGCTTCTCTCGGGTTACAGTCAAGGATGTCCCAGAGTAGCTCAAGAACATTCTGGAGGGTAAGTGTGAACAGCCAGTGGTTGCAGTACCAGTGACTTAAGGTTAAAAAAAAACAGATGGAGGTCCTAAAAACAGAATTTGGGGAGTTAGGAAGTAAGTTGAAAAGTAGGTCATATTAAAAGGTAGTGATCTCATGTTTATTGCCAGTGCCACATGCTTGTCATAGCAGAAATAGCAAGATTTATCAATTGAGTAAATGGCTAGAAAGATGGTGCCAGGTGGAGGGCTTCAGATTCTTGGGACATTGGGACTGGTTCTAGGGGAGGTATGGTACAGACTAGGAACTGGTACAAACTGGACAGGTCACACCTGGGCAGGACTGGGACTGAAGTCCTAGGACAAGTATTTGTTTGTGTGGTTGGGCCAGGTTTAAACTAAATTGGCGATGCAAAGTGGGAACCTAAGCAGGGTGACAAGGCAAAGAGAAATAAGGACAGCAATAAAATGGAAAACGGTAGACAGGTTAAGCAAGGGCATCAGGAAAACAGGACCACAGTACAAGAAGTTAGGATGATTAAAAATGGCAAAAAGACAATTTTGCATCTTAATGCACGAAGCATTTAGAATAAGTAGATGAGCTGACAGTGCAAATCCATGTAAACGGATATGATCTCGTAGCCATTATGCAAACATAGATACAAGATGATCAGGACTGGGAACTCGACATTCAGGGATATTTAACCTTTAGGAAAGAGAGGAGGAAAAGAAAAGGTGATGGGATAACACTGATGAGATGAAATGAGGACAATTGAGAGTGATGACCTAGGCTTGGATAATGTAGAGTCCGTTTGGGTGGAGTTAAATTATAGCAAGGGAAAGACGACGTGGGTAGGAGTAATGTATAGACCTTCAAACAGTAGCCACAATGTAGGAAATGGTGTAAGTCAACAGCTAATCGGGGCATGTAAAAAGAATATGGCGATAATTATAGGTGACTTTAATTTTCATGCTGATTGGGTCAATCAAGTTTGAAAGGGTAGGTATGACACAAATTCATAGAGTGCATTAGGGTTAGTTTCCTAGAGCAATATGTCATGGAAGCACGTCAACCAGGGAACAGGCTATCTTGGATCTGGTAATGGGTAATGATGCAGGTTTAATAAATGGCCTGAGAATAAAAGATCTTCTTGGAAGTAGTGATCATAACATGATGAATGTAAAATTCAGTACGAGAGTGAGTAGCTGGGTTGGAAAGAACTAATTAACTTAAATAAAGGGAATTACAATGAAATGAGGATACAGTTAGCTAAAGTGGACTGAGCAGATACATAAGCAGGAATGACAGTAAACAAGTAGTGGCAGATATTTAAGGAGGTAATTCATGACTCAGCAAAAACATATCCCAGTAAGGAGAAAAGATTCCAAGACAGGGATAAAGCAACTATGACTAACTAGAGAAGTTAAGGAGAAAATAAAGTTGCACGAAAAAGCATAAGGAAGCAAAAGTCAGTGTTAGCCCTAATCACTGGGATAAATTCAGAAGCCATCAAAGGAAGACTAAAAGGATAATAAAGACATAAAATAAATTATGAAGGCAAACTAATGAAGAGCAGTGACAATAAGAGCTTCTTTAAATATATAAAAATATATTTTTAAAAGGAAGAGTAACGTCAAAGTGAACGTAGGCCCCTTAGAAAAATGAATCTGGAGAGATGGTTTTGGGGAACAACGAAATGGTAGAGGAGTTAAACAGTTATTTTGCACCAGTCTTTACAACTGAAGATACTTCAACCATCCCATCAATACTAAAGAATATTGAGTCATAGAGATACACAGCACAGAAACAGACCCTTCGGTCCAACTCGTTCGTGTCGACCAAATATCCTAAATAAATCTAGTCCCATTTGCCAGCATTAAGCCTACATCCCTCTAAACCCTTCCTATTCAAGTACCCATCTAGATGCCAAAAATATGTTGTAATAGTAGCAGCCTCCACCACTTCCTCTGGCAGCTCATTCCATACACGCACCACACTCTGCATGAAAAAGTTGTCCTTACAAATGTGTTTCTCAAATACCTGTTGACTACTGGGGGGTCTAAAGTACAATCCCAATAAGGTGATCATCCCTTTCTTATTTCTCAGTTCCACCCAAATAACTTCCCTGGACGTATTCCCAGGAATATCCTCCGTAAATACAGACGAATCCTTGGATTCTAGAGAAATACTGGAGAATTATTAAACTGCTAATGTGATACCTCGATTCAAAAAGGGAGCGAGGCACAGCAGGTAACTACAGACTGATTAGCCTAACATCTATCGTTGGAAAAATGTTGGAATCAATTATTAAGGGAGTACTGGCAGCACATCTGGCAAAATCATAATCTATTCAAGCAGAGTCAGCATGGCTTCATGAAAATGAAATCATGCATTCAAGATTTTTGAGGAAATCTCAACCAGAGTGGATAGAAGGGAACCAGTAAATGTGATGTATTTGGACTTTCAGAGGCAACATCCTTAACAAAAAGTTAAGTCATAAGACAACGCTCCATGGTGTTGGAGGTAGTATACTGGCATGGATAGGGAATTGGCTAATGGACATATAACAGTCAGATGGGATAAGGGGTTCTTTTCTAGGTTGGCAACAATTAATTGGGGGGTGGGGGGGCAACACAGGGATCAGTGCTGGGATCACAAGTATTTACATAAATATATAATATATCAATGCCATGGAAGCAAGAAGCAAATGTATTGTAGCCAAATTTGCAGACAACACAAAAATAGGAGGAAAGGCAGGTTATGGGTGAGATGCAAATAGTATATTGAGAGGTTAAGTAAGTGAGCAAAAAGTTGGCAGTGGAGTATAATGTAGGAAAATGTGACGTTCTTTTTGTAAGGGAGGACAAAAGAACAGAATACTATTTAAATGGAGAAAAACTGCAGAAAGCTGCGACACAAAGGCACTTGGGGGTACTTGTGCATGAAACACAGTAAGCAAGTACACATGCAGTAGGTGATCAGGACGACAAATGGAATGTTGGCCCGTATTTCAAGGGGATTGGAGTGTAAGAATGGGAAGGTCTTACTGCAACTGTACAAGGTGCTGGTCAGACTACATTTGGAGTATTGTAAGCAGTGTTGATCCTCTTATTTAAGATTTTTTTTTGGAAGTTGTTCAGAGAAGGTTCACTAGGATGATTCCCATGTTGAGGGATTATTTAATGACCAAATGCTAATCAGGTTGGAATTCTACTCACTGGAATTTAGAAGAATGAGAGGTGATCTCATTGAAACGTAGATTCATAAGGGGCTTGAAGAGTCAATGCTGAGAGGATATTTCCCCTCATGGAAGAGTCTAGGACTAGAGGGCACAGTCTCAGAATAAACAGTTACAAAGTTAATACTGAGATGAGGAGGAATTTCTTCTCTGAGGGTTGAGTGTCTTTTGAACTCCTTGCCAGAGACAGCTGTGGGGGCAGAGTCCGTGCAAATATGAAATAGATAATTATTCATCAGTAGGGGAATCGTGTTGCTAAGAAAATGCAGGAAAGTGGAAGAGGAATGTCAGATCAGCCATGATCCGATTGAATAGTGGAGCAGGCTCGAGGGATTGAACAGCCTGCTCCTGTTCTTGTTTCTTATGGTCTTAAGAGTTTTTAAACAATGTTCATCTTGTTTAGTCAACTCTGATCACCACTTGAACGTACTGACTGTTCACAAAAACCTTGCATGCTTGCAGACTTGTGACTCCTTAAATATCTCAATCAGTTAAAAGCAACACATGGTTGAGATAATCAAACTGGAAGGTCTCCAGATTAAGCTCAGCAGCATTTGCTGAACTGAACTGCAACAGGGACCTAAGTGGTGCTATAACTAAGCTTTGAGTTAGGCAAGATAAATTTAGTTAATGTACTTGATCCTGACCTTTATTTTGAGGTGTTCATTTGTATGGACAAGGTCAAACTCATGCGGATTGTCACATTGTCATAGATTTGTACAGCACGGAAACAGACCCTTCTGTCCAACTCGTCCATGCGGACCAGATATCCTAAATTAATCTGGTCCCATTTGCCAGCATTTGGCCCATATCCCTTTTAAATCCTTCCTATTCATGTACCCATCCAGATGCCACTTAAATGTTGTAATTATACCAGTCTCCACCACTTACTCTGGCAGCTCTTTCCATGCATGCATCACCCTCTGCGTGAAAAAGTTGCCCCTTACGTTGCTTTTAAATCTTCCTCCTCTCACCTTAAACATATGCCCTCTAGTTTTGGACTCCCCTATCCTGGGAAAAAGACCATGGCTATTCATCCTATCCATGCCACTCATGATTTTATAAACCTCTAAGGTCACCCCTCAGCCTCTGATGATGCAGGGAAAATAACCCCAGTTTGCTTGGCCTCTCCCTATAGCTCACTGTGATGCCCTGTGAAGTAGCACAGCCATCAAAGAAATAATTCCCACTTGGGCAAAATCCCAGAAAGCATCGACAATTGAAGACGCCTTCCAGAGAAGAAGATGGGAGAAAACACAGAGAGATCAGGAAGTGTTTTTAAAAAAGGAATGGCTTATGGTCCCTATTAATCTATTTTTCTTCAATGAGTATGTAAATTATGTAAGCCTACCCTTGTAACTGAGCATGCTAAATCCTAGGATCATTCCTGATTTTCCTAATGCAGCAATCTACATTTAAAGATACGGTTCTTAAATTCACATGCAGCAGTCCAAGTGTAGCTTCACTATTGTGTTATACAATGTTAAAACAAGTTAACTCCTTTTGTTATCAAAGAACATTTCCTGTAGTGCATAACAGCTAGTTTGCTGCTAGGCGGAGTGATAATAAAAATATCTGGCTTACGAAATTGATCTTGATTGCTTCTGAATATAAATAATTGAAGAACAGGAGAATAAAGTTGACAAATTACAGATTTTTCAAAGGCTAATAACTGCAGTAACAAGCAAATGCAGTCAAGTAAACCATGGTGTTGCATTTACATTTGAAATGCATCCCAATTCTTAACTGACCTGTTAGACAGTATAGATTGGATAGCTTCAATCAATGGTCAATTATTACAGCCAGTTCTCAGCGCTAAGATTGCAAAAAATAATTCAAGAGCTGCATGAGTGTCATAAAAAGGATCCACATTTACAGAGTACAAATTGTCAACTGGACAGTGAATTTTATCTGCATCATGGTGTCAGTGCTAGTTTTCAGAACAATTATACCTTTTTTCTCCCATTCTCACCCCACCAGGAAAATTGGAACAAACAGCTCCATAATAACAGAAAAATGCTTGCAAGTGGAACAAAGTGACAATCCACAGTGGACCTATAAGCATATAATGTAGTATCAATGTGCTGAAGGACCCTTGGAAATAAAAATCTTGCAAGAATAATTGTAAAGAAGGTTGCTCAGGGTTTGGTTTGAAATCATTATCCTGAACATATGTATGATAAATGTGAGGCCATTCACTTTGGAAGCAAAGACAGGAGGATGTATTATTATCTGAATGACTATAAATTGAGAGGGGAGCATGGGTAATGAGATCTGGGTGCCCTTGTACACCAGTCACTGAAAGTAGGCATTCAGGTGGAACACGCAGTCAAGAGAGTAAGTAGTATGTTGACCTTTGTATCAAGAGGATTTGAGTACAGGAGCAATGATGTCTTGTTGCAAACATATTGGAATAGTGTGTGTAGTTTTGGTCTCTTTGTCTGTGGAGGAATATTCTTGCTGTAATGGGACTGCAACAACAGGTTTACCAGACTAACTCATGGGATGGCAAGACCGACATATGAAGAGAGGTTGAATCAGTTAGGATTATATTCATTGGGGTTCAGAAGAATAAGGGGGTGTCTCAAAGACACCCATGAAATTTTAACATGACTAGACAGGCACGATGCAGGAAGGTTCCTGATGACAGGGGAGTCCAGAACTAGTGGGTCACAGTCTAAGGATATGGGTAAACCATAAAGAACTAAGATGAGGAGAAATTTCTTTTCAGAGAATAGTGAGCCTTGGGAATTCGATACACAGTGGAAGCCAAAGCATTGGATCCATGGAGACAAAGCAAGCTAATGTTTTGAGTCTAGATGACTCTTCATTAGAGCTGACATGGGGGAAGGCAGCATTTACGCTATAGTTGGGGTGGGTGGTGGTGTAGGGTGCTGGTGGAAAAAAGATGTCGATAGTTTAAATTAAGTAATAGGAATGCGACAATGGCAGAACAACGGTGTGTCTGACTGCCAGACTTGAAAGACAATTCAGTCCCACAGGGGTAGGGGGAGGGGAGAGGACATGATGACAAAGAATATAACAAGTGAAGACTAAAGAAAGGGAAGAAATGGGAGAATAGAACAGGTAATGATAAAAGAAAGGGAAGAAATAGGAGTTGGTTCACAATTTGAATGTGTTGAACTCAATATTTAAGTCCAGAATACTGTAAAGTGCCTAGTCTGAAGAGGAGATGTTGTTCCTCCAGTTTGCGCTATGATTCACTGGAGCACTGCAGCGTGCCATGGACAGATAAGTGGGCATGTGAGCAGGATGCTGTGTTAAAATGACTAGTTATGGGAAGATCGGGGTCATGCTTGCACACAGTCTGGAGGTGCTCTGCAGAGCGGTCACCCAGTCTGCATTTGGTTTCTCCAATGTAGAGTAGGCCACACTGGATGCAGCAAATACAATACACAAGACTGAAGGAGGTACAGGTGAAATGCTGCTTTCACCTGGAAAGTCTGTTTAGGCCCATGGAGGGGAGTTGGTGAAGGGACAGGTGTTGCATCTTCTGTAATTACATGGTAAGATACCATGGGAAGGGAGGGTGGTGTTGGTGGTCATGAAATGGACTATGGTGTCCCAGGGAGAACGATCCCTGTGAAATGCAGATGGAGGAGTGAGGGGAAGATGTGTTTGGTGGTGCCGTTCTGCTGCAGTTGTCTGAAATGGCAGAGAATTGATCCTTTGAAGTCGGAAGCTGGTGGGATGAAAAGTGAGGAAAAGGGGTACCCGATCACGCTGTTGTGAGTGATGGGAAGGGGACAAGGGCAGAAGCACGGGTGATAGGTCAGAAAAGGTTGAGGGCACTGTCAACCACAGTGAGCAGGAAACCAGAAACCATGTCAGCAGCACTGTTTTGAAAGGTGGCATCATCTGAACAGATGTGACGTAGGCGAAGGAAGGAGGAGAATGGATAGAGTCCTTGCAGGACATGGGGTGTGAACAGCTGTAGTGATGGGAGTCAGTGGCTTTGTCTTGGATGGCAGTGGACAACTTATTCCCTGAAATGGAGACAGAGAGGTCAAGGAAAGGAACTGTTGGAAATGGATGATTATGAAATTTATAGCGAGGTGGAAACTGGAGGCAAAATAAACAAATTTTTCAACGTCCTGGCGGGAGCATGACGCGGCACCAAAACAGTTATTGATGTACTGGTAAAATAGTTGTGGGAGGGGCCAGTATAGGACTAGAACAAGGATTGTTCCACATAACCCATAAAGAGGCATGCATAACTGGGTCCCATGTGAGTGCCCATAGCCACTCCTTTGACTTGTCAGAAGTGAGATGAATTAAAGGAGAAACTGTTCAGGGAGACAAGTTCAGCCAGGCAGAGGAGGGTGGTGGTGGATGGGGAATGTTCAGGCCTCAGGCTGAGAGTTTGCAAACCATCCTGATGGGGCATGGAGGTATAGAGGGATTGAACATCCATGGTGAAGGGCATCAGAGGGCATCACACTTCACTTCAGCTCTGATGAAGAATCATCTAGACTGAACATGTTAGCTTGATCTCTATGGATACTGTCTGACCCACTGTGACCTCCAGCTTTTATTGCTTTCACTACAGATTTCAGCATCTGCAGCAATTTGTTCCTCCAGAAGATTGGATGATTTCAACGAGTTGGATATAGTAATTGGGGCGAAAAGCAGGAACATGCTATTGAGTTGGATGATGAGCTCTGACATTATGAATGGGCAAGTAGGCTTGAAAGACCAAATGGTCTAACTTTGCTCCATTTTTCAATGTTTCAATGAGACACGTACCGTTTGTAAGAGAATTACTGACATTAATATTTACAGTTGAGAGCTCAACTGCTCCTTGACACACAATTGATGGTTTCTGCAAAAACAGAAGCTTTGAATTTAAATAACACAGATCAAAAAAAGGATCAGAATGATAGAGAACTTTTCCTATGGAGAGATTTTTCTCTAAAGCCTTTGAGGTCATAAGGAAATTCACATGAGTTAACTTTTCCAAATTCCTATGAGCTACTCTATTAGCTGGCATGGTGGCACAGTGGTTAGCACTGCTGCCTCACAGCTCCAGGGACCTGGGTTCGATTCCATCCTCAGGCGACTGTCTGTGTGGAGTTTGCACATTCTCCCTGTGTCTGCACGGGTTACCTCCAGGTCCTTTAGCTTCCACCCATATTCCAAAGAGGGGCATGCTAAATTACCCCGTAGTGTCCAGGGATGTGCAGGCTAGGTGTGCTAGCTATGGGAGACGTGGTGTGGACTTGTTGGGCCAAATGGCCTGTCCCTATACTGTAGGGATTCTAGATAGTCTTAAACGATGTTTCAGGAGAGAATATTAAAGACCAATCCACTTTAAAAGAAAATTAAGAACTCACATTAACACAGCATCTTTCATGACCTTATAACATCTAAAAGCACTTCACAACTAATTTATACTTTTTCTAATGTATTCTTTCAAGTATAGTCCCTCTTTTAATGTAAAGAAATGTGGTATACAAAAGGCAATAAAAAAATCATCAGAGCACCTGTTTTAGGTCTTAATGACTAATAAATGTTAACCATGAAAAGGTCCTCTGCACTTCTTCAAATGTGTTGTGGAATTTTTGCATACACACTGAAATGTCAGCCTAGATTAGACATTTGAATCTTTGGAGTAAAACGTAAACCCACAAACTTCAGGTTACATGTTCCCCACAAGCTCAGGGCTCCTCACATTTTGTAATAAACACACTTCTACTATGCTCAGTACCGAGTCACTGAAATAGTGGATAGGTTTTGCCATTCCAAAACCCTTTGAATGGGGCAGTCTTGAACTCTAGGCAGAAAATTGACACAGGGTCATAGCATTGCTCATCTTCCTTATCTAATCCAAAGAATGCCATATTGGACAACACTGAAGAAGAAGACTGGAAACTTGCACAAACATAATCGATTAGACCTGTTGTGATGAGTTATATAAACATTTCATAGGATTATGTTAGACATACAGCAAAGAAATAGGTCATTTAACTTAATCAGTCCATATTAGTATGAATCCTCAATACTGGGTTCATCCACCTATTCTCATCTAAACCACTGCATCACTGATAATCATGGCAAACAGCACTAATGTGAAGGCTGTAACAGCTTTCCTACACAAGGCCCATTCAGCAATGAAGAACAGTAACGTCTTACATTGATTGGAGAGTCAAGGCTGTCTGAAAAGGGAATCTGACAAAAGGTTTCCTCTCTTGTCAACAGGAAATCTAGTAACATCAAAGCAACAGTAGAGTTGTATGTACATTTCTGGGGAGTCAAAACAGATAAACGCCATAAGCAGTTCAGACTCATCAAAACAATACCAGAGGTGACAAATTACAAATAGGAGGAGAGATTTCAGATTCTTGGATGATCTTCAAAATGGTGCAATGAAAGGATAAAATGAAATTCAATTAAGGTTCTTAAAATTATTTAAAAATTTAACAATGTAAGTGAGAGAAGACTACCTTCCCTGATAGGTAAGCCAATTAGGAAGATTATTATTGTAAAATTACTCCAAGAAAATCAAGTTTAGGCACAAGATACAAGTGAAGCAAACACCATTGCATCTTTTAAGAGATAGATGTTGGAAGTCAAGGAAGACATGAAACTGTGGAAACACAGCAAAACTGTGACACTAGGTTGGATTACTCTAGCATGTCAGTCCATGAATATGATGGTTGCAGTGGCATCCTTCTCTGTTGTGAACTTCTACAGGTCTGTAGTATTGTTTGTAAAATAAATTTATTTTTTCAAGTCAGTTTAGTACACTAATCTTACCTCTCCATTTGCATTCATTTTAATGTTGAGCTGTCCACCATCTCTTAGAGTTGTGAAGCAGACATCCAGTGGTATACTGGTACATTCAATGTCATCAGGTATGAGGAAGTTCTGATTCATCCACATCACAACCTGTAAAGAGCACAGAAAATGAGACAGAGAGGGGTAAGCATAACCAGACAGCTCTCTACATACCATAGAAGAAATTCATGCTCAGTAACTGCATCAGGTAGGTTCATATAGATTAAACCGGAACTGTTAACTGAGCACCAACTAATTCTCAACACACATGACACCTACCCATCTCTCGTAATTCAGCCATCTGCTTAATTTTAGTTGTTTTGAAGACTTTTTTTAATCCAATCATGGGATATGGGTCTTGCTGGCTGGTCATGCATTTATTGCCCATCCCTAGTTGCCTGGAGGGCAGTTTAGGGTTGACAACATTGCTGTGGGTCTGAAATCACATGTAGTCCAGACCACATAAGGATGGCAATTTTTCTTTCCTAAAGGATATTAGTGACCTAGGCAGGTTTATACAACAATTGACAATGTTTGCCACTGGGCTAGATCTTTTATTAAATTCAAATTTCACCATACTGAAATTCAAACTCATTCCATTAGAATGTTAGCCTTGGGCCTTCAATTACTGGTCTTGTGGCATGACCATTAAGCCATTCCTCCCCAAATGAAACTAAAGCTTCAGACAGTCACACTGGACTGAATTTAACAGGTCCACCAACAGCTGGTTTGTAGGCGATGGTGGGCATTAAATTCAGAGGGATATCCTGTTGCATACCCACTTGCCACAGAGTGTCAGTAATTTTATGAAGTGGGCATGAAGGTAATGCCAAGGTGACGGGAGGAAACATTTTAAAGATACCCTGAAACCAACTTGAAGAACATTGGTTTTGACATTAAAGGCCAGGAAGGGAGGGTCCAGCATATGACCCCACATCACCAAAGTATAGCTGGCTTTGAAACAGGTGGATAATGAAAGCCAAAGACAGAAGGGTGAGAAGAAAGCTCAAAAAGTCATGCAACTACCCATCAACCACAAATTGATCAACAGACTGATCAATAACTGACTTTTAATATGGTTTTGGAATTTTGTTTTTAAAAAGTGCTCATTCTTCCTGAGTGTCTTATTTTCCCTTTTTCACTTCCTTGACTTTTCACTGCTTTTACCACTACTTTGAGCAGACTTTCTATCTTTCTCTTTGTCTTTCTTGCTCTGCTTCTGTGGCAAACATCTTTCTTTTTCCAAGGAACCACCAAGATTGACTGTCATCGAGAGTAATGTGTTTCAAAGAAAAAGGTTATATGAAATGGTAGCTACTACAGAGGCGACTACAGTGAGAAACATATTACATGCAATGCACAGCACGTTCTTACCATTAAGTGTTTTCTTTTGAATTTCCTATTATTTAATGGCTTTCGTATATTTACATTAATTAACTCTAATTTTGGTCCCCGCACATGGAAACATTTCTCCTAACAAACCTAGTCATTGTCGTAAAAGAGTTCTATCAGGCTTTCCCTCTTTAGCAGGTAAAAGAACCACAGCATGTTTAGTCTTTCCTAATAACTATATGCATATAGTTATTAGGAAAGACTAAACGTGCTGTGGTTCTTTTACCTGCTAAAGAGGGAAAACCTGATAGAACTCTTTTATAGCAGCAGCAACCTACAGACGCAGAAATGTGGGTAACAGGGAGGTCTGCTGAACGTAATAGCTGTGCTGCATTTGCATTTTCTTGCCCACCAGCAGGCAAAATTGAACATCTGGCTCAATGTCATCTGGGAAAGCCTACAACCAGGGAGATGAAATGAGAAAAAGGAGCAATCTATGAAGGTGTCTGGAGTGGGGAGGGCTGTTGCGGAGATGGACTCAGTTCTTGGTAGAGATTGTGCATTAAGCAGAGATGCAGGGGGATTTCAAAGGCTCATTACAGTGTTTTAAAGTGTGTGCACTTCCTATTCATACTTTCAGTCTCTCCTTTGCACAGCCCCGTCCAGCTTAATCTTTTAATTGTACTCTTCAATTTGAGTTTTAGTTCATCACACACCTCTTGCCCCTTCTGATGAATCCACAACTCATTCTTTGCAAGTATTTTAAATCTTGGCAATATTCAGCTTTTTACTTGTTCCTACAGCATTCAAAATTACATGCTTGGCAAAACTTAATTATTATACCCTCAGTTATTTTAATGGTAATCAGCTTTACTAAAC
This sequence comes from Rhincodon typus, assembly GCF_021869965.1. Taxonomy (NCBI): domain Eukaryota; kingdom Metazoa; phylum Chordata; class Chondrichthyes; order Orectolobiformes; family Rhincodontidae; genus Rhincodon; species Rhincodon typus. The sequence continues at coordinate 53,516,203 of NC_063346.1, forward strand.
CTGTGGCCTTTCATCTTGGTTTCTAAATTAAGAATAACTAACATAAGATGTAGGTGGTGATAAAGAAGTGTTCTAACTTACCCTCTGCACACGATCACTGACTGTGAAGGTGACATAACTCTGAGGTTCAGAAGCAGTCCCTGGAGTGCACTGGGCATACATTGAGAATCGAGGCAGCTGCCTTGTTAGCTCGAATACGTGGAACTGCATGCTAAGTAAAAATATCACAATATATCCAATTTCATCCACAGAACTCTGCATTACTTTTGCTTCTACGGTACAACAATATAATTTTACAGCCACGTTTTCTCATTGGTATCGACTCTCTCAGAGTTGATTTTTACAGTAAAGAGATCAAGTTCTCACAGGTTACTAAGTAATGTCCTGTAACTTATACACTTGCAGAAAAATTGAAACTGTTTCTAGGTTATGTTTAGACATTACTGATTGCCCTCCTCTGGGTGAGACAGTAATGCATCTAATTATTATAAATTCCCTTAATTGTTAAAGTAAACCCCCTTATTCACATCTCAGAAACTTACAATATTCACATAATAAACGAGTGTGAATTACATTAATGGTCATGTTAATAAAAATTACTGATATTCCACACAAAAACTCTCAAACAGCAAAAATAAGTATGCATTATAGGAACATGATTAGGCCATTACCATTCAACTGATCATAGCAATCCATCCTTTTGCTCCCAAATCATTACCCTCTCTCCTGTTAATAACCTTACTCCAGCCAGTTACCAAACTTCTTTTTAATAGGGACACACAGTAAAAAGTTAATTTGTTTTGATACTATTTTGAGCAATGCCACAGACTGAGTAGGTAGACAGTCTTTGGTTTAATGTTTTGTCCAAAAGACAAGAGCTCTAACAATGTAAAACTTTCTCGGTATGCACAAATATAAACGTGGTCAAATTCCGAGGAACAGCTTTAAATTTTATCCTTTCAGCTCAGATTCAACTGAGCAAACTGACACACTGCCTCAGTAAATTTCTATATACTTATGGTCCTAAGTTACAACAGATCTGTCTCGCCTCCCTCTCCAACATGGGATAGTTATGTCTGTGTCTTATGCCTCACATTTTCCCTTGCAAACAGATTGAAGAAAATTAATATTCATATTGTCACTTTATAATACATTGGAGAGTAAATGTTTGCCTCCACAATGCACATGAACAAAGGCTTGACACTCTACCTTAGGCAGGCTCACAATGGCATCCCATTGTAGTGTACTTTTCACATCTACAAATAGTGGCATCTATCTGTCTCTATTGAAACAAAATCAGAAATTGCTGGAAAAACTCTGCAAGTCTGGCAGCATCTATGGAGAGAAAGCAGAGTTAAAGTTTCGGGTCTAGTAACCCTTTTTCAGAAGGGTTACTGAAGCCAAAATGCAAACTCTGCTTTCTCTCCACAGATGCTGCCAGACCTGCTGAGTTTTTCCAGCGATTTCTGATTTCCAGCATCTGCAGTTTTTTGGTTTTCTGTCTCTATTTAGTTGGCTTTAAGCTGTATTGAAATAAAAGCATCTGCAATTTACATATAATGCCATTTCTGAAGGGCACAACCAGACCTGTACCTTACTGCCCCACTGCTCACCTGTTTCTGTAGCCCACATAAGCCTTGATATGCAGATCCACTGGGATATCTTTGGGTGGAATGATGGGGACAAAGATTTGTCCTGAGAGATTGTGTGCACTGGGATGAACCACATGAGACTCTCCGTCAAATATACCCTCAGCAAAGATAAGCACAGCCCGAATAATGGTATCTATATAAAGACACACACTTTATAAAATGAAGAAACAATTAGATCTAAAAAGATCACCCATATTTACCTGGAAGGAGCTGAGAAAACCAGCTTGGTGAATATAAAGGCAGAAGTAAGGTTTTGCAAGTACAGCAGATGCTTCCCCACACCCCTGCATGTTGTCCAATATTTTATTAACATTTGAATAAGGTACAGGGGTTGTGTTTGAAAAAATTACAAATAAGTTTCAGTAAACTAATGCACCACTTTGCAAATACGTAAAAATCACACTTGCGATAACCAGACATTTTTTCCCAAGTGATGAGAGTTGAGGAAAAGCTGTTTGCTAAGATACTGGCAAAATACCCATTCTCTTCCTTAAAATAGTGATAGCAGAAATAATGCCATCATTAGAACACAATTATTGTTCTCAATTACTGGCTTGTAATAGATTGTTTCCGTTTTGCATGATCAGTGGCATTCAGATTCAACCAAACAACTGATTCAAAAATTTTGATCATGTTAATATACAAAATGATGGATTACTGCAATATTATAGTCACAATTTAACTTTTAAAATTCCAAATCAGAAACCAAAGAGGCCAAACCATTCAATACAATATCAGATAGGCACCCTGTTCATTGATGTTTTCTCGCTATCTGCAGCTTAAAATGTCTCAAGGCAAGGCAGACTCACCATTGGATGTAGAAATGCTCAGCTCTACATGAGGACGTTGGTTGGCAGTGTCTACATTGACAGAAAGGCCTGTTTGCAGTTGTGTATTGGCTGGAATAATGCCTATCTGTCCATCCCCGTCTCCACCAAAGGCACTCAAGGCAACCTAACACAAATGCAAAATGTACACATTTGGTTAGCTCATCAGTCACCTACTTAATGTTCTCCTGACATTCTGCCACGCCAGAGTATTGCTCCTTGTATGTGACCCGAAGAAGCAGTCACTAGCAAAATGCAGGAGGACTTAAATTTCACTTTACACTGTCTCATCTAGCACATCTAAGGCAAGTAAAGCATCGGTTAGACACATTGTACTTGCAGAACAGGGATGGAAGGCAAGATAATTACAGAAAGAAAAAACTTATTTGAGCAAACCAGATGAGTGACCATAGCAGAAAAATAGCAGTTTGAGCTTAGTGTGTCGATTCCTATAACACTTTTGAGAATGTTTTCAGCAAATGACAATTGACATCTGACATCAGTAACAATAATTGTTGTTTAACGTCCTACCTACCTTTGAATTTTCTTCATAGTTACGCAGTTCGAGCAGCAAGTTCTGTTTCCGCTGGCTCAGCTCACGGATCAAGTCTTGTTCTGCATTTGTGTCCATCAAATTCCCTCTCATCTCTTGATCAGCAGGCAGATAACCTCGAACTACAGAGTGAAAGACAAGAAATCTAGATTAGCTACTTCTCCTTTTCTTCTGAATCCTGATAGAGATCTCAGCCAAATGGGTCCTTTTTATAAATGATAGTGGACGATATGGGCTGAATTTTGACTGGGGGCAGCAACCATTAGTCCACTAATTGTCTTTAACTGGGAAATCTATTACAATCTAAGAGGTGCCTGGCCACTCACCAATAGAGGCCTGGGAATCAGACTGGGACTATAGGTTCTCCCCAACAGAAACACATTGCAATGGGATCCTGACAACACCAAATCCAGACTGGCATGACTCGAAAGGCTGAATAGCCCATGCCGGCTCCTATTTTCAATGCTTCTCTAATGTAAGAAGAAGTGTGTGTTGGTCAGGGTGCTGGGTAAACAGGGCAGGAAAGTGACAATTGCAGTGAAGAGAAGGAAGAATGCCTTTTTTGTTTCAGCAGGCTTCTCACAGTTAGGAAGGAGAGATCACATCCAGAATGAGGCACAGCCCATGTTAGTATTAGTTTGGGGACACTGGGGGCAGCGCAAGAATTCAGTTCAGAGGGGAAGAGGTGCTTTTCGCTTGCTTTTTTGGCTCATGGTTTATAAGGTTTGTTTTAAAACAGGATATATTGAAGTCCAGGATCAGGGGCCCAGCACAAAACAAAGTGACATCATTGCAAAACTGTATGTTTATTGTTTGGTAATTTGCTAATTTAGCTGCTAATTTGATTATCTATTACAAGTTACTTTCAGACTGAGGACAAATAGGATAAATAGTTACAGATTACAAACAAAAAGACCAGTGGGAATTTTTTAAAAAACGTGTTAAGAATTAAGTGAATAAGGTCCAGGTCCAGGCGATGTGTCCTATCTGTATGATTTGACAGCTGGTGGACCCCATTGTGCTTCATAGTGATTACATCTGTGGCAAGTCTTGGTCACTTGAGGAACTCTGGCTCAGAGTTATTGAGCTGGAGTCTGAGCTTCAAAAACTGCTACACGAGGGCAAGGAAGACGTTATCTGGATGCTGTGATTCAGGAGGCAGTCATACTCTTTGATTAAATACCTCAAATTTGGTCAGTGGTCAGGTATAGGAGGGTATGATTATGAGTGAGGCAGGCAGAGGGATCCAGAACATAGTACTGAACAAGCCTCAGCCCCGGACCTTGTCTAACAGGTTTCAGATTGTTGCTCATTGTGTGGATGAGGATGGGAGCTGTAGTGAGGATGCGCAAACTGACCATGCTGTGCACTTTAGTACAGGGAGCCATTCAAAAGCAAGGAGAAAAAGAGAAATGTACTTGTAATTGAAAAGTAGGGGAAAAGACACTGTTTTCTCTGTGGCCAGGATCAAGGCTCCCAAAAGCTGTGCTGAATGCCTGGTGCCCACGTCAAGGATCTCTCACCTGGGTTGCAGGGGAACTTGGAGTACAGGAAAAGATCCAGTTGTCGTGGTCTACGTAGGTACCAATGAGAGAAGTAAAAAAAGTGGTTCTGCTGAGGGAATATGAGCAGCTAGAGGCTAAATTAAAAAGAAGTACCAAAAAGTTACTAACTTCCAGATTACTACCTCAAGTATGGGTTTGAATTCACAGGACATGGGAATCAATACTGGGGAAGGAGGGAGCTGTTCCGATAAAGGCGGTGACTTGGTGGTGGTACCGTATCCTGTAAAGTTTTAAAATTGTTAGTGATGTGATAGATTGTTACCAGAAAACAAAAAGGGAAAAAATGTGTGAATGTCATATTGCACCAAAAAACATAAGTGTTGGGAAACTCAGTAACAGAACAAACTTAAAAGCCTTGTATCTGAATTCACAAAGCATTCAGAATAAGATAGACAAACCAATGGTACAAATCGAGTTAAATCGAGGTTTTTTTTAAAATTCATCTGTGGGATGTGGGCTTTGCTGGCTGGCCAGCACTCATTGCATGTCCCTAGTTGCCTTTGAAATGGTGGTGGTGAGCTGCCTTTTTCAACTGTTGCAGTCCACGTGCTGTGGGTTGACCCACAATGCTGTGAGGGAGGGAATTCCAGGATTTTGACCCAGTGACAGTGAAGGAACGGTGATATATTTCCAAGTTCAGGATGGCATGTGGCTTGGAAGGGAACTTGAAGGTGGTGGTGATCTCATGTATCTGCTGCCCTTACCCTTCTAGGTGGAAGTGGTTATGGGTTTGGAAAGTGTTGTCAATGCTAACACCCAGGATATTGATAGTGGAGTATTCAGTGATGGTAATACCATTTAAAGTCAAAGAACTTTGGTTAGATTGTCTCTTATTGATGATGGTCATACACTGGCATTTGTGTGGTGCAAATGTTACTTGTCACTTATCAGCCCAAACCTAGATATTGTCCAGATCTTCTGACATTTGAACATGGAAGGCTTCAATATCTGAGGAATCGTGAATGATACTGAACATTGTGCAATAATTGGTGAACATCCCCACTTCTGACCTTATGATGGAGGGATGCTCACTGATGAAGCAGACGAAGGTGTTGGGCCTAGGACACTACCCTGAGGAAATCTGGTCACAAGGACTTTAAACTAGTTATCTGGATAAGGGGCTTTCAATGCAGTACTTAGGGTATTGTACTTAAATGCGCAAAGTAAATGAAGCAAAGGAAATGAGTTTGTCAAAGATTGAAATTGGCGGGTATGATGTAGTGAGCATCGCAGATACATGGCTACAAGCGGATTAGGGCCAGGAACTAAATATACATGGATATGCAAACTATCAAAAGCACAGGCAAATGGGCAAAGGGCCAAAGTTGCCTGGTTAGTAAGAAATGAAATTAAAATCGATACCCAGAAGTGATATGGGGTCAGAACACCCTGACGGGTGTTATGTACAAGTCTCCTTAACTAGCTAGGATGTGGGGAAGAAAATAAATCAGGAGATAGAAAAGACATGTAAAAAAGGCACTATTACAATAATCATGAGGGACATCAATATTCAATATGAAAAATCAGTCCAAGAAAAGGAATTTGTGGAATGTCTGCGTGACAGCTTTTTTTGAGTAACTTGTGTACAGTCCACTGGGGAACAGGCAATTCTTGATTTGGTGATGTAGAACATAGAACATAGAACAATACAGCACAGTACAGACCCTTCGGCCCACAATGTTGTGCTCATCTATTATCCTACTAAGAACAATCTACCCTGCATACCCTACATGTGGCTATCCAAGAGTCGCTTAAAAGTCTCTAAAGTATCTGACTCCACTAGCACTGCCGGCAGCGCATTCCACATGCCTACCACTCTCTATGCGAAGAACCTACCTCTGACATCTCCCCTATACGTTCCTCCAATCACCTTAAAATTATGCCCCCTCGTAATAGTCATTTCCGCCCTGGGAAAAAGTATCCGACTATCCACTCTATCTATACCTCTCATCATCTAGTACACCTCTATCAAGACACCGCTCATCCTTCTTCGCTCCAATGAGAAAAGCCCTAGCTCCCTCAACCTTTCCTCATAAGACCTGTCCTCCAGTCCAGGCAGCATCCTGGTAAATCTCCTCTGCACCCTCGCTAAAGCTTCCACATCTTTCCTATAATGAGGTGACCAGAACTGAACACAATATTTTAAGTGGTCTAACCAGAGTTTTATTGAGCTGCAGCATAACCTCATGGCTCTTAAACTCAATTCCCCTGCCAATGGAAGGCAACACACCATACGCCTTCTTAACAACCCTATCGACTTGGGTAGCAACTTTGAGGGATCTATGGCCGTCGACCCCAAGATCCCTCTGTTCCTCCACACTGCCGAGAATCCTGCCATTAACCCTGTATTCTGCATTCAAATTCGACCTTCCAAAATGATTCACTTCACACTTTTCTGGGTTGAATTCCGTCTGCCACTTCTCTGCCCAAAGAAGTGTAATGAGGCAAACTGATTAGGGAACTTAAGGTGAAGGAACCCCTGGCAGGCAGTGATCATAAGATAATATCCACCTGCAGTTGGGAGCAAGATGCTTGAATCAGATGTAGCAGTATTACAAAGTAATTACAAAGACATGAGAGGGGGGCTGGCCAGAGTTGACTGGAAGGAGAGCCAAGCAGGGAAGATAGTGGAGCAGCAGTAGCATGAGTTTCTGAGAGGTAATTCAGAAGGCACAGCAGAAATTCATCCCAAGGATGAAGAAACATACTAATGGGAGAACAAGGCAACCATGGCTGACAAGAGAACAAGGGACAGAATAAAAAGAAAAGGAAAAGCATAGAATGTGGTGAAAATTCATGGCAGGCCAGAGGATTGGAAAGCCTTTAAAAACCAGAAAGGAACAACTAAAAAAGCAATAAAGGGGGAGAAGATGAAATATGTGAGTAAGCTAGTAATATAAAAGAGGATTGATAGAGTTTTTTTAAAGATACATGAAAGGTTAAAAAAAGGCAAGAGTGGAACATTGAACCGCTGGAAAATGAGGCTGGAGAAGTAGTAATGGGGAACAAAGAAATGGCAAAGAAACTGATGAGGTACTTTGTATCAGATTTCATGGTGGAAGAATCAGCAACATACTAGAACTTCAAGTGAGTCAGGGGCAGAGGTGAGAATGTAGCGGCCATCAGTAAGGAGAAGGTTCTGGAAAGCTGAGAGGTCTGAAGGTGAAAAAAAAAATCACCCAGACTGAATGAAATACACCCCAGGTTTCTGAAGGAGATAGCTGAGGAGGTGGCTGGGAAGATTGTGGAGGCAATGGTGGAGATCTTCCAGGAATCAATGGAGTCAGGGACAGTCCCAGAGGACTGGAAAACGGTTAATATAACATCCCTGTTTAAGAAAAGGAAAGGGACAGAAGATGGGAAATTATCGGCCGGTTAGCCTGACCTCAATCATCGGTAAGATTTAACAGCCCATTATTAAGAATGAAATTGGTGAGTACTTGGAAGTGCAGAGTTAAATAGGGTTGACTCAACATGGCTTTGTCAAGGGGAGATCATTTCTGACAAATCTGTTACAAATCTTCGAGGAGAAAATGAGCAAGTTAGACAAAAGAGAGCCAGAGGATTGATCTATTTGGATTTCCAGGAGGCCTGTGACAAGGTGCCATATAGGAGGCTGCTAAATAATGTAAGATCCTATTGTGTTCAGGGCAAGGTACTGCCATGGAAAAGGGAATTGGCTGACTGGCAGAAGGTAGAGAGTGGGGATAAACAGGCCTTTTCCAGGATGGCAGCCATTGATTGTAGTGGAGTTCCGTATGAGTGACAGAAGGAATACGATGTGGGAAAGTGTGGGGTTATACACTTTGGTAGAAAGTTTAAGGGCACAGATTATTTTCTAAACGGGGAAAGGCTTTGGAAATATGAAGCACAAAAGGACTTAGGAATCCTCGTTCAAGATTCTCTTAAGATTAATGTGTAGGCTCAGATGGCAGTTAGGAAGGCAAATGTAATGTTAGCATTCATTTGGAGAAGGCTAGAATATGAGAGCAGAGATGTACTGCTGAGGCTGTACAAGGCTCTGCTCAGACAGTATTTAGAATATTGAGAGCAGTTTTGGGCCCCATATCTTAGGAAGGATGTGTTGGCTTTAGAAGGGATCCAAAGGTGGTTTACAAGAATGATCCTGCGGCTGAACAGCTGGTCATATGAGCAGTTGAGGTCTCTGGTTTGAAGGACGTGGTATGTATTTCATTGAAACTTGCATAATAGTGAGAGGCTTGGATGCAGTGGACATGAGGAACATGTTTCCACTGGCAGGAGACTAGGACTCAAGCGTATAGCCTCACAGTGAAGGGAAAACCTTTAGAACTGACATAAGAAGGAATTTCTTCAGTCAGAGTGGCGAATTTTGAATTTTGCCAGAGAAGGCTGTGAAAGCCAAATCATTATATGCTGATAATTCATGCCCAGAAAGAATCATTGGACAGAAGAATGCAGGAATGCTATTTTCATTCTTTCCAACCTAATTGCAACTGTCTTAAAGTGACCATAACCAGATGAAATGAACCAATTCGATGCAGAGCACAGATCTAGTTCGTACTATTTGATCTGTATATCTTATCACTATCTCAGAGACCTAAGCCATTTCCCTACACACAATACAGTACATTGGGGTTAATGGTGAATTTCTGATTAGAATTTACTTCAGTCAGGGAAAGATGCATGGTCTACCTTCCCCTTCAACCGAGCAGCAGATGAGCTGCTTCTGTCCATCCATCCTGTAGTCTTCCTCCACAATTCCAGCAACACAGGAGGTGAAGTTGTCCTTGAAGATGACTTCACCAGTACGGTCACTGCGTGCATCAATCTGCCAGGTAATTCAAAGACAGTATCAATAATGATCATCCATCTTAATGCCAATAATACAGATGGCAAGTAAATAAGTATACTTTGCATTTCTGACTGTAAATTCCCTGCCCTTTTCCAAGGTTTCACTTCAATCCTCTGCTTATCCTCTGCCTTTTTATAAAGACTGTTACCAGGTGCATGAGTGAACTATAGATTCCGCTGTCCAATTTTACCTCCCTGGAAGGAGGTGCATTCCTGAAAAGCAGAGATGTACTAAATGCATAATGAGACTGAGTAGCCATTGATTACATTTATCTGATAAACGAGCACCAAAGATTTATACCATAGATGGTAGCGCAGAACACAGGCACTACAAGACATCAGGTATACAATTACTGATAACATTTACAGGCAATGGGAAATTTTACAAAGTTGAGAGATGATCTGACACTAAATACAACTCATTGAAGAAAAGTCAATGGCAGTCAGGTGGGACGTGAAATTCTGTCCCCACCCAGAGTTTGGTGGATGTCAGGAAATCGCTGCCTATGAATTTTTTGGTGCCAGTATGCTGTACATATTTTTTGTTTGGTCTCAGCATACCAGAGCTTCGAGAGTGAAGGGAGCAGAGGTGACTGTACAGCAGCCATCACTAGGGAGGTGGTGTTGGGGCAGCTAAAAGTTCTGAAGGTGGATAAATTACCTGGACCAGATGGACTACAACTCAAGGTTCTGAAAGAGAAAGCTGAGGAGATTGTACAAGCATTGGTGGTGATCTTTCAGGAATCACTGGAGTCAAGTACGGTCCCAGAGGACTGGAAAATCGCTAATGGAACATCCATGTTTAAGAAGGGAGAAGCAAAGGAAGGAAAATTATAAGCTGGGTAGCTTGATGTCGGTCATTGATAAGATCTTAACAGTCCATTATTAAAGATGAGATTGTAGAGTACTTGGTAAAATAGGGACTCAACACAGCTTCAACAAGGGAACGTAAGACCTGACAAATCTGTTAGAATTCTTTGAGGAGGTAATGAGCAAGTTAGACAAATCATAACCAGTGGATATGATCTATTTGGATTTCCAGAAGGCCTTTGACAAGGTGCTGCACAGGATGTTGCTAGATACGATAAAAGCCCAAAGGTGTTAGGGGCAAGGTACTAGCATGGATGGAGAATTGGCTGACTGGCAGAAGGCAGAGACTGGGGATAAAGGGGTCTTTTCCGGATGGCAGCCAGTGACTAGTGGATTTCCACAGGCATTAACAATCTGGACAGGCGATCTGAGAGCATTGTTGCCAAGTCTGCAGATGACAAAAGGTACACACTTTGGTAGAGGCATAAGAATAGAAGTGTAGACAATTTTCTAAATGGGGAAAGGCTTACAAGGGACTTAGGAGTCCTACTTCAAAATTCTCTTAAGGCTAACATGCAGTTTCAGTTGGCAGAAAGAAAGGTAAATACAACGTTAGCATTCATTACTGGAATTACTAGGGCTAGAATACAAGAGCAGGTATGTGCTGCTGAGGATATACAGACTGTTTTGGAGTGTTACCCCCCAAACTTACTGGGGACAAAGACTCAGGAGGCAGGCAGGATTCAGGCAATGGCAGACTTTTATTCAAGCAACAACTGGTTAATGCAGGGAGAGGGCCAAACACCTTCCCCGTATCTGGCCTCAACGTGAGAACCCAGTCGTTCTCTTTAATCTATGGCTCAGATCAGAAGAAAGATCAATGACGCACTCTGATTTTTAGTGAAACACAGCATTTTTATACCTTTTGTGATACAATAATCACATACAGTATGGCCACTGTGTCCTTCCTCCTTATTCCATACACCCAATCCTGTGAAACACATCATCAATGATGGACATTCCTGTGGACAGCCCCAGGTTCCCATGATCTCATGATGTTTAACAGACATTGTAATTGCCAGGCCTTGGGATCTTTCTATGCATCATATTAATTCACATTCCAAAATTACTGTTTATAGTCCTTAGGGTTTGTTCCAGACTTGCTTATCTCTAAGGACTGCTTGAATTCTGTTATTCAATGTATTCCATATGCTATCTCAATCAAATTCTGTTATTCCTCATATTTCCCGCTGCCCCTATATTTATAAAAATACAAAAGACAGTTGGTTTTTACTGACTGCTGTAAGATTTGTAGTATTAATTTCCCATCATAAAGTTAGTTGTACTTTTTAATGAGTAAGTTGCAAACAATCTGTTTCCTTCAGTACGTGCCAGGCATCTTTCTAAGAGATAAGGAAAGCGTTTCCTGAGACTAATTAACTTTGACGTCGAGGTTTAGATGTTTTTCCTCCTAATGCTTTGGTTAAATGTATATCACAATTATGCTGAAATCTATCTCTACGATTATCTGAAGAATCTTTAATTAGAATCTCTTCCTTAATTTTGTGAATAACTTCAAAGAAACAGCTGATTATTACAAAAATAACTTTATCTGTTGTTTTCATAGCTGCTTAATGAATTGGGCTGACTGGTTCATGGACTGAGATTTATACCCCTTGTTCTAATTGGTGCTGTTCACCTAATGGGACAACATTTTCTCATTTCTTGCTCTTTTTGTCTTGACTGCATAATGGCCCCCAAGAACTCTTCAGGACCAGGTCTCCTGCATTGGTGAACCCAATGTTCTCTTATGCCACAGACTGTGAAAAGCCTTGGAGCAGAGGACAGCTAACACGGGTGCAGGATACCATACCTATAAATAGATAGAATCATGGAATCCCCAGAGTAGAGAAACAGGTCAATTTGCCCAACAAGTCCACATTGACCCTCTGAAGAGCATCCCACCCAGACCTATTCCTCTGCCCTATGCCTATAACCCTGCATTTCCCAAGGCTAATGCACCTAACCTACACATCCCTAAACACTATGGGCAATCCACCTAACTTGCACATCTTTGGACTGTAGGAGGAAACTGGAGCACCCAGTGGAAACCGAAGCAGGCACAGGAAGAACGTGCAAACTCCATACAGGCAGTCGTCCGAGGTTGGAATCGAATCCGGGTCCTTGGCGCTAAGAGGCAGGAGTGCTAATGACTGAGCCACCGTGCTGCCCCTTCTCACATTGCTTGTTTGGTTTCTGCATCTTGGCTACTCTGCCAGTACTGGTAGCTGCAACCAATACTTGGTATTATTGTTCAGCAACTGACTTCATATTTTCTGCTGTCTTTTAACAGTCTGACCATATTGTGACCATTCTTTTTCTCCAAAAGGTCTTCCTTGAAAGCTTTGATCTGCATTGAAGTTATGATTAGCTCTATTATCCATCGAGACAGCTTGGCTTCCAAAATAAATTGCAGGACCTGCTAATGAACTGATTGACTGATTCCCATTGTCTGTAAAGCCAACAGCTCCAAATGGCTTGTCTGCAGTTTACCTGTGCAGAAAGCTAATTCTCCTGCACATTCCACAGTACAGCAGGGTCATTCTGATCATCCTCAGACAGGCCCAAAGTAATGACTTTATGCAGCCTCTCATTTCTGATGGTTATCTTAGTTTTAACCACTTATTTATTCAATTCTGTGACTGATAAATTTGAAAAGCACAATTCTATCCTTTGTTTATAAAGCCTTAATTTGGATACGACATCTGTGACCTTCCCACTTATGCTGGGCAATTTGGTAGTCATCTTCCTGATGTTCCCTTCCTTTTACATCATCCCTGGCTTAGAGGTACTTGGCAATGTTGCTGCGTTTTTTTTAAGTTCTCTTCACAATATTTTTATATTGGTTGCAGTTCAGGTTTTTGTCACACTCCCAGTGGCAGAATTTTCCCATTTCTTGCTCTTTTTGTCTTGACTGCACAATGGCCCCCAAGAACTCTTCAAAAGATCTTTCCTGCCTGACTCAAAACTGACTCATTGTCCACCAATCTAGCAATCCCACATTTAGGTAAGCCCTGTTCTCCAAAGTGGTCTGCAGTATTGAGAGACTTTGTCTCCAAGATTTTCAAAGACCATACAGCTTTTGCTGCAGGCAGCCTGTATTGCAACAAATCTTAAAAACTTAAAGAACTGCGGATGCTGTAAATCAGGAACAAAAACAAAGTTACTGGAAAAGCTCTGCAAGTCTGGCAGCATCTGTGAAGAAAAAGAACAGAGTTAACATTATGGGTCTGGTGACCCGGTACTGCAACAAATCTTGTCCGTGTGTCCTCCTGTCTTCAAATGCAGACCACAACTGTGTTATAATTTCCTTTCCTCTACATTCATAGAGTCATACAGCACGGAAACAGACCCTTTGGTCCAATCTGTCCATGCCAGCCAAGTTTCCGAAAATTAACAGTCCCACTTGCCAATATTTGGCCCATATCCTTCCAAACCTTTCCTTTACAGATACCTATCCAAATGTCTCTTAAATATTACAACTGTACGCGTATCTACCACTTCCTCTGGCAGTTCATTCCATATATGAACCACGCTCTGTGTGAAAAAGTTGCCCCTTTTAAATCTCTCTCCACTCACCTTAAAAATACGTCCCCTAGTTTTAAACTCCCCCACTCTAGGGAGAAGACCTTTGCTATTCAGCTTATCTATGCCCCTCATGAATTTATAAACCTCTGTAAGGTCACTCCTCATCTCCTGCGCAATCCTAATAACTAATAGTGAAGCATGAACAAAATTAATGGGGATAAGAGGTTGGTAGGGAGGTGAACATTCACCCAACTCCTTAGTCCGGTGAAGAGCAGGAGACATGTCTGCTCTGTCTTAGTCTGTCATGAACTGGTTCAAGAAGGCACCTTCACAAGCACAACAAGGGTTGGACAATAAATGCTGGCTCAGCCAGTAACACCCACATCCTGTGAGAGAATAAAACAGAAAAGAAGGCTGACAGAGATTGACACCAGGTTTCAGAAACTGGTTGACAGGCCCACCATTCAGCCCATAGATTCCTAATAGCACAGTGGAGGCTATTCAGTACAACAAATTCATGCTGACTCTACAGAGTAACCAATAAGTCGAATTCTCAAGCTCTATTCACACATCTGTGCATATTTATTCCATTAAGTACCCATGCAGTGTCCTTTTGAAGTGATTAATCATCTCCCTTTCCACCACCCTCATCGGTACTGAGTTTCAAATCATTATCACTCCTCATTATATATAACACCTTTTCCTGGCATGTCCACCTACTTCTCTGGTCCAAAACCTTAAATAAATGTTCCCTTGCCCTTGTACCATAAACTATTAGGAACAACTTTTCTTTGTCTGCTTTGATAAAATCTGTCATATCATGTCAAATGTATTATCAATCTCTTTTGCTCCAAGTAGAACAACCACAGTTTCTCTAACTTCACCTTTCAAATAAAATCCCTCATGACTGAAACCATTTTGGTAAATCTCCTGTGCAATCTCTTATAGAAACTCACCTTCTTCCTAAATAATTGTGAACAGAAATACTTAGATTAGCCTAGACTGCTTTAAAGCAATCCTGTAGGCCAATAGCCTGACCAGATCATTATTGGTAGTATGAAGAGGGTAAAGCATTCTGTAATTCAAATGAGTCAGCAGTAACAATTATGCTATAGTCAGACCAGGTTAGCACCCCCAATCAATGGCCCATCTTTTGGCCCTGTGTCTGCCCAATTATATCATACCAGACTGCATGTTACAGTCCAACTGCGTCACATATGACCCTATATTGTACCAGGTCATATGCCACAGTCCAATTATATCAAAAGGATTTGAACCATTTTGTCACATAACTGTCCTATTTTGTCACATAACCATTAATCATTATTCTATTCTTCCATAAGATGCTGAATCAAAGCTGACAAATCCCATGTCACATTGCACTAAACATCTGAAGGCGATAAATAGCCTCAATTAAAACTGTACATAATAAACATCAGGTAACTGGTATTCAAGTGTGGCATCAAGTTACACAGGTTATTCAAGGTTTTCTCATGGAGTATTAAAATACAATATTATCTGAACATGAATTGCTAAATTAAAATCATCTGCTAGCCATTCAACATTCACCACTATATCTCTCCCATCAATTGCGCCAGATAAACATCAATGACTAACCTTTCCATTTGACCAGCCAGTGATTAACTCACAAACACCATCTGAGTTCAAGTCAAAAGCATGAATACTCATGGCATGATTTTTAGACTGTAAGAAATGAAATGTGCAAAACAGGTCAGTTATAAGTGCAATTGGCTGCATGCAAGTAAAAATCAAAATGTCAAGATTGTAAAAACAATCAATGGTAACTTAAAGTTACTTTTCTACCTGCTAACATGAGCAACAAGTGATTATTAATGTTTGCACTTTGTCTCCGATATCTCTCACGATATGTATAAGTTTCTGTTACTAGATGTCATAAGACCATAAGAAATAGGAACAGGGGTATGCTATAGCCAATGCACTTGTTCACTTAGTAGAGGTTTGTCAGCATAAACCGCACAATTTACATATACCTTAATTCTCCAGTAGCGTGTAGCCCGGTCATAAACTCCAACAGTGCCATTTGCCAGAGCATACCCAAACCGACTCCCATGCATATGGCACAGTGCTGTGATAGTCTGAAAAAGGAAAACCCAAAAAGTTTGATGTACTTTTCGTCAAAATAAAGTTGAAAATAGTCATGGTTTAATGAGGTACTTGACAGAGGTAAAAATTGAACCATTTTAGATGATCAAGGCAAGGTTTTGACACAAAGACTTGATGGGAGGTTAAGAATAGAATCATGACAAAATTAGTGTCAAATCCTTCGTTAACTATTGATTTCCATGATCTAGCAGCATGTTGCTTGTACTCCGGCTTTGCAACTTCATACAGTAAAAACACTGTTCTTAATTCATTTTCCGGATTTGATCATAGCTGACGGGGCCAGCATTAATTTCCCATTCTAACTGCCCTTGGTAAAGAAGTGATGAGCCACCATTTTGCCCAAGTGTTGTAGATACACCCAAAATATCAACTGAAAGGCAACTCCAGGGGTTTGACAGGCAAAAAAAGTGAAGGAACGGTGATATATTTCCAAGCTAGAGTGATGTGTACCTTGGAGGGAAACTTGCCGATGGTGGCACTCCCACACGTCTGCTGTTCTTGTCCTTGTGGGCGGTAGCAGCAGCAGCTTTAGATGATGCTGACAAAGATGACGAGTTACTGCTATATGTCTTGCAGGATGCTGTAGACAGCTACTGCATGTGTCAGCGGTAATGAAAATTAATGTTTAAGGTAGGAGGTAAGATGGTGATCAAGCAGATCCCTTTGCCTTGGATGGTTCAAACTTCTTGAGCATGACTAGAGCTACAGTCATTGATGCTAGTCGACAGTATTTCATCATACTCCTAACCTGTGCTTTATGGATGATTGGAAGACCATGGGGAGTCAGGAGGTGATTTTCTCACCTCAGAATTCCTGGATTCTGTGCCACCCTTCAGGTGGGTCTTGCTTCCTGGTGAGATAGGACATACCAAGGATGATTAAGGAGGAGATATGATGCTCAGTATGACTGTCAGATTGCTGCTTGAATTCTCTACGGGATATGAGGATGTTAGTCAGGAGGCCGTTGCAGAGTAAACTGGGCACTGCCCTTATTCTTTCTGGTAACTAGGTCCATGCTGGGTGTTCCATCCAGTTTTATTCTGCTTTGATTTTTCTGTAGCAGTTTGATACAGACAGTGGTGTCTTAGCCCACTTCAGAGGGCATTTAAGAGTTAACCACAAAGCTGAGAGTTCATTATCAAATACTGGCCAGATTAAGGACAGCAGATTTCCACGCAACAAGACATTAGTGTCCAGGTGAGTTTTTATGACAATTTTGTAGTTTCACAATCACCATATAGAAACTAGCCTTTTATTCCAGATTAGTTGAATTTAAACTTTCTCAACTGCCACAGTCAGATTTAAACTTGTGTATCCGGAACATCAGTCTGGGCCCCGGATCACTAGTCCAGTAATCTGAGCCGGGTGAAAACTGCAATTGATTTTTAAATGGACATAACAATAACCAGCTTGCCTACAATGAACATGTTTAACACAACCAATACTATTAGATACTGGTATCTCAGATACATTCTTTAATGACGCTATTAGCAATTCTAGACAACATTCGCTAAGAACATTAAACTGTAATTGCTGTTATTAATGGATCTGTGAACGTACTTCTGACCATTAGAACTACTGTTTTAAGAACATGATGCACTGGCCTCTGTTTGGTTTTCAATCTGCTGTACCTTTTAACAGTCATAACAATTAATGGAAGTGACATTTTAAATGAAGGAAGTCTTGACCTTGGTTGAGTTTGTCACTGTGCAGCAGCAACTACTTATGTCCAAGCAATAGTTGAATCATAAACTACCCTTGGCACCTGTAGCAGCTTTTCCAAAGCAACACTGACAGAAAAACTTAACATCTCAATACCCTTCATTCTCACTACAGTCCATGGTACTGAAGGCTAAGTTTTCTATTCTCCTTTTCAAGTTTCTTCCATCCGCAGTCATGGCAACTTCAGATAGGTCCAATACTTCATTGTCACACCTTAAAGAGAATCCTCCTTACCTCTGTCTCTGATATTTCTGCCATTATTTCATCTTCTTTGAAGACCCTGATGTCAAAGTCTTCTGAACCAGCCAGAAGCTGTGAAAAGCATTAAAATGTGTCAGTAGTAAAGCATCATATTCATTCCAGTGTGTTGAGAAGTCTTTTCATTGACCTGGGAAATTAACTGACTGCCCCGGTTTCAGTTTACATGCCCTCACTGCTTTAATCAGAGATACTACTTAGCATTGGGATGTCCAAAAATGAGATAGTTAAAAGGTATGACTGAACAAACATGCATATCAATATGGCAAATTTTGTAATGTCCAGATATCTCTACCCCAAAATGTCTAATCCACCGATAACATATCAAATGTGTTTAATTGATAAACTTCCTTTCCTCCTGTTCAGAATGGCTTTTTAATTGAATAGTGCAAACTTACCTCCTTCTTCCCATCCCCATCAAAGTCACAGAGTGCCAGTGATCGGACATTGTCCCCAGTGACCTAAGTGAAAAACACAAGCATTTCCAACTTGAACTGTTTCAAGCATTTTGATTTATATAATGTAATTGATATTGATGATATGTAGAAACCTTTTAAATTACTGGCTTCTCTATAGAAGGTTGAATTTTGATTTTTTAAAATTAGAGGAGTCTTTCTTCAATTGTTTCAGCCCATGCAGTACAGATACAACCAATGTTCTTAGGGATGGAATACTAGGACCCAGTGAAGGAATGACATTATAGCTCCACGTCAGGATGATAGCTCCAAATCAGGAAAATATTTTGGAGATTTGGACATTAGGTTTGCATGAGCATTTGTGCATTAGCATCCTTGCACACCTGTATTTGTAGAACAACTTGAATCCATACAGTGCCTTTAACATAGGTTAAATATCCCAACTCACTTCAGAGCTATTATTAGACAAAAGTGGAAAACTAATAAAAACATAAAGAGTTGTTAGTACAGATGAATAAGAACTTGGTCAATTAAGTGAGTTTTAAAGAGGGTGTTAGAAATGTTGAAGACGACAAAAGGGTACATAGTGTGGAGGTAAGACGGTCAATGGCATGATTGCCAGTGGTGGGATAAGAGAGGAAACTGAAGCAAAAGTCACTGTCAGTACAGATTGTAGGGCTGGAGGAGGTTATAGAGGCAGGTTATAAATATAAAGGATTGGAATTTTCAATTCAAGCATCTTAAATATTGGAAGGCAACGGAGACCAATAATGTCAATGGGACACGTAAGAAAGAGCTTCTGTGTGATGGGATAATAATGGCACTGTAAGTGATGTCATCAACCAGCCATTGGTTCCTGAGAGGTTGAAGAGGATGAGGAAAGGGAATGTATCAATGTCACAACGATGTACTTTTTGACTTTGATTAGAGCTGTCTTGGTTATGGCAGGTACAGATGTTGATTAGAGTGATTTAAACATAGAGTTTATGAAATAGTGGCACAGACTTTAGAGATTAAACATATTGACAAATATTGGAGAGGAAAGGGAGGTTGAAGATAGGGTAGCAGACAGAAGAAAGGGTGACTGGTAGGTTTTGTGAGGAAATGCAAGATGATGGAAGTTTGAAAGAGATGGACTGTACCTGAGGGGTGACTGTTTACAATTTCAGCTTGTATGCGGAATGGCAAGGGAGCATGGTTAGTTGTTAATGGGACTGGGGTGGAAGGGATACATGTGGAAATCTAAACACTTAATTCAGAGAGGGTATGAGGTGTAATAATAGAAGATAACAATAATAGAATAATAATAATAATAAAAGATATGAGTCAGCACAAGGGCAGAAGCTGGGAAGGAGTTTGTTTGGTGGACAATGAAAAGAGTGGAGTGAGGGCTGGGAAGCAGAGGTACCTAAATGGATGATCTCAATATTCGTTGTCAAAGAAGTCCACACTTGGGTAATTGCTGTTAGAGTCAAGAGTGCAAAGGGTAACAGTAGAAATTGTGCAGTGCAATAAAGCAGCAATGGGGTTTTCTATGCTTTACAGAAGGACCATGGCAGTTTCAACTGAAGCCAGTGAGATCTGACCTTGCTGCTTGACATGGTCCTAAAAGGTTTGCTGTTAGTCACACACAGTATTTCTGCAAATAGGCCAGTAAAGGATCCACTTTATGAAAACATTCCTGTGACAAGCAAAACATTCGAAATGGAAACAAACATCAGAGCTTCTGTAATGATTTCACTTGACAGTGATAAACATTGAAGGTTCTCAAACTGATCAATAGGGCAAATAACTTACTGCTTTTCAGTCACTGGCACTTTAGTGAGATTTATTTCATTGAAACCTACTGTACTCATGTAGAAAATTAGATTGCATATGTTAAATGCAGAATGGTGCAGAATTTGCCATTACTCCATTCGTCACATTGAGCAAAAATCATTTGCTCAACCCTTCTTCAATAGTGGGCAGTCAACTTAAGACACCATTAAATATGCCCACGAGTACCTTTTGAAAGCAGATTGTGTACAATGTATTCAAACCAATTTGAAATACATTTCAACTGCCTATGAAAGAAGCTTTAGAAGCAGGCATGAGATTGGGATAGCATTATCAATCAAATTTTAACTATTGCCTTTGTTAAAAAAGTACATCTATCTACCAGATAATATAGATTGAGTTGCAGAACTAAACACGATGTCAGGAAATTTGGCCTGAAGGCATGCCATCTTCTTAAAGTGAAATAAGTGGTAAATGCTTTGGGAGCTGGTCCCACGTTCCCAATAAAAATGGACAAGTAAAGTAAAGGGGACAATGCACTTCTTATTGCTTTTATCTTGGTAATTCCAGCTGCAAGGAATGCTAGTGCATTTCTGGTGCCCAGTATTGTTATGGGTGGTGGTGAAGGGGTATATTGCACTTTACAGTAGTGACCTCCCCTACCTGCCTCCTAACAAAATTCTGGAATTCGATCACGGCACAGTTCTGTGTTTCCATACCGTCCAAAAGAGGTCATTTCCATCCTGATCAAAACCCTGGAGTGTGCAATTTCCTCCGATAATTGCCAGTGGAGAGGGAATCTCCCCAAGCTGTCCCAGCACTATTGCATTAGCTCCATCTGCCACCTTCAAAGAAAGAGACAGTGAGTCAGAGTTTTTCAGCATGTTGCTTTAATAAGTTAGTTAACAAGTGCAGGTTATGAAAACTCTCTCACTATCAGGGAATTCTTTGCAACTTTACACTGGAAAAAAACATCAAAAGGATATCTTGAAGAAATATCTCTAACTGGCAGTCCCCAAGTCATTAAGTAACAACAGCAACTTACAGATATCTCACTCCCTCTAAAGTACTGAGCACCAATTAGCCATCGAAACTAATTTTTAATTCAACAATTACATCTTAGTTGTAATAACTTGAAACATATTTCAGAAAAGGTCATTATTAAGTTGTCTTCAATCAACTATCTATATTTAATGTGCTAAGTGCTCTAATTGAAGGGTATTTAAAATTTGAATATAAAAGCAAAATTCTGATTCTATCAATGTAACAATAAACAGCATATACAGAACTGAAAAAAGTCATTGGTTGAGTCAATCTATGCTGGTGATATGCTCCATTTGAGCTTCCTCCCAGCTTTCCTTGTCTAAATGTATCATTGTAACCCTCCATATGCTCGCCTAGTTTTCGTTTAAATGTATTTACACCATTCACTTCAACCACTTCCGGTGCTAGTGAGTTCCAGATTTTCAACATTCCAAGTACATCTTCTGAGCTTTCCTTTGGATTTCTCAGCGACTATTCTATACTAAGGCCTCTAGTCATGCTCATTCCCACTTATGTAAAACAGTCTCTAATTACTCTATCAAATTGTTTCAAATTATAAATAGCTTTACCAGGTCATCCCTTGGCCTTCTTTTCTCAAGAAACCAGAATTTATTAGACCAATGGACCAAAGACTCCTCTATTAAACTGCTCTACCTTGTGCAAATGCTAAGTGGTCTAATCGGTTAGCAACTGACTCCAGCATCGGCAGTTCTTATCATCCCTAATAGGTTAGCACATTTGTTTCATACAGATGAAGCAATTTCAGTGGAAATAACAAGGCTATGAATGGAGATTGTCGGAAGGCTACAGATGACAATTAATTTGGAAATGCATAGTGCAAAGTTCAGCCAAATGCTTTAAACATAATATACCGACAAAAATAGAACAAGAAACAGTTTTAAAAACAGCACTGCAGAGCTAAGTAACAAACACAAGATCACGAGTGGTAAAAATCACAGTGGTTATCATAGTTTGTATTAAAACTTGCAAGGTGATTGATAGTTTTGAGTTAGGACAAATATTCATTAGTTTGTAAAAAAAAACAGATCCATGTAGGGGTTACTGTCTTCTTAGAAGTATGATACATATGAGTAGAATTCCAATCTGAAAGAGATCTAAGCGGAGAGTAAAACACGTTATGTAATATGTAGAGACACATACCTTAAGGATGCTAGCAGATATACCAATTGTCTAGAAATTGAGGATCCAACAAACATGTTGCCTTGAGTTGCCAAATGGGCAGACAGAACATAGCAATGATGTAAATTATGCAAATAGTCAGAGTTAAGACTCAAGGGCATGCAGCCAATGTTGCAGATATGTAGGTTAAAGTGAAAAGACATTTGGATGCAGTGGGTTCAGTTTGGCTCTCAGAATTTAGAGTAAATGATGAATAGAGTGTTACCTTCATATTTTTCATGATGGTAATGCAGAAAAGGTAATGGTAAATCCATGACTAACCTTACAGTTGCCTTGGAAGTGCGCTTTGTCCACAGTTGAATGTTCAAACCAACCATACAATAACGAAATAGTAGTGCATCATGGTGGGTTCTGTGACTGAAATTGGGCAGCTTACTGAAGGGCTAAACTGAATTCAGACCTTGTGGTCATGTGGTCACACCTTAAGAGTTGCATTTTACCATATTTCCCACTTTATCCCTCAAGCAGTGATGAAACAGAGGCAGATAAAAACTCAGTTCTTCATCAGATTTCTTTCTAAATAATCAAAGAAGTAGAGAGAGATTGGAGAAGTTGAATTCAAGAAGGCGGTCACTGGGTCAAGCAAGAAGGTATCTGAAAAGAAAAAGTATTTGGTATCCAGCACACAGCATGGGAACATTCTTACAAGTGGCTCTGCTACTTTCAACAAACCCAAAAAAAAACAAATTATCAGGGGAAAAAAATAGCGCAACAAAATTGCTGAGTGAGAAAGAAATTAAGGATTTTGATGGCAATCCATCTCACATTATCGGGAACAGTAGCTGGATCAGGGAAAAGGAATACAAACATTTTCTTTTAAACACACAGTAATACAGCACCATGCAGTGGCAAAATTTTATTTGATATAATCAAACTGTGTCTTTTCTCACCACAAAAAAAGGAACTTTAAATCGGAATAATGCTTTGTTTCCTTAAATTTATAGAATACACTCTCTGAGAGATGACACGATTAGGTAGAACCTTACCTCCTTGTAAAAGACATCAGAGTTGTTATGTACATCATAAGCCAGCAGGTTAGTCTGTGTACCAACAAGCAGCATGTCACGGCGAAGTCCGGGATTTAGTACTCCCGCTGTTAGACAGCTAACATTCTGGTTTATGTTCAGAAGGGAGGTATTGGAATCCAAGCCACCTTGCAATAAGTTGTTGGAGACAAAGTGCTGGCTACGTGTGTGTGGGTTGTGGATAAAAATCTAAATCAAACATATTAATAGTCACCATTGACAGTGAATCAATAACTATACTACTATTTAGATTAAGGTAAAGAAATTAAATTCTCCTGAAACTCATGGTGTTTCTAAGATTTTTCTATGGTTACAGAAGAAAGCAGCCGAGTCATCTTAAATGTTAAAAACATTTGGATCACTATATTCTGTCTCATGTTAGAGTAAATATGAAAAGTGTCAAATATTATTCATATTTATTCTTTAAACCCACTTCACAACTGATTGTAGATAATCTACATCACAAACATCTCAAATGTAATCAAAGCCAGCTACCAAAAGGACCGAAATCATAATTCAATCATGATTTATTTTCAATATTGCAATTAAAAAACTGATAAAGGGTTTCACATAAAATGTCATGGTGATATATTTATTTACATGTTGTTTACCAAGGGCAACTGTGATGAGGACTGCTGATTTGTTGTTGCTAAAAGCAAAATCATGAAACAGTTTTTAGGGAAGCCATAGCAATAGATATGAAAGAGGGAAATGAACTGCAGTTTCCAATAAATATTGGAGCAATGGCTTTGTACCTTAAAGGGAGCAATTAGATTCACAAGACATTCTGCTACAGTAAATTGTATTATGTAAGACATCTCTGTACTTTTTCACAGAATCTCACCAAGCCTTTCTTTCAAACTAAAGAGGGATAAAATATTTTTCTTCTTTAACAGAGTGTGAATTGCCACAAGTTGATGGAAAATTGGGAATAACCAGGAAACAAAGCTAACAACCCAAGATTATGTGTTTGACAAACAAAGTAAAATTCAAAGTTAAAAGGATTTGCTCTTGGATGTGACCCTAGATAACTCACTTCCCAATTCCATGACCATCTAATACCTTCATTGTTTCGAACTCATCCAATTTAATTTACTTCACTCTATAAAGAACAGTTCTTGCAAGGTCAATTATTAAATCCTAAATTGATAAGATTTCCATTACATTAAGGAATATGGGGCAAAGGCAGGTTCATGGAATTAGGTCACAGATTAGCCATGATCTCAGCAAACAGCTTAACAAGATTAAAATAATTTTAATTAAAATAATTAAAATAATCACAGGCTGTGAGATTTTTATTTATTCAATCCTCATGACTAACACAGTGAAAGATACCACACGTAGTTGAGTATATTTAGCCTAACAGCCTCAGTAAGATGCAGTCATAAAGCATCCTATGAGATGACTTAGAGACATTGAAAAGTTAAGATTTAGCCTTAGTTTTGTGTCTTCATTCCGCGTTTTCTTCATTCACATGGGTATCTGCCAAACACTTCAAAGTTAGATGGCAGAAACTCTTGCTTAACTAGCATAATTGGTGATTCATCACGGCTAAGCCCAGATGCTCAGCAGCCAGCAACATAATCGAATTGGATGGAAGCTGTTCCTGCATCAGAAGCACTTCCATTATAACTGACTTCAGCTTATTAAAATATGCTGATGGACATTCTTAACACTTAGATCATTATGTGCCGGGAATGCATGGAATTAGGTACGGAGGAATTATCATGCTGACTGTCAGGTTGGTGTCTATCCAAAAGATGTATTTCATTTCTTGGGTGGAAAATAACAGGTCAGGCAAGCCTCATCTGACAGTCAGGCTTTTGAATTCGTACTGCATGTCCTTTTTTTGAGAAGAGGGCTGTTATGGAATAGAGCATACGACACAAGAGCGATGAATATAGTTGACCTAGCCTATAAGTACAGTCCATATGGAATGTAAATAGATTGGTGATTAACATAAAACAGAACCAAAATCTACTGTAAACACAGAAACAGATAGATCAAACATGGATAGGGTTGATTAATGGCAAAAGAATTAGAGATTTTTGTGGCGACAGAGGGCATTGTTGAAGCACGGAACAAATATTTTGCATGTGTCAGTACTAGAATGCTACCAATGTAGCTGTAAAAAGGAAGACATATTCAAATCCAAAAGGATTAAGAAGAACTATAGCAGCATAGGTACAAAATTGGGTAAGTAAAAGAAGGCAGTAGTGGTATATAGTTGATTTTCAGATTAGAGAGAGACATTTGCAGCAGCATTTTCCAAAGAATGCTGCTGTTTTTAACATAAAACAATGAGCTGGATTTGGAATAACAGGGCATAACCTTAAAATGCGTGGACAATATAAAGTTCAGAAATATAGCAAACAGTGAAGAGGTTAGTAACAGCTTTCAGGAGAAAATGGGAGGTTTGGTAAAATGGGCAGACACATGACAGATGAAATTTAATGTACAGAAATGTAAAGTGATACATCTTGATAGGAATACCAGAGGTCAGTATACAAACTTAATGGCATATTACTAAAGGAAGTGCCAATCAGGGCAAGACTTACACACTTAATAGCAAGGTCCTGGGGAATGTTGTTGAATAAAGAGACCTTGGAGTACAGGCTCATAGTTCCTTGAAAGTGGAGTCGTAGGTAGATAGGATAGTGAAGGAGTTGTTTGGTATGCTTACCATTATTGGTCTGTGCACTGGGTATAGGAGTTAGGAGGTCATGTTGTGGCTGTACAGGATATTGTTTAGGCCAGTATTGGAATACTGCGTGCAATTCTGGTCTTCCTGACATAGGAAGGATGGTTTGAAACTTGAAAAGGTTCAGAAAAGATTTACAAGGTTATTGCCAGGGTTCCCGGATTTGAGCTATACGGAAAGGCTGAGTAGGCTGGGGCTGAAAGAGGTTTATAAAATCATGAGGGGCATGGATAGGGTAAACAAGATCATTTTCCTGGGATGGGGAAGTCCAAAACCAAAGGGCACAGGTTTAAGGTGAGAGGGGAAAGATTTAAAAGGGACATAAGGGGCAACTTTTTCCACACAGACAGTGGTGCATGTATGGAATGTGCTGCCAAAAGAACTGGTGGAGGCTGCATTTAAAAGCATCTCGATGGTATATCAATAGGAAGGATTTAAGAGGGATATGGGCCAAATGCTGGCAACTGGCACTAGATTTATTTAGGATATCTGGTCGGCATGGATGAGTTGGACCAAAGGGTCTGCTTCTGTGCTATATATCTCTTCAACTCGGAGTATTGGAGCAGAGACAGTTCGAGCGGAAGCTTTACAAAATTTTAAAGATGGCATGGTAAGTTCTGATTTGTGCTTTTAAAAGCATCTGGGATCCTTGGCTATATTAATAGTGGAATAGATTACAAAAGTAGGAGGATTTGCTAAACCAAAAACATTAGGTAGGCTACAGCCGAGTATTGCTTTCATTTTTTTTTTAGGAAGGATATCAAGGCCCTAGAGAGGGTGCAGAAGACGTTGTCAGCAATTTTTGATCATTTATAGGTAATGCTTCTCAAACCTCTTTCTCCCACTGTGACTATCTCAAGGCTTGAAAATTGTTGGGGCTCCTTGGTGAGGGCTGGGTGGGTGGGAGGTGGTAGGCAGTAGGCAGTAGCCATTAGCCATCTTGGCCTCAGAATTTGCAACACATTTGGATTCCTGACCCCCAATATGGGACACCCTGATGCCACGATTGGGGAGGCTGAGGCAGAGAAGTTCAGGTGATTTGAAGAAGGTATTTAAAATCTTGAATAGTTTTAATAAAGAAGAATAAAACTGTTTCCATTGGCAAAATGATTGGTAATCAAAGGGCAATGATTTAACATGAGTGACAAGATAATCAAAGGAGCATGAAGAAATTTATTCTTTTTTTTAGAAGTTTTGAACTTAAATACACTGCCTGAAATGAAAGTGCATTAGAAGGTGATTCAGTAGTAACATTCAAAAAAAAGAATTTGCAAAATACCAGGAAGGACAAAAAAGCATTCAGGCTATTGATGAACTTGGGTTTTATAATTTGACATTCATATTTTCCATTCTTGCTTCCATAATCTTGATAAGAATGAAAGGTCACAAGCTTTAGTGATGGTCCTTCTGATTTTAGGATTTTCTGTTCTGGAGTTGTCATCTCCTACACAATGAGCTTCTTGCTGTACTGTGATGTTCAATCATTTTATCTGGTCTGTATCTTGGATTTGCTAAGAACAAATTTTTATAGCTTGTCTTGGAAAGTTTAGTTACTGATTTCATTGTAAATCTGGCACAGTCCAAGAAGGGAACCTTACCAAATGTTTCTTTTTCTGATTGCTGAAGCACATTTGCATTTTCCCAGCATATTATGTAACCTGTTTACAATCAAAGTATTGTGTGTGTTGCCCAATAAATCTAGCAAGTAACACGGACCGAGTACTCCATCAGCATAAAGTTCCTTAATGCTGTGTGTTCACAAGGTGGCTAGTGCCTTAAAGCACTTAACTAGGACACATCTTTTCCCATAATTTTCTTTCCAACACAGGGCCTTTCTCTTCTCTATTTGCAGGATTTGGAACCTCTTACAAACAGAAGGAAAGTTACTAAATGATGTGATCTTTTATTCCTGATGACAAGAGAAGTATCAAGATTATGGAAGTAAGAGTGGAAATATAGATGTCAAATTAAGAACCACACATTCTTGGCAAGTATTTTCCTTCGCATTACTCTATTCCTTCGTTCACTCAGTTTCCCTTCTCTCACACTCATACAACACATCCATATTGTAGCATTTCAATATAACACTCATAACAGCACCCTTCAATGGAATAATTATATAATCCTAGGCATTTTTGTGGATTTGTTGTTAAGGTTTGGCAGCTGGAAAAAGTGTTCAGAATACTGGAAACGAACATACAACAAGAAAATGACCCGCTCTGCTTTAAATAACCATAATTAACAAACAGACTTTTTAACCAATCATGGTTCAGTATCTATATTGGTATTTATATGAAACCAGCAAATGCCTTTAGACTCACACCCACAGCTCTTTACTTAATCCTCTCCTTACACAGTATCCTCTCCCAGCTATTGGTCCTTAGTAGGGTCTGAGAGGTACTGCTTCTCACTCAATAGCATCCCCTACCCTCACCACACTGAGTGCTTTGGCTCCCTGAGAGTTGTTACCATCTAATATGGTCTTAAGGAATGCCTGAAACCAAATGTAGAGGGGGAAAACACATAATGGATATATTAACAGTTATTGGGGCAGGGAGGGGACAATTTTATGAATGGTCACTAATTGAAATAAAGCTCTTACATAAAACTGTAGACAGCAATCTGTTTAAACACTGTTATCTTTAGAACGATAACATCAATAGCAGAGGATGATTAGGTCAAAATATAAAGTTTCAAGATATGATTGCTCAGCTCCTTTCTGAAAATGAACCTCATGACCACTGGAAGAATGGAGTTACAATATGGACCTGGGTTACTTCTACACCTAAGAAGAAGACCGGGAAGATTACTGGTAACAACAGAAAAATAATTCTATAGCATGGGAATCAGACTGTTTGAGTACACTCTTCAAGATTGCTTTGTATAGATTTGCAGATTCTGAAAGAGTTATAGAAAATTGTGAGAAACCAGGTCCTTTTCATGCCCAAATGTGTCACAGCTATGAGAATCAAATTACTATAATTGACAGTTTCTCTGTTGATGGACAGACCAGTTCCGAGGCCATAAGTCCCAAAGGACAACTACCAAAAGTTGATACCAAAATCAAATTTTACCAGAAGGGGCTAGTCAACTGAGAAATGTCACTACTATAAGTAAGCAGGGAAGGCCACAAGAAAATATAAAAGATGGATGAACATACAGGACGAGGGGCAAGAGGTTACACTCATAGATTGGGAACATGAAGTGCAAAGACGGAAGGTAAGGAAATGCAGCGTAAGCTCAAACAGTGGGTCTGGGAGCGAACATGCCGTTAGAAAGAGATCATGAATCGTTGAAAAAAATCCTATTAATAGGAGGGGCAGATCAAATACTAGCATCCCAGCAAAGAGACAGAAGGCAAGATAGTAATAGTAGTTTAACAAGGAGAAAAGAAAATAGTATAAACCAGGAATACCACCAGCAGCAGAAACCTACTCTTAGTGGCCATGAACAAAGTATAAGTTGACAAAAGATGCCAAACACCAAAAACTGCAAAGCTGGAAAGAATTTGGGGTATAAACAAAAGTGCACGATAGGGGATTATCATCTAGATGGATATGCACTGAAAAGGTGCCCCCAATAAGGCCTGTAAGGCTAGTAGCACAAGGTTTTGAACTGGGGTATCAAATTGTTTGAACTGATATTTTTTGGCTTTGTTAGCATTAAATACTTGGGAGTGTGGATCAACTGATATTAAAGCTACAGGAGAATCTGCTTAAGAGATGAGTGTTTCGTTGTCCTCCAAAACAGGACACTCTAGAACTTATATAATTGTGTCTATGGCCTAAATGATGCCTCTAGATTTGGTACTTCAGTAAGGACTGTCTTGGAAATATAGAAAATAGGTACAGGAAAAGGCCATTTGGCATTTTGAGCCTGCCCTGTCATTCAATATGTTCATGGCTGATCATCCCATTCAATACCCTGTTCCTGCTTTCTCCCCATTCTCTTTAATCCCTTTAGCCCTAAGAACGATATTCTTGTGGGAGAAAATGCCACAACATCACCACTCTGGGTGAAGAAATGTTTCCTCATCTCAATCTTAAACAACCTACCCTATATCATTAGACTGTGACTCCTGGTTCTGGGCTCTCTAGTCATCAGGAACATCCATTCTGTGTTTATCCCATCTAGTTCTGTTAGGTTTCTTTGAGACTCCCCTCTCCTTCTTCTGAAATCCAGAGAATATAGTCATAACCAATTCAGTCTCTCTTCATACATCAGTCCTGCCATCCCATGAATCAGTTTGGTAAACTTTTGTTGCATTCCTTCCATAATCAGGACGTCCTTCCTCAGATAAGGAGAGCAAAACTGCATGCAATACTCTAGGTGTTGTCGCACCAAGGCACTGTACAACTGCAGCAACACATCTCTGCTCCTATATTCAAATCCTGTTACTACAAAGGCGAACATACCATTTGCTTTCTTCACCACCTGCTGTTTCACTACCTATCTTATTAAAATTGGGTTTTCTTCAGCAAAAAGCAGATCCTGCCATCACAAGGGCAACTTTCAAGTATCTATGATACATGTAGATGATTTTTTTGTGGCATACCAGCAGTGAATTTGAAAATGGTGTCATAAATGGGCTTGTAGCAGAATTCAAATTAGAAGTCAGGCTTCTGGAGCTTTTAAATACATTGGGTAGGAAATCAGGTAGAATGGATCAAGTGTTACATTACTTCAGCAAGATTATTTGGAAAATATTAGCCCTGTTGATATTAATCAATGTAGGGCTTCACAAAAAGATATAGCATCATCCCAAATTGAAAGAGAGTAATTGCAAAGTCTAACTGGACAACTGAATTAGCTGGGCACCCAAATGAAGGTAGATGCCAGTTCTGAAGTACGAATTCAATACAACTGTCAAAAATTCAGGAAAACAAGGCATTACAAAATATTCAAAATGGAGCATTGTGTTTTGAAATTTCTATCATTGGGATATGCCAGGAACATGAAACTGTTTTTATTAACGCCTCTTATAAAAACCTCTGATGAGTTTTTGAGTGCAGGAAGGTATGTATTTTTTCTTGTGGGAAAGGAAGATAAATATTGCCCTACAGCTTGGGAAGTTTAAAAAAAAAAAATCAGACAAGTAGATGAATCGGTGCAGACTCAAGGGGCCTCTTCTGGGCTGCATGACTAAGTATCTTAGAGGTGGATCTCGGTGATATGACATCTTCTTAGGGAAAATATTGGAAGAAATTCTGCAAAGGGATTCAACAGCAATATCCATTGGGTGCTACATTAATTATAAGTGACTATGGGATAATATACACACACAACGAAAAGTGTGAAAGATAAAAGTCTGAGGTTCAGCACAGATGATGGAGAATGGAGCGATCTCAAAATTCAAATGGATGGATAGCAGTGGTCAGCCACGTGATTGTTTTCACAAAGAAGCCAGGAAGGCAATGGTACTCCTTCTGAGCGAGGAGACCCAGTTCAAGTGCCACCTGTTCCAGAGGTGTGTAATAACATCTCTTACCTGGTTGAACAGAAAATATTTAAATAGCTAGGAAGGAGAGCTCTTGTGGTGCAGGTGTAGTTTCCCTAACTCTAAGCCAGGAGACTTGGGTTTGAGTCACACCTGGACTGGTTGGTTAAGAAGTATCAACAGTCAGCAAGGTCTAGTTCTTAGTGGACTGTTTCACAAAAAGGAAGATGGAAGAAGAACAGAACAAGAGAAACATGCCCAATCAGTGTAACAAACTTGCATCCCAGTACAGATCGACAGCAATCTATTGCTTTTATTAAGTATCAACTATTTTGTATTTATTTTAAGTTTAATAAATTCTGTGAAACTTGTGAAAACATGAGAAAAGCAGCAAGGCAGTGATAATGTCTGTACCACTGAGGCAGGAAGTCTGGCTTCAAGTCCCACCTGCTCCAGATGTGCGTCATAACATCCCTGAAAGGGTCGAGCAGAAAATATCAAGAAATCAGCAAGTTAAGAAATGTTCGGACATACATGGAAAATAACACCCATGGAACTTTAATGTGCAAGGAAAGAAAGGAAATATACTCTGTTGTAATTTTGCTTTTTTACAAATTATTGATACATCTAAAAAGACAAAAGGGGAATATTATCTGTGGTCTGAAATGAATGCCGAGACCTAATGGTAGGACGGAACAGGTGGCGAAGATATTGATTAAGAGTTAATTGGTTGTATAAAACCAGGACGCAAATAATCAGTGGGATTGAGTTTTATGCAGTGTGGCTTACAAAAATAAAAGTGTGAACTTTAATTGTTTAAATTTTTTGAATGTAATACGAGTTCCTGTTCCTTGCTCAGTGTCCACCCTGAGAATTAAATGCATTTCACTTTGTATTTTCGCTTATGCAAAACACTAGGACTATGTATCATAGATTGAGAAGCAGACGTTTCAGTTACTATTCTGGCTCATTTTGCTTTTCAAATGGGGCCTGAACTTGTATTTTCCGATACCCTGTCCCCTGGCCTTGTCTACCACCTTTTGTTTGTCCCCTCCGCGTAACTTTGCATTCTCAATCCTTACCTCAACTTATTGCTACTCCTCTGTCTTCCAATTTTCACAGACTTGAATTCCCCCATAACAAAATCCACTTTAGCATTATCTAATGGATTCCATCAAGATATCAATGATGGCATCTTTATGAGCAGCAATCCCAAATTTCCCATCCTCTTGCCATCAAACCTCCCAGCCATCCTGCTAAACCTGCGCACGTTCGCTTCATCCCATTTACCTCTTTGTACTCCATTAATGGCCCTGTTTGTAATCTCCTCCAGAATATCTGTTTACTTGTGAACAAAACCTTTAACACCAATTTTTTCTTGTGGATGACTGCATTGACAGAAGCATTACACACAGTTTTGGACTCCTTAACTAAGGAAGGACATACTTGTCTCAGGAGGAGTGCAACAAAGGTTCACAAAACAGTTCTGAGGAAGGGTCACCGGACGTTAACTCTGATCTCTTCTTCACAGATGCTGCCAAACCTGCTAAGCTTTTCCAGTAACTTCTGTTTTTGTTCACATGACTAGTCTCTGGGATAGTAGCATTGTTTTACGAAGAGAAAGTGAGGAAACTGGCGCTGTCTTCTCTCATGCTCCAAAAAAATGAGCAGTGATTTCGTTGAAACTTACAAAATCCTTACAAGGTGTGACATGTTTCCCCTGTGGTGAATCTGGAACTGGGGACGGAGTCTCAGAAAAAGGAGTAGGCACTTAAGATTGAGATGAGAAGGAAGTTCTTCGCTAAAAGGGAGATGTATCTTTGGAATTCAGTACCTTCGAAGTTCAATCATGGAGCACAGAGACAGAAATCAATAGATTTCTGGATATTAATATCATGAAAAGATGTGGTGATAGCATGGGAAAGTGGTAATGATTTAGATAATCAGCCACAAATGGTGAAGCAAGTTTGACAGGCTGAATGACCCTACTCCTGCTCTTATTGATATGTGACATTGGTGAAACTAAGACCACCAAGTTTTGTCATTGCAACAAAGCCCACCTCGGTCCTTGCCTTAAGCCATCTGGTGCTTTATCTGTGCTTTTACCATTTGCTGACTTGGCCAATCCAACGTTATACTGGTTGGTCGCCCAGCCAACACCCTTGTAAAACTTCAGCTCACCATATTTTGCACTAAGTTTCACTTAACTATTCCCTCTGTGTTTGTTGACCTACACTTATTACCTTTTTCCAAATGCTTCAACATTTCAAACTCTAATTTCTGTATTTAAATCTTGACACTGCTTCAGCACTTCCTGACCCCTGCAACCTCTATTAGCCAAATAGCTGAATCCCCAACCTCTCCATTTCTCTGCCACTCCCTTTATGCAAACTCACTGCACCCCTCATTAACAACTATGCCTTTAGCTGGCTAGACTCCATACTGTCAAAACCTCCTTTAACCCCTTTCCTTCCCTTGTCCTCTTTAAAGACCTTAAACCTGAAGTCTTTAAATGGTTATTCTTCAGTATTTCCTTCACTGACTTGTTATTTATGGTTTTCTTAATGCCTCTGCAATCTGCTTTTGAGCATTCTGTGTTAAAGATTCTATATGGATGAAAACTGATAGTCACATCTCCTTATTTGATGCCATTGCTGATGGTTATAGGCCCTCATTTAGTGGTCACGCCAATAGATATGGTCGCTTGCTTCAGTTACCATTCTCTCAAAATGGTCTAGCAGTTTGACTTACTGCATTATATTACTACACCGGACAAAATAATCAAGGGTCTGTGCCATCATATAAGCCATCACTGTTACCCAGTGCCCTCACTGGTAATTACAGCTCCTTATTCAATATCTTAATTCAAAGTTACAATCTAAATTCAATTACAGTTGATTCTGATAAACTCAGTACCTCAACTCCTGATTACACTAGCAACACATTGTATGGCAGTACCTTGCCAGCCTGGGTAGCAGCAGTTAGACAAGGGTGTGTGCCATCATATTTCCCCACAGTCACCATCCGGGGGTTGATTCTGTGGTTTAGCTTGAGCGAGAAAACTGGGACAAGCATGGCTACCACCTGCAGATATAGAAGAGGATAGAGCAATGATTATCATCTGGAGCAGAAAATTTAAACCAAGGGAAAAAAAATGATTAGAATGTTAGGAAACAAAAAGGTGGATTGTTTTGCCAGTAAGAACAATAGCAAGTGCAATATTTAATGGCATCAGAAACGCAGGTACAAGTCTGGGGTCTATTGATCCCATTGCTGGTTGCATAAATAAAACTGACTTTACATTTCATTGCATAGTTATTCAGTAGTTCATGTCAATTGATCCTTTGTGTATTTTCTGTTTATATAACTAATTATTTGAAAATATTGCTGAGTGGTTGTGCTCAAGAAATGTAACACGAAGAACAGTATATGGATTAAGGTAATATGAATTATAGTGAAATCACGGTATAACAGGCACGATCTTTTGATTAATGTTTCATGAATAATGTCGAATTATGCATACAAGGGGGATTTTAGTTAGATTTAGAACTTTTGCAGTTGGCTTTCAATTTTCACGAATGCAGATTCAATTTGTGATATTGTCCCTCATGAACGAGCTTAACTATTTATTTTCTAACATTTGGTGACAGCCTCAGGTTCGTAATTCTGACATCCCACCCCCTTCGTTTTAGGAATATGATCTTTAGTCTGAGTGGTGTACTCCATCATAACAGTAATCAAATCCGAGTGAACCTGGTTGATCCTGCCCCAGAGATACGTGAGGGATTTTCCGCAGATTATCCCAGCAAGGAGCAACTCTCTTAACTCGATCAGTTCGAGTGCACCTAACAGCCAGCAGTCGGAGTTTATACACCAGTGCTGGGATACGGCCCCTCACCCAATCCCGTTTTACCTTGATTCAGACTGTGTGTGTGTGTGTGTTTCTCATTCACGCTCTCCCCGGTCCGGATTTTTCGGTTCGGTCCCGCTCTGTAACGTCGGCCTCGCTATGCCTTGGCCCGGTCTCTCTCCTCGGCCCGGACTGATCTCCCTTTCCTCTTCTCCACCCCTTCCTCCGCACTGTATTCCCCGCGGGTCGGAATTTCCCTCCACCTTTCTTCTTGGCCCGGATTCCTCTGTCCGAGTCCTCAGCCCAGATTTCCCTCCCTCCGTCTACCTCTGTCCTCGACCCGGATTTCTCCCCTTTCTCTCGTGGCGTCTTTCCGTTGCTACCCAATGACATCAACCAGAGGTCACGGGGATGCCACAAGGGGTGGGATTTATTTGTTGCCATAACAACCACTACACTGTAGCTGTTGTATACAATGCGCTCAATGTGGGACAATAATAGTACCCCCTAATACAGGTGGTTTCTCGAACGCGTATTTTCGACATGGCCTACTTATGTGTTGATGCAAAAATACGTACAACACAAACCATCTTTCCCGTATTAGTGAAGCAATGTCTACTGTTCAGTTAGGCAATCCGTCATAGGTGAACGTTGTTCCACCTTCTTTTAATATTTTAAATTAACCGAAAAATAAACACGGTTTTGTTACTCTCTCCACAGATCATAGAAGTGTCCCGACCCGAAACGTCAGCTTTCCTGCTCCTCTGATGCTGCCTGGCCTGCTGTGCTCCTCCAGCTCCACACACTGTTATGTATTTGAAATCAACGCAATTTGTTTCTCTGTTCGATCCCCTTAGCGTTTTAAAACAATTAAAAATCACCCAATTTAAAATTCCATAAAATACAACATTAATGGTTGTAGTCAAGGAAATTTAAACCCACGGAGTCGAAATGTTACTCGTGAAGGTCACTGCATTCCCCCATCGCTCTGGAGTATGTCCAGAAAGGAATCTGTAACATTGACACTCATGCCATAGATCTCGCATGTATATTAAACTATAGTTGTGGACAGATATTTTAGATGGCATTATATTATGGTGGACCTGTATTGAAATTCCACACTTTTGGGAGATAAAGCTTTATCTTTCCTTTTTATGAGACTCTATGCCTGTTCTGCCAAGTATCGGTACCAAGTCATATTTATGAAGATGAAAAGGAAAAAGTGCTACAAAAACTAAAACTTGACAGAAAATGTAAATTCAGTTGGAAATTTAGCAATTTTTGCCAAGTTTTCGCAAGGTTGGTGTGGAGAATTAATCAGTAAACCATTTGTGTACAATAGGGATAAAGTGATTGTACCGTATACATATTAAACCAAATTGTAGCCTCTGCTATTGGAAAGCATTGCCATGTAAACAGGACCTCAATATTTAACTGAATCATTTGTTTCTGGCCAATGTTTTCCCAACTCCACACTTACCCAACCTTCAAGAATTTGTGCTGCTCGATGCTTATCAATATCTTGTTTATGTAACCATTGAATGTTTGTGTTAGTATAGTTAAGCACCAGAAAGCTATTTGATGGCAAGGTACACCATAACAAAGTCCAAGACTGCGCACAAAACCTACCCATCCACTTGGAGCATGCTGAACAGTTTGAAAAGCAAGCACAATGACAGATTTTCCCCCATCCTAGATTATACTTATACTAGATTTATGGTGCCCAGTTAGAACACAACTGCACGAATGATTTAAAACAACCTGCATGACTCAGAATGTTCCTGTTTATGCAAACTGCTGTGTCCAAAGTAGCTTAAGCGTCCATTACATAGCAATAACGTCCTTATCGTTGATAGAGTAACAGCACAGCCAAATCATGCAAATCGGGAGTAGACCATTGACGACCCTCAAGTCTGCTCCAAACGTTGCAGCACTGTGTACGTTATGGTTTCCAGATCTATACTACGAACTTTCCAGTGAAAAACCTATCCCTGATATTGAACAGTATTAACACAAGTGTAAATCAGAGAATTCTTTACAGAAAGGGCCAGATACAATGGAATCAGGTCAAGAACACATGATCAGTTAAACATTCAATAAAGAAATCCTCTCAGTAAAGCTGCTTGAAAAATGAATGTTAACGATATTCATTTGGACAAACCAGAAAATGCATTTTATTTAAATAATTCCAGAAAAACAAAAATAGGGTAATAGCTCTTATACGTAAAACAAACTGTGTATTGGAAACTATTTCAAAGGAAAAGCATCACAACAAGGCTTTTTGCAAAGGTGTTACACTTTCACCCATCCCTGAGAGAGACTTCAGTACAATATGAAAGGCTCTAAGAGATTGCTGTTTTACAAGTGCACAATAAAGTGTTCCTATCACAATTTACATCAGGCTCGTGTTCAGTTTAAAAAAAGTCAAAAATAAGTATAAACACTTAATCACATTGCACTGACATTTGAAAGACCCCACCCCTCAACACAGAACTACAAAGCTATTGTAAAGCCTGTATCAGCATCAGCAGTTACCATCCCTCCTACCCTTAGTTAAGTGCAGAATCTGAAAAAAAGTCAGAATATTGTTCCTTTGAATATTCATAAAAATTAAGTTGATGAAATTAACCTCAAATTCCATATAATTTGTTGAACTAATTTTCTAAAAATTGGCTACAGTTCATCCATGGGAAGGAAGGTAAAATGTTAGGCATTTACTTAT
Source organism: Rhincodon typus (assembly GCF_021869965.1). Lineage (NCBI taxonomy): Eukaryota > Metazoa > Chordata > Chondrichthyes > Orectolobiformes > Rhincodontidae > Rhincodon > Rhincodon typus. Next base: position 53,554,327 of record NC_063346.1, read on the forward strand.
TTCAGAAAGCAAGATTTTTGGACAAAGCTATACCTCAACTTATTGTAACTGCAGCAGTGATTATTTTGAGGTAAAACATCCAAACGCATTATTCAAACAAAGCAGAGACCAGCAAGTACTCTCAAGTCATCCAAATGTCTACATGCTGAAATATTTGGTAGAATTTAAAGGATAGTAACATGTTATCTGAGATAATATGGGTGAAAATCAAACTGTACTCAAAATATACTGGAGAAAGAATTAGGGAATAAAAACAAAAGCAAATTCTGCAATTTGCATTTCTGGTTATAAAGATTAAGCTGAATGCAAGAGCAAACGTGCAATACTTTATTTAAAATTAATGCTCAAGTCACCAAGTTGTTACATGATCAGTACCACAGACCCTATATAAAACACCATACAGCTGGATAAAATAAATCCAACCACCCCCAAATATTCAGAACTTAAAGGATATTTCTGGCAAATCACAGCCAACTTTCCAAAAATACATCCCTAGTGGACAGGATGCTAGCTTTCATGTTTCCATATGCTACTAAATATTAGATAGTGTAATTTTCATGATAAATGAGAATGACTATGGCTGTAGTGGGATTGGCACACACTTTTGAAGGTAGCAAGTTCTGGGAAGGACAGGCTGAAGTTGCTTAAATCTATTTAAAAATATAGGCTTGGTACTTTCATCGAGATACTGAAATGACACTATGTAACCCATGCATCACACTGCCCCAACCAATCATACTTCATCTTTAACTGACCAACTGGGTTTTAACTTGAAGATATCAAAAACAAATCGATCCATAGCCATGACACGCTGAGTTGAAACTGCCAGAAACAGCCAGCTTCTGAAAAAGATTACTTTCTTGAACTTTTGGGATGCAAAGTGGTAACAGAACTGCAGTTAAGATAACATGTGATCATTTGAAAATAGAACAGTAAAGAACTTGAAAATCAGAAACAGAATTAAACCTTTCTTGTGCCAAAATGGCATGGAAGTTCTGTGTAGAAGTCAGGCATTTATTGCATACCACCTGCAGGAGGAGAGCGTATGGGTGCTGTAGGTATAAAAGTTGTTCCATGCTTTCTGTATGATGGGAAACCACAAAGAAATGAAATTAGTTGCCAAATACCGCAGCACACATTATGTCACTTTTCAGCACAGTTGCAGATGAGCCCCAGGGAGCAATGCTGTAGTGCCCAATAGTTCTTTGAACTAGACAGCCTTCCAAAATCCACAACAGGCAAACTTGCAGACTGCATAAATTCTGTAGTTTAAAAGTAGCCTCCAGACACGTGCAGCTACTAAGATTTATTTTTTGCAGGTAAAAAGCTGTTTATTGTTTTCAAAGGCTGTATTTAAAAAAAACATCCATGCCATTTCCCACCCCAAATACTGTTGTGATCCAGCTCCATTAGTGCAGCCACATTACGAGATAGTACAACTCTCCAGCTCAATGACATGATTTGCAAAGTGGTTTGGGATGCTATTCCCCTTGCTGCTGCAAAAACAGAGCCAGACATGTGGTTCAGAGAGTGTAAAGATTCTAAGTTCCCAGTATTGCATCTTCAGAACTAGGAGTCCTGTCGTTGCTGGAGACGTCTTTCAGCTGCAGCTGCTAAGGTTCGACGTCGCAAAGTAAGAGAGTCTGTGTTGAGAGGTGGCTCAGTGGACGTGCTTTCATTTGACAAATTGTTTGCTTCATGCTGGCTCCTATTTACGTACCGTCTGTGAGAAGATAAATTTGCAGGTCATTATAATAAGCAACAATTTTAGTCATCTCTCTCCTCCCAAGAATCCCTCTAAACCTGTAGACTTTCTCAGATATGTAGTTGGTCTGAGTTCTGAACTTGATACGGTCTTGAAGTGAACAAGCTGAGAAGAGTGGATGACTGTGCATTGTCAGCAAGTAAGAAAGCACTCCGCTGGGCCATCAAATCAAAACACTAATACTTATCCAACTCACTTGCACAGCACCTGAAGACCGGTCATTTTAAAAATGTAATAGTTTAAATACTGATAAGTTCACGATCAGAGCATAAGTTTTTGTCCTAACTGGGTGCATCTGTTCACCACAAAATCAAGGAAGTCTTATAATACTTACGTGTAATAATGTTCTAGGCCATAAGCAAATTGATGCTACTAAATAAACTGTGCACTCTCTCTACCCTGCCTCACACTTCACATAAATTAATATTAATATTCTACATACTGCACGGTGCCAAACTGTGTGATGCAGCCTACTTTAAAGATATTTTATGGAAATCATTGTTCTCCAGTAGAATCTCTTTCTTTGGCAGTACCAAAGTATAGTACGCAGATTAAAAATAACAAAATTGCATGAAAATTAGCTGTCACATGTCTTACATTGCAAAATTAACCACACTTCAAAAGTACGTTTTGATCATAAAACAGTTTGGGAAGTTGAGGTTGTAGAATTGCTCACTGAGCTGATGTGTTTGATTGCAAACGTGTAATCACCCTGCAAGGTAACATCGTCAGTGCACCTCCAGTGAAGCGATGGTGTTCTGTCCAGCTTGTTATTTATATGCCTCGGTTTGCTGGGGTGGTTGGCATTACTTCCGGTTCTGTTTTTCAGTGGTTTGTACATCGGGTCCAGTTCAATAAACAGAACCGGAAGTAATGGCAGCCACCCCAGCAAACTGAGGCATATAAATAACAAGCGGGACAGAACACCAACGGCGCATTGACGATGTTACCCAGCAGGGTGATTACACGTCTGCAACCAAACACACCATCTCTGCGGGCAAGTCTACAACCTCATTCACAACCTGAGCTACAAATCTTCTCAAAAATTTTAAATCAGTTTGGGAAGTCCTGAACTCGATTAAGGTGTTATATAAATTGAAGTTCTCTCTTCCTGACTTTGAGGTAATTATTTGATAACTTTATCGTTAATGTTATGCAATGTCTCATTTGAGTCCATACGAAGCTATTTAAGACAGTAAAACCTATAATTTTTCAGTCATCAGCCCTGATATCTCCTTTACAATATGCTGTCAACTTTGTTTTGCTATCACAGTGAAACTTTGGGACAATTTACTATGCTAATAAATAAAACTTGATCAATTATTTTTGGTCATTCATCTTTAATGTGTTATCTATAAATGTCATAGGGACTAAGTGAAGAACAGGTTTTTCCTCAACAGCCCAGAACCTCAGCCTGTTGGACTTCATTTCACCAGCAAACGGGGAACAAAGTCTTTTCGGCACTTTCAATGAATAAACTGTGTACCTCATGTCATTCTTGGTCGCAAAAGCAATAAGATGTTGAATATGAAACAGACAAGAAATTTGCTTTTTACAGTCTGTATTCTGTCTTAAAACATACTGCATGGGTTCCAGAGCGGCTGAGCATAAAAATTAAAGTGCAATGCTTTTAAAAAACAAAACTGTTCATTTGTGGTATGTCTATTTGTAGGATTAGGTGCCTTTTTGCAGATTTCCTTATTCCGTGTTCGACCAGATCATTACAAGGATTTAGTGAGGCTTATTTTTGAGACTAAAAATTGGTTCCTCTTCCAGCCATTTCTTCACTTATTACTATCAGCAGTAATTCTGCATGAATTTAATGGGGCTCTGTGCTGTATTTTTAAATAATGCCTATGAAACAACCTTGAATGACACAGGGACAAGTGGTGATCATCTGGCCCCTCAAACTTGTTCCACCATTCAATGTGCTAATCTACGAATCAACGATACACTGCCACCTTCATCTTTATCTCAACTCTTTTGGGTGAGCAAAAATTCATTTATCTCAGACTTAACTTTAACATTGGACCCAGCATCAACTGGCACAGTACTGTAACTATTAGAAAAAAATTCTGATGGACAGAAGTCATTGTCACTTGGACAGTCATGGTTTAATCAAGGATAGTCAGCATTCTTGTGTCAGGGGAGATCATATCTTACAAATTTCATAGAAGTTTTTGAAGAAGTGACTAGGTGTGCAGTTGAGTTGTAGTTTACATGGACTTCAGACAGACTCTTCACAACGTCTCACATGACAGACTGGTTAAGAAGCTAAGAGCCCATCGGATTAAGGGCAATTTGTGAAACTGAATTCAACATGGCCATGCTAAATTGCCCGTAGTGTTCAGGGATGTGTAGATTAGGTGAGTTATAGGGGGATGGGTCTGGGTGGGATGCTCTGAGGGTCGGTGTGGACTTGTTGGGCCAAAGGGCTTGTTTCCACACTGTAGGGATTCTATGATGATGATGATGATTGGCTTGGTGGCAGAAAGCAGAGGGTGATGGATGAAAACTTTTCATGATTGGAAGCATTTATCGAGTACGTATCTCAGGGTTCAGGCTGAACGACTTGCTATTTGTGGTGTACATTAATAATAGAGACATGAAAGCAGGAAGTACTATTGGTAAGCTTGCAGAAGACAAATTTGAGGTATGGTAAATAGTGAGGAAGAAAAAGTCAGACGACAATACAATTCAGAAGAGCTGGTCATATGGGGCTGAAGAATGGAAAATGCAATTTAATCCTGAAAAGTGATATATTTCGGATGGGGGACTAACAAGGCAAAACAGTACATGTCAAATGTCAGGACCTAAGGAAGTACAGAAGGACCTTAATGTGATCCATAAATCCTTGAAGGATAAGGTGGGTTAAGACAGCATGTGGGATAGAGTTATATAGCATGGAAACAGGCCCTTCGGCCCAAACCATTCAAGCCCACTGGATTTCCTAAAGTGAACTAGTCCCATATCCCTCTAAACCTTTCCTATCTACGTAACTGTCCAAATGTCTTTAAAAATGTTGTAATTGTACCTGCCTCTACCACTTCCACGGCCAGCTCGGTCCATATATGCACCATCCTGTGTGTAAAAAAGCTGTCCCCGCGTCCTTTTCAAACCTTTCTCCTCTCCTTTTAAACCTCTGCCCTCAAGTTTAGGACTTCCCTACCCGGAGGAAAAGTCCTTGGCTATTCCCCTTAACTATGCCTCCTTTATAAACGCTATAAGGTCACTGCTCTGCCTCCTATGCTTTAAGAGGAAAAAAAGTCCCAGCCTATCCAGCCTCTCCCTATAACTCAAACCTTCCACTAACATCCTTGCAAATCTTTTTTGCGCATTTTCCAGTTTAATAACATCCTTCTAATAGCAGGGCAATCAGAATTATATGCAGTGCTCCAAATGTGGCCTTACCAACGTCTTGTACAGCTGTAACTTGATGTCTCAACTCCTGTACTCAAAGCTTTGATCAATGAAGGCAAGCATACCAAATGTCTTCTTCACCATCTTGTATACCTGCGATGCTGCTTTCAAAGAACTATGTACCTGCACCCCTAGGTCTCTGTTTGACAATAATCCCCAAGGCCCTAACATTAACTGTGTAAGTCCTGTCCTGGTTTGTCTTACCAAGATGCAATACCTCGCATTTTACTCAATTAAACTTCATCTGCCATTCCTCAGTCCACTGGCCTAGTTGAGCCTATTGCACTCTTAGATAACCTTCTGCACTGTCCACAAAACCACCACTTTTACTGTTATCTGCAAACTTACAAACCATGCCTCCTACATTCTTATCCAAATGGTTTTAGATAAAAATGATAAACAGCAGAGTCAGCACCGATGCTTACGGCACACTGCTGGTCACAGACCTCCTGACCAAAAAACAATTCTTCATCACTACCTTCAATCTCCTACGATGCAGCCAATTTTGCATCCAATTAGCTAGATTTTCCTAGATCCCATGTGATGTAACCCTACAAACCAGTTGACCATGCGGTATCTTGAAGGCCTTGCAAAAGTCCATGTAGACAAAAGACAACATACCCTCATCTATCTTCTTGGTCACCTCTGCAAAAAAAACGCACTCAAATTGTGAGACACAATTTCCCAAGCACTAAGCCACGCTGATGATCCCTTAATCGGTCCTCGCCTTTCTAAATGCACATAGATCCGGTCTCTCAAAATCCCCACCAACAACTTGCCCACCAGACATTAGGCTCACCTGCCTGTAGTCCCCTGGCTTTTCCTTGCAGCCTTTCTTAAAGGATGGCACAACATTAGCCACCCTCCAGTTTTCTGGCACCTAACCTGTGGCTGTGAATGATACAAACATCTTCACTAGGGATCCTGCTATTTCTTCCCTAGTTTCTCACAATGTCTTGATCATGTCCCAGGGATTTACCTATCTTTGTCTTTTTAAGACCTCCAGCAGCTCTTCTGCTATAACATGAACTCTTTTCAAGACGTCACTATTTACTTCCGCCAAATTCCCTCGCTTCCAATGAATTTCTTCATTGTAAATACTGATGGGAAATATTTGTTTAAGATCTCATCCATCTCCTGTCGTTCTGCATATCGATGGTCTCGTTGATCTTCAAGGAGCCCTATTCTCTCCCTAGTTACTCTTTTTCCCTTAATATACTTTTAGTATCTCTGGATTCTCCTTAACTGGTCTGCCAAAGCTATCTCATGTCTCCTTTTTGCCTCCTGATTTCCATCTTAAGTGTACTCCAAAACGTCCTATAGTCCTGAAGGGATTCTCTTCATCCCAGCTGGCCATACGTATGCATTCTTCTTTTTCTTGACCAGAGCCTCACTATTTCTAATCACCTAGCATTCCCTACTCCTGGTATCCTTGCCCTTCACACTAACGGGAATAATGCTGGCTCTGAACTCTTATTATCTAGCCTTTCAAAGCCACCCATTTAATGGACATCCCTTTACCTCTGAACAGCACCCCCCAATCAACTTTTGAAAATTCCTGTCTAGTCTTATCAAAATTCACTTTGCTCAAATTTACAGCTTTAACTGGTGGACCAGGCCTATCCTTTTCCATAACTATTTTAAAACAAACAGAATTAGGGTCACTGGTCCCAAAATGCTCCCCCACTAACACCTCTGTCACTTGCCCTGCCTTAATTCCCAGGAGCAGGTCAAGTTTTGGCCCTTCTCTAGTAGTGCCACATACCTATTAACTGAGAAATTTTTCCTGAACATACAATTTCCTCCCCATCTAAGACGTTAATACAATGGCAGTCCCAGTCTATGCTTAGCAAGTTAAAATCCCCTTCTGTTACAACCCTATTTTTCATATAGTTACCTGCAATCTTCCAACATATTTGCTCCTCAATTTCCTGAGGAATAATGGAGGGCCTATAGTACAATCCCATCAAAGTGATCACTCCCTTATTTCTCAGTTCCATTCATATAGGATTCACTGGATGATCCCTCATGAATATCCTCTCTGAGCACTGCCGTGATATTTTCCTAAATCAAAAACGCCACTCCCCCTTCTCTTGTGTCCACTTCTATCCTTCCTGTAACTTCTGTGCTCTGGAACATTGAGCTGCCAGTACTGTCCCTCCCTCAGCCATGTTTTTGCAATAGCTATCATATCCCACTGCTGTTTACCCATTCATGCCTCGAGTTCATCTGCCTTGCTTATCAGACCTCTTGCATTGAAATAAATGCAGTTTAATTCTTCAGGGTTCTCTCATTCTTTTCTGTGCTCTTTCCTGACTTGTCTATTTAACTTGCTCTTTTAAACTTCTGCATTAGCGTCAACATTCTCTTTTGTCTCACTACTGTTCAGGGTCACATCCCCCTTCCAGGCTAGTTCAAACCCTCTCAAGTAGCTCTAGTAAATCTCCAGTTCAGGTGCAATCTGTACCTCTTTAACAGGTCACCTCTGCCTCAGAAGAGATCCCAATGATCCAAAAATCTGAATCTTTGCCCCAGTTCCTCAGCCATGCATTCATCTGCCCTATTCTTCTACTCTTATTCTCACTAGCATGTGGCACTGGAAGTAATCCAGAAATTGTCTGCTTCATCGATACTTGCCTTTATTAATCAAGGCATTGAATACAACAGCAAGAGGGTTGATGGAGCTGTACACAACATTAGTTAGGCCATAGTCGAAATACTATGCGCATTTCTGGTCAACTCACTATAGGAAGAATGTGATTATGCTACAAACAGTGAGGAGAGATTCATTATGATGTTGCTTAGGCTAGAATGCTTCAGCTATGAAGCGATAATGGATAGGTTGGCATTGTTTTCCATAGCACTAAGAAGGTTGAGGGGAGATCTGATTGAGATAATAAGTTATAAGGGGCATAACTCAGGTACAGGGAGAAACTTTTCCCCTTAGAAGGAGAGGTTAAAAACCAGGGGACATAGTTTAGTATGAGGAGCAAGAGGGTCAGAGAATAGCCCTTTTACCCACAAGGTGGTAAACATCTGGAACTCTCTGCCTAAAAATGTGGTAGAGGCAGGAAGCCTCAAGCTATTTACAAACTATTTAGATGAACACATCAAAAACTACAGCATACAAGACTATGGGCCAAGTGCTGGAAAATGGGACCAAGGTAGATAGATGATTAATGACTGATGAGGGCATTATGGGCGAAAAAATCTTTTTGCATATAGTACCTCTGACAGCCTGCAGATGAGTTTCAATCTCTGCAGGTTCACCTATCTTTACTCCTGAAACAATCTTGAAGGCTATGTTTCATAGTCCTATCCTCCAAACAACAAACTATTTCCCAGCTGAACTGATTTATTTAAAAACCCCTTAAAATGTCATCTCTCCGCATAACTTCACCCTCAGAGTCTGGGATTCAGTCTGGAAACCTACATGACAATTCCTCAGAGGTTAAGAACATCCTTCCAAAGATACCTCTGTCCTCCTCATTCTCAAGCTGTCTGCAACCTTTAACACAGTTGTCCACATTACATTTCCACTGTTATCCAGCTGGGAGTCGGACTGATCCCACCTAAATGCCATTGTACAGATGTTATCATAGCCAGAGAATCAATACCAATGTCATTTCTTCCCACTCCTGTCCTGTTACCCGCAAGGATCTCTATCTGGCCTTCCTTCCACTTTTCATTTGCATACCAACATTTGGTTATTATGCAAAGGCAACGTGAAAGCAAGTGAAGCTTATCATCACCTCTAAAGTGGTCCTCAGTCACTAAACTATAATTCTGAAGAACTTAAGGGTAACTGGACACAAAACGATAACTCAGATTTCTCTCCACAAATGCTGCCAGGCCTTCTTAGTTTCTCTGGCAATTTCTGTTTTTGCCTCCGATTTCCAGCAATTGCAGTTCTTTCAGTTTTTCCTCCATTTGTTTTATTTCAAGCTCTTGAATACCTTCCCCTACATTCTTCTACCTTATTTTCCTCCCTTAAGACACTTATTAAAACCCCTATCCCTTTGACCAAAGCTTTGGTTGTCTGACCTTGTTACACGGTTGGTCCCAAGCTTAGCTTTATGATGCTCCTGTGAAGCACCTTGGAACATTCCATTATATTAAACACACCTTATAAATAAGGTACTGATTGTGCCCCAAAGTGAACATAATACTGTAGATGTGGCCCAAGTTTGTACAACTGTAGCATAACTTGCACTCTAGTCCTTTAGATCAAAAGACTGGCATTTCATGAGCTTATTTTTTTTTTTTATTTCCACTATCTGTCCATGGTATTTTCATGATATGGATACATTTCTTTGGACTTTACTTTTTACATCAGTTTTAAAGTATGCTCAATTTTATTAAAATTTCAAGTGGACGACGTGACACTTGGCTCTGTCAAAATCCACGTGTCACATTTTTGCCCATTGACTTAGCCTATTAATATATTTTCATAATTTTATAGTATTGCAGATTACATAAAGATAGATGTGGCATTGTAAACAAGGTGAATATGGCTATCCACTCAATCATACAAATCATTAATAAATACAGTTAATCACTGAGAAGAGCCCTGCAGGATATAACTACTTATATCCTGCCAAGTACTGCCCATCATTTTCAAGCTGTCTCCTGTCAATTAATTTCTTAACTGGTCAATTATCTGCCTCTAATTCCACTAGCTTCAAGTTTAGCCAAGTCTCTTACAAGGGACTCAATTAAATACCTTCTGGAAGTCCATTGAGGTAACTTCCATAGACATTCCACACTTCAATGCTTTTTGTCACTTGTTCAAAAATTCAAACTTGTCTGTCGAATATGACCAATTCTTTACAAATTCATGCCGGTTCTCAAATTAGTGAAAAATTTATTTGGGTTCAGTTTTGCTATCTTGCCTTTTTTAAGAGATGCAATAAATTTAATTAAATAAGAATTTGAACTTTAAGAGGAGTAATAATATTAAACAGCTTCACATCCAAGTTAACAGATTAACATTTTCTCGTTAGTTTCTAAAATTGCTTGACAATGTTGTATATGCTGTACAAGTCTTCAAGAATTCCCATAATCACTGAACATTCTTATCAGCCAGGGACTAAACACAAACTTCGCTCACCCCTTAGGCATACCATACCTCCGGGCTTGAAGCAGAAGCTCCTCTTTGCGCTGTGTTAACATTCGTTGTCTCTCATCTGCTGACTTTGAGAAGCGACTTCCCCGTGCCTCAAAGTCCTCATTCAGAACATCATTTTGTGGAAACTCAGGGCCAGTTCCAAATATCTCCCCAACACTTTGGCTGAATTCAAGGGCTGGATGATCAGTCTGAGGAAGTGAACATGACACTCTCATGAGTCATGCAAGCTGGCATTTAAGCAAATTCATAGTAAAACATTTTACAGAAAATGCAAATAAGTGAATAAACATTTTGTTGTAAAGCTCAAATCTGCAGAAGTCATTAACATACAAGCTGCAGTTAACTTCGATTTCACGTGAATGCATTGTGAAGGATTAGCCTTGAACAACAAGCACAGCAGCTGTCACATTACACGTAGAACAAGGATTCTCTGTTAATAAGGATCGAACACGAAAAAGTCAATCAAAACTGACAGGAACAACTTAAGTCATCGGACCCGAAACGTTAACTCTGTTTTTTCCTTCACAGATGTTGCCAGACCTGAACTTCTCCAGCAACTTCGTTTTTGTTCCTGATTTACAGCATCTGCAGTTCTTTCGGTACTTTTTAAAGCAGTCTAGAAATGGGTCAATTTATTACTATTATTGATTTTATTTATTTGTTAGCCTTTTAAACAGGGAAGCATTTTAAATGAGATTTAAATAATTACAAGTTTAGAAGAGAATATAATTTAATGAGCCAATACATCATAGCTCCTAATCAATCATATGGATAGAAAATCAAATTGCAAGACATACAAAATGAAAGTATTATTTAAAGTTTCTGTAGAATGGGGAAATTAGCTGGTGCTAAATGGTAAATATCTTTATAATTAAAGATTCCATTCAGTCCATTAGCAATTATATGCAGCAAGGTATTCTGCCGCTAACTAAATAAAAGTTATACTAATCAAATCAGCTCAAAGCATACCACTCATTAGAAAGGAAACTGGCATTATGTTTGATGTAGGTGAAAAGTGTAATGAAGTGGTATTGTAACATTGTTAGTCACTATGCCTAGTTTAAAGACGAAATAGTATGTAAGCACGCAATCAAGTCACAAAGAGTTACGAAATGAGAGCCCAGAACGTCCATTCCAGTATTTATGCTCAAAAGCCTTCTTGCACCCTTTATCTAAATCCATCAATATTCCTCTAAGTATGTGATGGTGAAATCAATAATCTAGATTCTCCTGACATATTTTTATGATGCATCATAATTACTCCTTGTGGTAGAGAGTTCCACATTCTGGACAAAAATAGCTTGTGTTCCATATTGGATTTATTTGCTCCAATCTTTTACTTAAAAGCCCAGGTTCAATCTTGCCCAAGTGTGGAAACGTCTTCTCAAAATCTAATATACAAAATCTTTTCATTATCTTAAAAAGAACTACCACATTACAAGAGTTCTGTTTTCTAGAATGATGCCCTAGCCTGTTCAAATCTTTCCTGACAGGTATAATCTCAGTTCTTACGTTATTTAATAAATATTGCCTGCATTTTCTGCAGTACTTCACTACCCTTAAGAGACTAAAACTAAAACTGTCTGTAGTACAAGTATTGTGTTGCCAAGATTATACGCAAGCCTAACATAACTTCGAGTTTTCAAATCTATCCTGCTAGAAGTGAACTCAAACACTTTGCTTTCCTTTTTAAAAAATGCCCTTATTAACTTGGGTATTGTTTCTTTAATGATATGCAAGGAGGATGCAATCCCATTCTTTCTACCGAAATGCAGTACATCATTACATACAGAGAAGTTCTGCATGGCAAATTTCATTTATGGCATGTGGGTGGCACCAACCGGGACAACATTTATTGTCCACCCCTAGTTACCCTCAAGAAAACAGTGATGAGTAGATGCCTTGAACCACTGCAGACCATTTGATGTAGTTACACCCACAATGCCATTAGGAAAGGCATTCCAGGATTCTGAATCAGCGACACAGAAGAAATGGTGATGAATTTTCACGACAGGATGGTGGTGTTCCCACATATCTACTACCCTTTTCCTTCTAGATGATAATGGCCGTGGATTTGGAAGGTGCTGTCTAAAGAGCATTGGTGAATTTCTGCAGTGCATCCTGTAAATTATACACATTACTACTTCGGGGCATTGGTAGTGGAGTAAATGAATGTCTGTGGTGCCAATCAAGTGGGCTGCTCTGGTTTTGATGGTGTCAAGCTTGAGTACTGTTGGAGCTATACCGACCCTATCAAGGAGAGTATTTGATTAGGAACAAAAACAAAGTTGCTGGAAAAGCTCAGCAGGTCTGGCAGCATCTGTGGAGGAGAAAACAGAGTTAACGTTTTGGGTCTGGTGACCCTTCCTCAGAACTGATGGTGGCTGGGAAAACGTCAGTCTATATGCAGAAAATAGGGAAGTGAGTGGGGTAGGGAGTAAGTGATAGGATAGAGCCCAAAGAGAGAGAGAAAGACAGTTGGACAGACAAAGGAGTTGCTAACGATCAGGCTGGGAGGGTAAGTAGTTGTTAATGGGGACTGTTAGTGACTAACAACAGGGGGTGTGTAGTGTCAGGCTATGTGGTAACAAAGCCAGGTGTGTGGGGTGGGGGGCTGGGACATGGCCTTTGTCTGTCCAACTGTCTTTCTCTCTCTTTGGGCTCTATCCTATCATTTACTCCCTACCCCACCCACCTCCCTATTTTCTGCATATAAACTGACGTTTTCCCAGCCACCATCAGTTCTAAGGAAGGGTCACCAGACCGAAACATTAACTGTTTTCTCCTCCACAGATGCTGCCAGACCTGCTGAGCTTTTCCAGCAACTTTGTTTTTGTTCCTGATTTACAGCATCCGCAGTTCTTTCGGTTTTTTTTTTAAATAGAGTATTTGATTACACTTTTGACTTGTCTTGAGAAGTCACTGAGTTAACCACAGCAGGATTCTTAGCCTTCCTCCTGCTCTTGTGGCTACAGTATGATTACAGCTAGTCTAGTTCAGCTTCTGGCAAATGGTAACCCCTAGAGAATGTTGATACTCAAGGATTCAGTGTTAGCAATGCCATTGAATGTCAAGGATAATGACAAGATTCTGTTGTTGATGGCCAGTACCTGGCACTACTGTGGTACAAATCTTAGGCGCCATAAGTCCAAACTTCAATACTGTTCAGGTCTTGCTGTATTTGGACATGGGCTGCTATCTAAGGAAATGCAAATGGTACTGAATATTGTAGAATCAGTGAACATCCCCACGTGACCTTATGACAAAGGGAAGATCATTGATGAAGCGGCTGATGGTGATTGGGCCTCGGACACGACTCTGAGGAACTCCTGCAGTGATGTCCTGGAACTGAGATGATTAACCTCCAACAAGCACAACGCACCCTCTTTTGTGCCAGGAATGACTCCAATCAGTTGAGAGCTTTTCCCCTGATACTCATTTATTCTAGTTTTGCTATGGGCTCCTCGATACCACACTTGGTCATATGCAGCCTCGCTATCAAGGACAGTCACTCTCTTATCACCTGTGCAATTCAGTTCTTTCATCCATGATTGAACCAAGATTATAATGAGGTCAGGAGTGGAGGGCCCTGGTGAAACCCAGCTTGAACAAGAGTGAGCAGCAGGAGTACTGCCAGATAGCAGTATTAACAATAATTACTGACTTATTTTGCATATTTACTAAAGTGTTGCTGTACTTTGTCACAGTGCTGACATGTATTAATCCCACAAATGTCACCTGAAAATTTTGAAGCTTTACTTCCCATTTTCTCAAGTCTAAAACATTAGTGGTGTGCACAGAAGTTCCAGCAGTGATCTTGCTGAACTTACTGGTGTCTCATTCAACTGCCTTTAACCCCCGTGTTTTTAGTTTCAGGGCTTTCTTGTTATCCACTGTTGCAACACTATCATTTGACCTTATGTGGTACCTTAGAAAAGGTTTTTCTCTTTTAAAATGCAGATACATCGTGTAATATTCCTTTCTAATATTTCAAACATGATTTTCATTTAGAACCACTGCTTTCAGTTCTTAAATTTTGTTTTAAAAAACGAACAGAATTTAAATAAATTGGTCTACAGCTCCTTGGACTTTGTTTTTATAACAGAATCAAATTAGCTGCTTGGCAATACCTTTGCACTTTTTCCTATTATTAGCAACATGCAGTTGTCAGTTGGACTTGGAGTGTGGTGCATTTGCCTGCACCAGAAGCTACTTGTATGAATACATGGTGCCCAATTTCTTGCAGACAGAAAGCACACATAGCACTGTATCAAATCAAAATCTGGGCAACAGCCATTCTCCAATTCTTTTCAGAACAGTGCTTTGATCAGAGTTAACCTGCTTTATTTAAATTTTAAACCGTCATGTAGCTAGATGTGGGAGAGGTGCTAAATGAATATTTTTCGTCAGTATTCACACAGGAAAAAGACAATGTAGTCGAGGAGAATACTGAGATACAGGCTATTAGACTGGACGGGATTGAGGTTCATAAGGAGGAGGTGTTAGCAACTCTGGAAGGTGTGAAAATAGATAAGTCCCCTGGGCCAGATGGGATTTATCCTAGGATTCTCTGGGAAGCTAGAGAGGAGATTGCAGAGCCTTTGGCTTTGATCTTTATGTCGTCATTGTCTTCAGGAATAGTGCCAGAAGACTGGACACTAGCAAATGTTGTCCCCTTGTTCAAGAAGGGGAGTAGAGACAACCCTGGTAATTATAGGCCAGTGAGCCTTACTTCGGTTGTGGGTAAAGTGTTGGAAAGGATTATAAGAGATAGGATTTATAATCATCCAGAAAGGAATAATTTGATTAGGGATAGTCAACACGGTTTTGTGAAGGGTAGGTCGTGCCTCACAAACCTTATTCAGTTCTTTGAGAAGGTGACCAAACAGGTGGATGAGGGTAAAGCGGTTGATGTGGTGTATATGGATTTCAGTAAAGCGTTTGATAAGGTTCCCCATGGTAGGCTATTGCAGAAAATATGGAGGCATGGGATTGAGGGTGATTTAGCGGTTTGGATCAGAAATTGGCTAGCTGTAAGAAGACAGAGGGTGGTGGTTGATGGGAAATGTTCATCCTGGAGTTCAGTCACTAGTGGTGTACCTCAAGGATCTGTTTTGGGGCCACTGCTGTTTGTCATTTTTATAAATGACCTGGATGAGGGCGTAGAAGGATGGGTTAGTAAATTTGCGGATGACACCAAAGTCGGTGGAGTTGTGGATAGTGCGGAAGGATGTTGCAGGTTACAGAGGGACATAGATAAGCTGCAGAGCTGGGCTGAGAGGTGGCAAATGGAGGTTAATGCGGAAAAGTGTGAGGTGATTCACTTTGGAAGGAGTAACAGGAATACAGAGTACTGGGCTAATGGTAAGATTCTTGGTAGTGTGGATGCGCAGAAAGATCTCGGTGTCCATGTGCATAGATCACTGAAAGTTGCCACCCAGGGTGATAGCCTTGTTAAGAAGGCGTACGGTATGTTAGGTTTTATTGGTAGAGGGATTGAGTTTCAGAGCCATGAGGTCATGTTGCAGCTGTACAAAACTCTGGTGCGGCCGCACTTGGAGTATTGCGTACAGTTCTGGTCACCGCATTATAGGAAGGATGTGGAAGCATTGGAAAGGGTGCAGAGGAGATTTACCAGGATGTTGCCTGGTATGGAGGGAAGGTCTTATGAGGAAAGGCTGAGGGTCTTGAGGCTGTTTTCGTTAGAGAGAAGAAGGTTAAGAGGTGACTTGATAGAGACATACAAGATGGTCAGAGGATTAGATAGGGTGGACAGTGGGAGCCTTTTTCCTCGGATGGTGATGGCTAGCACGAGGGGACATAGCTTTAAATTGAGGGGTGATAGATATAGGACAGCTGTCAGAGGTAGGTTCTTTACTCAGAGAGTAGTAAGGGCTTGGAATGCCCTGCCTGCAAAAGTAGTAGACTCACCAACTTTAAGGGCATTTAAATGGTCATTGGATAAACATATGGATGATAATAGAATAGTGTATGTTAGATGGGCTTCAGATTGGTTTCACAGGTCGGCGCAACATCGAGGGCTGAAGGGCCTGTACTGCGCTGTAATGTTCTATGTCAAGCTGGTGCATTCTCCATGGCAAGATCTCTATCAGAGTACACTTGCCAATCAACCAATCCAGGCTCTCCTATTATTTGGTAAAAATGTACATTTTCCTTTACTATAAAATCTTGCAATTGTCCTGATAAATGCAAGATTAAAATTTTTGACAAAATGTATTTTTCCAGCAATATTCTGGCAAATTTATGAAAACTGGAACGAGCAGTGATCCCATCCTGGCTAAGTAAGAGTACTACACAAAAACCCAAATCCCACACCCCTTTGGTACCTTCAAGCAGTTTGTTTGGAGTTAGGAAAAATCTCTCATCATTATTCCATGCACTTTATTCATTTCACGTATGTCTAAATATTTCTTCCACTTCTTTTCCACTATTAGGCAGTCTGTAGTACATCCTCTTAGCATGACAAATGACTTCCTTTATTTCATTCCCTATGAACTCAACCAAACTTTTCATTAACCAGCACAATGGGACCAGGAGTGCGCCAGTTGATCAAGTATTCCAGACAGTCAAGAGGTCCACATAATCAATGTAAAAACACACACTAAGCAATAGAAACGCAATATTTAGGGCATATACATCACTGTTACATTGTGACAAACCAACCTTACCAGCAGAGAGGGTTCTCACCCACACTCAACTGACGACTTGGACATTTCGGTAGATTGTGGCATTTGAGGAGAAATTGACTCGAAATTGAATTAACTGTTGATGTTTCGTGCGGCCATTCAATTTGAACAAGTATATTTAGACTGAGGTAAATAAATAACGCAAAACAACTGAACAGAATAATACAGTAAACCTCATGGTATTTGAGGTATATAATAATTTTTGCTGGTTTATTGAGTGCCAGTTCAAAAAAAGTTTTCTGTATGTAGCTGATATTTAGGACATTTTAATTCAGAACTGGATGCTAGTAATATATTGTAATACAGATATTCTTACGGTCTGAACACTAAAATGCTGCAGTCAGAACTGTGGTTCCATGTATTACCTTTTAAATATTTAAGTATCATTTCATATACTGTATCCTAAGTTACTCTTGAATGTTTAACCTCTTTCAAAGATTTTGATATTAACATCATAAAATCAATCCAAATAGCAGTTATTTTTCACATGCTGATGACATCTAGTTCTACCGTATTACCCTCTCTCTTCTCCACTGTTATTAAGTTAGCAGACTGCATCCAACATTTGCTACTGGATAAGTAAAAGTTTCCTTCAACTAAATGTTGGTAAGATCAAAGCCATTGTCTTCAGTCTATACTAAAATCTCCATTTCCTAGCTACCAGATAACGGTCGACCTGGCAACTGAAAGAGATTTAACTACACTGTTTGCAAACCTGCGATCAGATTTGGCCCCAAGAAGAGCTTCCACTGACATATTTATGCCAAAGACTACATTTTCATGGTGTCAGTTCATCAACCACTGAAACTGCGCCTAGCACCTATTGACTTGATTACTCCAATACATTTGTGACTGGCCCACCACACTTTATCCTTCACTCTTTAACAAAGCTCTGTCCAATGTCAAATAACCTAGACTTCTGGTGACATACACAAGCTCTCGGGTAAATAAATCTTTGATTTTAAAATTCTCATGAATTTTCAAATTCCTCCACTGCCTCAATCCTCATCATTCATCCCCGTATTATTCTGACGTCTTAAACATTCCCAATTTTAACATCTTTGCCACTGGTGGCCATGCCTTTGGTATCTTAGGCTCTAGGCTCCGGAGTTAGCACCTTAATACTCTTTCAAATCTTAGGAACAAGAGTAGATGATCAAGCCTAGTCCACCATTTTATTCAATCATGAATGATCAAACACTTCAATGCATTTTACCACACCAGCCCCATATTGTTTTACCATACTGATAATCAGAAATCTACCAATCTTTACTATAAACATACTCAAGGTCTCTGGGTAGAGAATGCCAAAGATTCACAACTCTTGTATATAAAAAAAAGTCCTAAATGGCATCTCCCTTTTTTGGTAAAAAATATTAGGCTCCCGGGTTCTAGACTCCCAGCAAGGGAAAACATCTATCCTTTCTATCTCTTTCTGTATTTTGTAGGTTTCAATGAGTTTAGTTCTCATAGTTTGAACCTACAGAATAGAGACCCAGTTTGCCCAAACACTATTCGTAGGACAGACCTGCATTATTCCAGGTGAGGTCTAACCAAAATTTTATAGAATTGAAGACAACTTCACTAGTCTTGTTCTCAAATTCTCTTGCAATCAAGGTAAATATTCCATTAGCTGTCCTAACAGCTTTCTGCACTTGCATTTAAGCCTTTTCCGATAAGGATACCTGGGTCCTTTCGTACATCTACACTTTCCAAACTTGTGCAGAATATTTCTTAAATACATCTGTTCCTCTGACCAAAATAGATAGTGTCACATTTCCCCACATTACATTCCATCTGCCAAGTTCTTGCTTATTCGTTAAACCTGTCTAAATCCTCCTGTTCCCGCTTAGCTTTGTATCATCCACAAATCTGGAAAAATACATTTGGTCCTCAAAATCCAAATTATTGATATATACTGTGAACAGTTGGGGTCCCCATGTTCTGGTGCTTGTGGACACACCCCCCACCCACTAATATCAGCCTGTCAACTCAAGAATGCTCTGATTTTCTTACTCAGTTTTATCTCAGTTAGTCAATCCTTAATCTGTACCAGTAAATCACCCCCATCCCCATGTGCTACCAACCTCCGATGGGGAACTTCATCAAAAGCCTTCTGAAAATCCAAGAATATACATCCATCAACCTCTTTTATCAGTTTTGTTAGTGACATCCTCAAAAAATCCAACAAGTTTGTTAACCACGATATCTCATTTGCAAATCCAAGATGACCATATCCAATCCAAGTATCCATCCAACACATCCTATATAATAGATTTCCTCTTTTAATATGCTGCTTCAAACTTCTTTTGATCAGGCTTTTGGCCATTTGCCCAGAATGGTCTGATTTGTAGACGGATGCCAAATTTTGACTTTTATATAAACTCCTGTAACCACAGAAATTTTAGTGTAGCATACTGAGTTTTAACTGGCATCTTATGAACCAGCATTCTTGATAAATTGGTAAAAATGATACATCTCAAATATCACTAAGTTTACTGAATTATTCTATCCAATTATTATAGTTCTTTCAATCTACCTCAATATAATAAACTTGTTCAATCGAACAGTCACACGAAATATCAACATTTGATTCAACTGAGTCAATTTCTCCTCAAATACCATGATGTACCACAATGTCCAAGTAGTCAGTTGAGGGTACGAATGAGAAGGTTCTCTGCCAGTATTATTTAAAGCAAAATTGCATGATTATTTTAGTAAATTACACTGTAAATAAAGCATAACAATAATGTGTTTACCCCCTGTAATAAGTTTCTGTTACTGCATGTTTTTTACATTTTTTTTATGTGGACCTCTTGATTATCTAGAACATTTGATCAATCAATACACTCCTGGTCCCATAGGTATTGGATAATAAAAAGCTTCCTGAACTTTAAAAATGCTGCAATAAAATACAACTTGTTGCTGTTATAAATAAAAACACATGATCAGACATGCATATCCCAGCCATCAATCACAGAAGAATTAGTTCAAAACTGGACTAATCTACACTTCGTAGGAGAGCAAACATTAAAAATACAATGACCATATGAGCTCATCAAGATTGTATGTACAAGATATGCAAGGTGACAATTTTTTTGTTTTTAAATTAATTTTTTGGCACTTAAAAATTGTGCAATTTTAAAGGTTTGTAAACAACATTTAACGGAAAGCAAATATTTAACGTCCAATTCAAAACAACACTTATCCGAACGCATGGTCTGACTGAGTCTTCCGATTTCCATGAACTGAAGTAGCATAGTTTGAAAATGAAAGACAGGACAATGAATAATTATTCAGGATTTTTGCAAGGTCTTAGATCAACAACAGGCAAAAAAAAAAGTTCCAACAGAAGATGTTCCATCAAAACTTTGAAACAGCAAATAGGGAAAAGTAAACAGTGAGGAAAGTATTTTTTAATTATGTAGTCACAACTTGGGCTAAACATGTCTGGTTGCAATAATGCCTAATTTCAACAAAGCATGTGGTGTTACACAGTGTCTATTACATGTTAGGAAATTTTATATCTTAAACCTGTTCAGGATTTGTACTTCTGGTTCCACTTGGCCAATTGTACTTGATGACAATCTATTGCAAGTAATATGTGGGTACCATTGTACAGAGCAGTTAAAAGTTTATGATTTGACTTGCGATATAGGAATAGGATCATGCGAGCTGCAGTTAGTGGATGAAAATGCTCCAGACACAGCAAATATCAATTTTAATGCCTTTTGTCACATTAAACTCTGATGAACTACATTAGTTTAGACAATATTCATGCAACACAATCAGGCAAAGTAGAAACAAAAGAATAAATTTAGATTTCTTGTGAACATATAATTGGATTATCCTTCCTGCTGAAGAATTTAACAGATCAACTGAAGTGGGAGAAACACATGAGGTAAAAATACGCCTCAAAGAAATTAGATGCTGTTTCATAATGGGGTTTTTGGGACTAATGGGCTATTGAGACTTGGCAACAGTGAACATAAAAGACTGTAGATCTGGAATGGTCAAGATAGGTTCAATTGCACACCAAAGCTGTGTGATCACGCAGCTTGAAATTTTTTAAAAAAGTACATTTTTTTCCCTAAGTTTATTTTTCTAAGTTTGTCCTCAGCGTTATAAATATTAAGGGCTCCACAATGCAGCACGCTACCAAAGCTAAAAACTGTAAAAGACAAAAAAATTAACCAGTGCAAGGTCACATCAAGCGGAGCTTTTAAAGGGCTGTGGGTTTCAGAAGACAGAAAAAAAACATGTCTAGAATCTTTTGCTTCCATGTGACTATCGCTTTTGATGCAAATGTAGGACTTACAAAAAGTACTTCCATAGCTATTATGGAATTGTTAGGAAATGGTCAAGAAAGACAAGTCTCAAAACAATACATTGCAGAGTCTTAATTTCAGCACAATGTGAAAGGAGGAAGGAGGAACATTGTACAATATGATATCTGAAATTCTGAAGAAACACTAATCATGGCAGTATCAATAGAAGTGACTAAGGCTTCACCAATCAACAGCCGCTTTTATTATGTCCTTTCCATTTTTGCAAGAGTTGCTCAAAGGAGGTGTCTCCTACAGAAGTGCAATATTCCAAGCCTTGGGTAATCAAACTATGCCACTGAATATTATTTACCTGCTCTTCACTGTTTGAATCACCTGGATGACCATTGTTCTCTTCCACAGCTGGACCGTTCAATGTTGGTCTACTTTCTTGGCGCTGTTGAAATGCATTGAAGGGGACAGGAAGATGACTAATGGATAACAAATGTATTTAAATACTATAATAATACAAACATGTAAACAAAAAAGAACACTAACCTGTTGAGGAAATGGGACCTGAATTCTTCCTTCCAGTATGTTATCGGTAGTGATTTCTATAGAACGTGTTAGCTGTAGGTCCTGGAGGACCAGATGATATGGAACCTGGGGAAACATCTCTTGGATTTGATGAGCCTGTCGGTAGTTATGGTGCAATAATTACAATTGAGAAATGCTCCCATAATTGTGCATAAATCTCTCACCTACAGAATCTATTGCTCCAAATTAATACATAATGAGGATAGTATTTGAGTGGCACTTTTCAACTTAACTAATTGTAGCTTAAATTTTCAATTAATAGTGCAGCAGGAATTTCCAGAATCTATGAAGCCTGTGGGAAAGGAAACAAATCACAAGGGATTCAATAAAGACAGATTGAAATAGGTCAGGTTTGACAATTTTAGGACCAGTTAATCTTTAATCCATCTCAACAGTCCTGTAACAAGTTTATTCAGGAAACCTATCACCATGCAGTGCTCAACAAAATACCACAGCAAAAGTCATCAAGCTGACGCCTCTAGCTCCATTATTTAAACACTCTCCAAAATATGCAAGTAAAGGCAGACCTCAGTGCCCCAATTCAGCATGAAACGTATGATCCTAGACTGGATCATTCTGTAGCTCTATAGTTTACATGGAGCAAACGATTGACTAGAAAACACCACTATGTATACCAAAATCTTGTATTAATAATTTGGAAAACAGGTCAATTAAGCATACACTGTGCCTCACAATATCTTTAACAATAGTACCCTCTAGCAAGATTATAATCCCATTAAATGTATTTGATAAAGAAATGGAAAAGATAAAAGAAAATTCAAATGGCAATCAAGGTATAACACCCCATTGGTAACAGCAAAATGCAGATCACCTGTTTCCAGGATTTTTCCATGTTGCTGTGTCACCAGCTCAGCTCCAGTTTGAAGTTGTTCCATTCTGAGATGCAGATGGCAGATCTCCCCAGAATGGGATCAGAAACTCACATTGGTCCAGAATAGCAACAAACCCATTGCCTACATCTCTACATTGCAAGATATACATACAACGATGTGCTCTATGTCACTATGATCCTTTGTGATTCCAGAATCATTACCAATTTGTTTGAGGAAATGAATGATATAATTTTAAACAATGCATATTGCATTCTTCAGTTTGACTTACCATAGCATTCAATTGAGAATTGTTCACCTGTGCAATACCAAGGATATTTGTTGTGTGCATTACTTCCACTGAGAAACTAGGCAGCCAACTGGCAATCCGAGATCCTGGAACATATCAAATGCAAATATCAGGGAATAAAATTTATCAAAAAGTCATGATGTTGCAACAAGCAAATGTTAAAAGGAATCACATGTCAATATAGTTTGTTTGAATTTCCAAATGGCATTTAATAACGTCCCACATAATGTGCATTAGACAATGCTCAGTTTTGAGTGATAGATTCCACATAGAGGATTGGCGAATGAACAGAAAACAGAACCAGGTTAAATGGATCTTTTTCAGGATGGCAAACTGTAACTAGGTGTGCCACTACAATCAGTGCTGGAGTCTCAACTACTTACAATATATTAATGATTTGGATTTCGGGAGAGATTGCATCGGCAGAATATTTGACAAAGACAGGGAGAGAGCAAGGTATGAGGATACAAGGAGCCAGCAAAGGAATGTAAATTGAAAACAATGAACTCACTCACTTTGGCATGAAAAATTGAAAAGCAGTATATTATTTTAAATGGTGAAAGATTGCAAAACTGTGCAACACCTAGACCTAAGTGTAGTAGCACATGAATCCCAAAGCTAGGATACAGGTACAGCAAATAATTAGGAAGGCAGAATGAATATAAAAGTAGGGAATGTCTTGCAACGACCGCAGAAGGCACTACTGAGACTGCATCTGGAATACCATACACCGTTTTGGTCTCCTTAATTAAGGAGCGATGTATTTGCATGGGAAGCAGTTCAAGAAGGCTCACTAGACTGATTTCCAGAATAAAGAGGTTGTCTTATAAGAAAAGGTTAATCAGGTTTGGCTCATACTCCTTTAAATTTGAGAAAATTAAGAATTTATCTTATTGAAACAAGATTGAGTGTGGTAGACAGAATAGACGATAATGGCCCAATTCCTCTTGCTGGGGAAATCTGAAATCATAAGGTGCAGCTGAGAAGGAATCTCGTATTTAAAACCAAGATGAGGAGTTATTTCTTCTCAGTAATTAACCTTTGACATTCTCTGTGACAGAACAGGGAAAACTGGGTCATTCAATATACTTGAGCATGAATTGACAAATGAGTTCATAGGTGAGGTTTTTGATCAACAAGATAGTTTACAGTTATGGGGGACAGGCAGGAAAGTGCAGTTAAGACCACAATCAAAAGATCCATGATTTTAATCCAAAGGCAGCACAGGCTTAATGGACTGAATGACTACACTTTGTTCCTATTTATGATCATGATCATGATTATGGTCACTTTTATGCAAACAATGCCAGTTAATTTTGAAAGAGTGAGAAATGCTTGTATTACACACAGGAGATAAATAGGAACTAACTACAGGTTATTGTGATAAGAGAATGGAGTTGGAGAGTACTGAACAATTAACAGCATTTCTTTTTAAAGCTAGCATTTTTCATTCTCGCTAAAGAGTGCACAGTGATTTTATTTTGATCATGCGATGTTAGAATCCCTGGCTAGACCAGCATTTACTGTCCACTCTGACTGCTCTCAGGATGGTGGCAATGGGCTTCCTTCTTGAACTGCTGCAGTCCACATGGTGTATATGTAAGAGTGTTGGGGAGGAAGTTTCAGGATTTTGACTCGGACGTGAAGGAATGGTTCCAATTGAGGATGTTGTATAACTCGTACTCTTGATCTTTTGGATGGTACAGGTTTCAAGGTTGGAAGGTGTTATCAAAGAAGCCTGTAAATTGGTACATTTCATTTCTGTTGGTTGTGTAATACATGCTGTTGCAGAATGAGTAAATGCTTCAGGGTGGTAGAAGGGACAATGATCCAGCAGCACACTTAGTCCTGGATAGCATCAACCTTCTTGAATATTTTGGGAGCTGTGTTAGTTCATGCAAGTAAAGAGAATTCCATTGCACTTGTATCTGAGGGGGTGAAGAGGAGGAGTGTTAGGAGACTAGGTGCTTCCCACAGAATTCAAAGCCTCTGATTCACCCACACAAGCACAGTATTTATAAGGTGGTCTAGTACAGTTTCTGAATATGTATAAAGAATATCGAAGATGCTGAAGGAAATATAATTAACGGCAGTTATGAAGTCAGCTTTCGTAGCTATCTTACAGTTCTTATTGCTCATATGTGATCATATTAAGTCAGTGCACCAGGCCTGCACTATTGACAACAATTTTTTCAAACACTTGACCAATCACATTTTACCCTAAATAAGCCCTTGCATAATTCAGACATGATCCCCACTCCCACTCCCTGCCAGGCTTCAACCAGTTCTCCACACGACTTGGCAATTCCATACAAACAACATAAGCAGTATAATCCACAACAACTCCCATTTTTCCTTCACACATTGAATTCCCAATGCCCCACCAAGTCTTGAAATCCAGTTCTAGCTCATTATCTCCAAGTTGGTTAATGTCTCATCCACCAACAATTTCACACCAAAGATATATCACATTTCTTTTAAGATTAATTTGTTATTGTTGTAGGTTATTACTTGGAGAATAAAACATTGGTATAACAGAAGCAATCTCCAAAATTACTAAGTGGTAACTGCTAACTTTGCAACTGTTTGAGAGTCAATAAAAGATTATGTTTCCAAGGTTTTGTAGGTGCTTATTAAATGTAAGCAAACTTACCATCAAAATGGAAGAAATGGTTGTGCTGATTAAGATGTGGCCTGCCCTCAACACCAGGCACAGGTCCAATATTCTCATCAAGGTTGTCTCGCTGTCGAGGGGCTCCAGCATGACTGTCTTCATTAATGTTGAGTGACATTCTGCACGTGGGACAAGAAGTGTCTTGCTCGAGCCAGGAACGCAGACAGGAGCTAATGACATAATCAAAGATGAGCAAAGTCAGTTGGTATTTAAAAACCCTACAAAGGATATACTACTACTGACCCAGTTTACAAGTTAGTGAATTGACTCATTGTTAATATCAAACTTAAAGAGATGGAACTCAGTGGTAAATCAAGATGTGCGCTACAGAATGATCTTGTGTACTTTATATAAATGGCAAAATAGGTTCTTTGTTCTTTGATTTAAAATAGCAAATAAAAAGGGGCGTCTGCCTTATTCTTTTAGTGCTTTCACAAAATTGGCATCCATCCTATCTTAGATCCCCTATCAATCTCCAGTTTCACTGTACTGAAATTAATCATGAAGTTTAACACTCTTGGAACTTCCTTTACCTCAAAAAAAGGGGAGGCAATGGCCTAGTGGTATTATCACTGGACTGTTAATCCAGAGACCCAGATAATGTCCAGGGACCCAGGTTCGAATCCCGCCATAGCAGGTGATAGAATTTGAATTCAATAAATATCTAGAATTAAGAATTTAACGAATATCCTGAATCCATTGTCGATTGTCAGGAAAAACCCATCGGGTTCACTAATGTCCTTTAGAAATTGAAACTGGCATCCTTACTTGGTCTGGCCTACACATGACTCCAGACCCAGAGCAATGTGGTTGACGCTGAACTGCATCTGGGCCATTAGGGATGGGCAACGAATGCTGCCTAGCCAGTGCTGCCCCTCATCCAGTGAATGAATAAAAAAATATATAAGAAGCCAAAGTTTATGGCCTTAAACTAATTTCCTAATCTATGGTAGTTAATTTAATCTCTTCCATTATCATTACACTACAAAAATTGAATTACAAGTCAGCAATTTCCTCCTTGAATACAGTCAAATCATTTCATTTAAATTTGCCTTCAACTACAACACCAAAATTTCTCATCTATTGCTTAAATGTGCCCCCAACCATTATTTGTGTTCATTTTTTTTTAAGGTTTCATTGTACATTATGCAAGTTCCAAGTCTAAATGAAATCCCACACAGACTTATGATACTGTCCTTGGAAGCAGCCTTATATCATACCTACTAATTCTCATTTTGACCATCACACTTCAAATTAAGACACACTTTGTAGAGTTAGCTGTTGTCACCCACTATTATGACATAACCTGTAGTATTGGTGTATTTTTACCTCATCTGCATATTTTGTCACATTTTATTTATCTGAGAAGCAGAAATGAAATGTCTATCCTGTCCTTCAATGTTGCTTTGCTTGTGAAGGCAAATTTGCATATCATTGATTGTGTAGAGAGAGCAATACATGAATGTTGATTTGAAGAAATTGTATTATATCATTTCTTAAGACATTTAATGAACGTTATAGAAATCTTACTAAGAAAATGACTACAGTTTGTCTGAAAAATGCAGGACAGACCTGCTGTCTCTGCCAAGGATGTGCCTCCAGCACAGACCTTCCTGATGCGATTGGATTTCATGACTCACATGCAAACCAACCCTCTGAGAAATAGGTTAAAGCAGACTCTCAAGAGGGGAGAAATTATTTGGCATTATCAAAAGTTGACAAAACTCATCCATAATGGCTAATCTTCTTTAACAGAGGGAGACTGCATGGAGGAGCAACCTAGCTAGCTCAAGCAGACAGTGAACAAGAAGCAACAGACTGAAAAGACGAGAAAATGTCAAGCCCCAGCAACAGAAATCTGCTTCATCTGTCAATTTACGCTCTGAATTCAGCAAATCATCTCCCCCTGTCACAGTACATAGCCTTATCAGCCAGGATTGAATGGCGGAGCAGACTTGATGGGCCGAATGACCTAATTTCCGCTCCTATGTCTTATGGTCTTTTTGTCTCTATCTAGTTTTTTTTGCACTGTATTGAAATTATTGCTTCTTAATAAGCTGCTTTAAGAAATTATTTCAACAACACCTGAGCTCAGCACCCAATTCATGAGCCTAAACCTTATATGGTTTCACAAAATCACGATACATTATCTGGAAATATTCTCTAAATTTGCAGACTTGTGCTGCAAATCCCAATCATAACAGTTATGAGAATGAGTCACTTAGTTGTGAAACCCAATGAAGTTCACAAAACCTAATGTAACAATATTTGGGAAGTCAAAATCCCTTTACAGTTTTCTAACTTGTCTGAAAATTACTGTAAATTTACAAGCAAAATTATCTTCTCCAACCCAGAATATGATTCCACTTAAATTATTGTCCCAAAGGCAAAAAGAGTTACTAACAATCACTAAATTTAGATAGGATGATTTGAATTATTGGGCAGCTTGCAGTATCAATCAGCAGCAATTAAAACGAACAAACAGATATCCCTGCAAGGTTGGGCAGAGCTTTCAGTCTTCATTATACTGAAAGATACTGAAGATTGAAGATGAGGTCCCTCTACACAGAGGGAGGCTGAAGAAACACATGCAGAAATCTAGCACCAGCAATGGCCTATTTCTTGGGTTAAGGGGTCTGATTTAAAAGAATGTGCGAGGAAGGTAGTTGTGGCCAGGGGAAACAGGGTGAGGGTGGCAAGTGTGGAGGGTGGGGACACACCTACGAGCGAGGGAAGAGAGAGACAAGCGAGGACGAAAGATGAATTATTGAATGAAGAAAATATAGAGATAGCACTTTGCAACATTCTCTCCACATTTGCCTAGCCTGATCTACTGGGGATTATAAATGGTGGATAACATACTTGTGAAAGAGATGGCCACAGGGGAGTTTGCGTGCAGACTGCATAGAGTCCCAGCAGATTGCACAATCATCGTTGTTCGAAGCCAATTCTTCAGGAGTGGCAGCTGCAAACCTGTCAAATGAAGAGTTAATCCACAGTATTAGGACTGCAAACCCGAGTTGGTCTGAGAACACTACGTCCCACAGCACTTGTCACCTTGCGTTCTTTTTAATTAATTTACTAATTGGACAAATTTTCTACCTTAAAAATAGTAATCCATAGATTCAAATCCTCTGCACCCTTACCAATTTCAGGAAGTTTATCAAGTGACTAAACAAGTTTACTCAGACTAGCTGAAAATAGTCTACTGTATTACTATAAGGTTACAATCACAGTCTTCTCTTGAATCTCAGAGCTAGGAGTCTGCTTTCAAACTCAAAATGCAGATAATGTGCAAACTAAAATAATACACACGACCCAAAAACAGACTTTAGTACAATAAACTGAATACATGAAAAATGTTATTTGATTTTATGCTGAATAATCATTAGATCTTTAATTGGATTCATTACACATTCTCACCAATTGCAATAAACATCAGAAACTGTGCTGCAGACTATGGAATCGATCAGAGACAATGTATTTAATACAACTGTATGTATCATATTTTACCACTGATAATACTGTAGGGGTAAAAGGGTGTCACACCTTCACGACCACACGTACAAACCGTTGCCCCCTTCCCAGCTATGCACATAGACTATTCACCACCTTCCTAAGCATGTGTCCCACACAAAAGAAATAAAACAGCTGTTAAGATTTCAAATATTATTGCCATATTTTGTTTCCTTTTGATTTTGTACATCTACAATCTTTTTGAATGTACCTCTCAGAGCCATTTTAAGGAGAAATTAATTTACTTGCTTCTGTCATGCCCATCAACTACTAACAATAACAATAAGCAACTGTACTAATTCATTCCTGTTGAAAAAACTCTTGTCAAATATGTAAAAAAGTAAAACCTAAATTGATGTCGTCACCCTACCACAGAAATTCATTATGTCTATGTTCTGGAAGGAAAATGGCAGATACATGGGTACACTATCACTCCTAAGTTCCTCACGCCACATATCATTCTGACCACTCCTCAGCCAAAGTGGTAATCATTGTCTTAAGAATAGTAATAGTAAGGTGCAGGTTGAAAAATTCATGGTAACCATGTCTGCAAACAAACAAATCATGAAATTAAACAGATATATTTCAAACATTTGCAGGTAAAATATTAGCACATACCATATATTTGCGAATATGCTAGTGGTTTGTTTGCTAGTGAAATTAATACATTCTAAATCAATTTGTTGATGATTTCCCTTACTATTAATTTTAGCACCCATAACAAGACCTACTTCATGCACAGTATTCACCTTGCTTCCATATTGCCCACCACACGCAAATAGTTCTTGTGACGCTTCAGCCTGCGCTGCACTTCATGGAAAAGATATCGAAGCTGCATAAATATTACTAGGCTCGCCATTGACAACCATATATTTCCAAACAGCTAGAGGAGAAAAGGTAACATTACAAACAATGTCATCCTGACAGTTCAAGTATGCACAAGATATAAAATGCAAAGCAATGCAAATAACTATCTGTATCTGGAAATCAAAAAAAGACTTGCAAACGTTGATTTGACCCACAGCATTTCAAATAACATTAAAACCGGTTAATGTTTCCACAATACACCAAGGAATCTAATGTCAGCAAATTCTCTCCTAGTACTTTCAAAAACACATTTAGAATTACTGTGGAATCACAAATCAAATGATAATCACACAAAAGCTTACAAAATAGTCACTTTCAGCAGATAGAGTGCTAATGTTATTAAATGGAAATCCATTTTCAATTGACACAATGATATTTACAATCATAGAATCCCTACCGTGTGGAAACAGGCCCTTCGGCCCAACAAGTCCACACCGACCCTGAAAGCATCCCACCCAGACCCATCCCCCTATAACCCACCTAATCTACATATCCCTGAACACTACGGACAATTTAGCACAGCTAATCCACCTAGCCTGCACATCTTTGGATTGTGGGAGGAAACCGGAGCACCCGGAGGAAACCCACGCAGACACGGGGAGAATGTACAAACACCACACAGACAGACAATCAACTGAGGCTGGAATTGAACCCGGGTCCCTGGCGCTGTGAGGCCACCCAATTTACAATAGATTATCTAGACGGTCGCAGAAGTCCCAATGCCTCTCTCGAATGCTTTTTGCATAACAGTGTAATTCAGTAGGTATGGTCCAAGTACAAAATTTCATGCAAATGCTACACTTCTCCACCAAGAGATGCAGCTGTGCATAGTGATCCTCAACATATAGAGCTAACATCAGGAGCTAACCACGCACACAACTACAGGTCCTCTTTTTAAAGCAGTTGTAAACAGCACAAATCCACAGGCAAATACTCTTCCTGAATATGTACTCTCCTGGATGTCCAACATGAGTGCTGACTACCAAAGTTTCTTGATACTTGGCTAAGGGAGACGTTTGGGAGGCTTGTATGTCATCTTTTGATCTCCAGGCTACGTGGGTATTTTTGTTCTTAACTAAAGTTCTTGACTAATGAGGTGAAATCCAGCCATGGCCTCACAAATGGCAAATGAAAGGACAAAGAATCAAGTTTAAGTCAAGTATCTAAGCACAGCCGGCATAATCTGTGTTGCAAATGTAATGTTTACTAACTTGAAGTGTGCAATTCAAGTTGCATAATTTTAAAGAGAAACAGCAATAGAGAGCTGCTGTCAGCTTATACATTCAACAAGATAATTCTTGCTGGTAAGAATATGGAAAAGCAGGACAGTATCTTGAAAGTCTGTTGCAACAAAGTTATTATACATCCCACTAAGACTGTATTCACTGCAAAGCTAAGTCTGCACACCAATCTCTGGAGTTCAAGCAGAGCTACATACTACTTACCAACATGTGAATGTGATGCATCAGGTCCACTGACAGCAGGTTCAACTCCATGATAAAATCAGTGTAATAAACATAGGTGCCTTTACTTTCCCAGGTTCCTTCATGATTCAGATCCCAAAGATGGATACAGTACCTAGAATAAAATACAGCACAGTCATTCAGACAACAAGGGGAAGATTCTAGTCAAAGTAGTGTGTTGACTTTTTGAATATTCAACACAGTCATTTCTGTGACTACTTTTATTCATTCATGGGAAATGGGCATTAAAGCAAAGCCATCTTAACTGCACTTAACCATAATTGTCTTCATGAGATTTCAGGAGGAAACAGAGTGTCTAATTAGGACATTTAAATAGGCACCAAGAGTTGATTATTCCATGTGGACATTAATGAATCAGATGAGCTTTTATAACAATTACTTAGTTTCATAAGCTTTAGTAGCTTCTCATTGTACAAGAATTTACTAACAATTTAAAATCCCACCACGCAAATTTGGGATTTCTATTGTCAGCCGATCTGAAGTCTATTTTACTGGACTGAGTTGTACCATAAACAACATGCTACTTTCCTTTTAAATATACTTCAAATAGATTCTGCAGTTTATATCCTCACCAGTTTCACATACATAAAGGTACTTAACTCCAAATCTCCTTACATCAGCGCAGGCAACCTGAACTTTTCATTGCATACTCACAAAAACATAAGAACCAAGAGGGGTAGGAGGAGGAGGCGGCCCTCAAGCCTGCTCTGCCTTTCAATGTGATCTTACTTGATTTTATCTTGGCCTCAACTCCACTTTCCTGTCCACTCCCAATACCTCTTCAACCCATCACTAAGTAAAAATCTCCCTCCAATTAAAATCTCCTCCATAGTTCTAGCATTCAACACACATTGGTGATGTGAATTCCAGAGATTCACAATCCTTCAAGAGAAGTATTTTCTCATATGTTTTAAACGTATTACCCCTTGTGCTAAAACTATGGTCTCTGGTTCTACATTGCCCCAAATGAGGAAACATCCTTTATATGTCTACTATGTCAATTCCCTTTAGCATCTCGTATACCTCAATTAGATCTCCTTTCAATCTACTAAACTTGGAGTACGAGCACTTTAGGCTTATTCTCTTTTCATAAATTAAATCCCTTATCTCTAGAATAAATCTCATGAATCTCCTCTGAACTGCCTCCCAGCAAATACATCTCTCCTCGAGGAAGGGGACCTAAACTGTAAGTGATTCTCCAGATCTGGTTTCAGTAGTACCTTGTACAGTTGCAATAACATTTCCTTACTTTTATACCTTATTCCTTTAGTAATAAATGCCAAAATTCCATTTCCCCTCCTTATTACTTGCTGTACCTGCATACAAGTCTTCTGCGATACAAGCACCCAAGGTCACTCAGATCCCACTGCATCAAAGCACTCTGGCGCTTCTCTCGATTTAGATAATAAATTGTTTTTCTGTTCTTCTCATAAACTTATCCATGTTAAATTCCATCAATCAAATTTTATGGTCAGTGATAAATTCAGGCACTCCCTGCTCAAACATGAACCAGGTCTACAGTACATATACAGTAGTGAAATACTGGTTCTTGAACTACCACATAACATACCCTCAACAGACAATAGTTTCCCATTGCTAATTGTTCTGCAGGCCTCAGCTTGGCACACTTAAATGCAATTGGACAACATTTATCAGACAGGAGGAGAAATCCTGGGTAATTAATTATCTCTTAAGGTTTGAGGCACAGAGGCCAACTACAGTTTCCACCATCCCACCTAGAACAAGCAAACTCAGAAGACAGCAAGCAATTAAACTGTGAATTTTCCAGTTCAATGTCTCAGATACACACTGCCCTCACCATGGATCAAAACAAACACAAAATTACCTCAAATAACAACAGCATTCCAACATGCTGTACCAAGTAGCCAATGAATGCTTGATAGTTTAGCCACATGGCAAACATTCCACCTTCTAGCTTTCTGACTCAAGATGCATTCCAAATAATTTATTACCTACCGAAGAATAACATGTGCTGTCCGGACGGTCACAACCAGGCACTGGAACAGACAGAGTTAGATGTTTTACAATACATTATAGAAGTAATTTGAAGTCAGACAAAAGGGAAAAGGATAGCAGACCAATATACAATAGAAGTTACTTATGCATTATAGTCACTTTTTTGACCAGAAAAATCATCAGATGAAATGAGATCTGAGAAAAAAAAAACTTGACCAAAGAAACAAACATTCTTTATTTCCACACTAAGTGGTCACAACACAGAACAAATTATTTGCTTACCTCAGCTGCCATAAAAGACAGTGTATGCATGCCATGTGAATATCCAACCAGTGCGCAAACTACAGCCAGACTGCAACAGGACAGCAACATGGAAACCAGCAGGGCCAATACACGCATGTGGCTACTCATTGGAGTAGTTGGAGAAAAAGACAGCTGGATCAGAGGAGAAGAGTATTGCAATGAGGTAAGATAACTAAATGAGAAAACTACCAAAGTTCTCTAGTGTACTAAAAGAGGTGTAGTAGCAGGAGAAAGATGTTACTTCAAGAGGCATCAATAAATTCTAACATTCTCTTCACAAAGACCAAATGAAAAAAAAAATCAGCTGGAGGGATTGGGAGAGTGATTCAAATGTCAACATCCCACTGGGGCTACTTGGAGACTGTATACCAACTGCCTCATCCTGAAGGTTCAAAATCAACTTTGTGCTTGCCAGCCTTGAGTTGAGTTTAAATACTAAGTTAGTCTATTCCAAATTGCTTTTGTCAGTTCCCAGAGAATAAATGGATGGGCCTTCAAAGAAAATAGCAAAGCTCAGTTAAAAATCAATAATAAAGTCTTATTATTTTTACTTCAAAGTTTCCCATTTCAAAATTTCAATATTCATGGGACTGTTCATATTTTAACACGGAGAAACTTTCCAATATAACTCAGCTTGACAAGTAAGTGAATTTTTAATAACCAAAACTTCATGCTGTACACAAAAATGCACAGCTTGCATTTCAGCTAATTTGCAGAATTTATTAAATATTTAAGTTAGCTGAAAATATTTATTGAGCAAATGCAAGACCTATCCATATACACAATAGAATTTTGCATTTGAGTTGAAGTCCATGTGAAACAAATTTATTGTATTTATTTTTGAAGGCATTTACGTGATGCTGAGCAATAGCGTCAATGCAGATACCTGCATCCACTAGCACCACACACAGGAAGACATTAATCGCTATCAGAAACTGACTGACTGACTATAGTCTGTGTTGGGACTACTAATTTACATTAATTTACTTGGATTATTGCTTTTGACAGGGGATTTGTGCCAATCATTCCAATTAAAGCTCCCTTTAGCTTATATTTTAAATTTAGAGAATCTTACGTTATGCTGTAGAATGCTCAAAATCCTTAGATAGCACCTTCTAAACTCAAGACCACTTCCATCTAGAAGGACAAGGTCAGCAGATACATGGCAGCACCACCAGCTGTATGATCCCCTCGAAGCCACTCAGTATCCCGACTTGGAAATATACCATACCTTCACGGTCACTGGGTCAAATTCCTGGAATTCCCTCCCTAAGGGCATTGTGGGTCTACCTACAGCAGTTCAAGAAGGATGCTCACCACCACCTTCTCAACAGCAGTCAGGAATGGGCAATAAACGCTGGCCAACCAGCGATGTCCACATCCCACAATGGAATTTTAAAAAAAAATCATTGCTGCACTGTTCAAATTGCTTTGCCGGCTTTAAACACAAACTCACATATTCAAAGCGATCTTTGCATAGCTGGACCATGAGGTGAAGGAAGACAAGAACAGCAAACCAAAGGCACCACATCACCACTTCTTCAACTGTCTGAACATTCAGCACACCAAATATGAAGATGAACTTGTAGAAAATGAAATTCCAAAACTTATCCTTCAGGTGCTGTGAGGGAGGGGTGGAGCGGGGTGGGGCAGAGAAATACAGACACTGACTTTTAAAAATGATCATCAATTGATTCATACATTACAACCAGCATTTACGTAGAAAATATAACTGCTTCCAGACCCAATTAAAATCTACAAAATATCCATTATATCAGAACCTGGCAGAAAGCAGCATTGCATTTGTTTACTCTGTGTAACTGCATAGTGGACACTAACAGTTCCAATGCACAAACCACAGTGTTTGGGTATAGTTTCCCTGGAAATCTGATTGTCTCAAACGGTTCTGCACTTTCCCACCCACTTGCCCCAGCTTCATAACCCTTTGCCAATTCTTTCCTCCATCACCCCATTGCCACTCCCTCCAGATCCCAACCAAACAGCCCGAACTCTTCCACCTCTTACCGTCTATCATCCCATCCCTCCAACTCCCCTTTCCTGCTTCTATCTCCCCTCCACTGCTCCGCCTCCACAAGCCGTAGAAGTTAGCCATTTAGCTGATTGAATGTCAGAACATATGCAGACTGTGGCTGATCTGATAACCCTCAACTTCACTTTCCTGCTTTGCCCCACCATGAGCCTTGATCCCATTGGTTAGAAATCTGTCTACCTTAGCCTTAAAATACTTAACCAAGCCTCAACAGGTCTCTGCACTAAAGAATTCCGCTTTCACCATCCTCAAAAATTTCCTCATTAGTCTTAAATGAGTGTCCATTTACTTTAAGATTATGCCTGCTGGTCCTTGAAACTCCAAGGGAAATGACCTTCCCCCATCTATGTCAAGCTCTCTAAGAATCTTAAACATTTCAATAAAATATCCTCTGATTCTTCTCAACTCCAGAGTACAGACCTAACCTACTTAATGTTCCCTCATTAGAAAATCTCTCAATACCTGGAGTCAAAGGAGTGAACACATATTAAAAAGTCCGAGAGCCTTAATTAAACCTACCTCATTACACATTGCCAGATCCCAAAACAGCATGATCCCAGCTTAGATCCACAACATGTTGCTCCAAGAAACTGCTCCCAATACACTATGAATTCTCTCTCGTGGATACTTTTGGTAGTTTCATTTTCCCTCATCCACATGAAGATTAAAGTCATCCACGAACAATGCACTGCTATGTTACATGCCCTCACGATCGACCATCCCGCAGAACAGCTACTGTTATTGCCTTTCTGCACTCCTAACCACACACCTAACCTGGGTCAGCCAACCACCCCAACGGCAACCACTGCTCTCAAATCAGTTATCCCTAGCCACTCCTCCACGACAGCCCTGAAGCCTTCCCTTTTCCCACATCCCAACACTATCCCTCCTCCAAAATCAGCACCAACACCACCTCACCTCCTCCTTTCACTGCCCTGACCCCATTCCTCAACATGCTCCTCTTAGCCGCATCCCGTCCCCATCCCTCAACAAAAATACCACTAAACAATGCTAAAATAGGTTGGAAAGTAGGTTGCAATGAAGTATTAAGAAATTTACGATTGGATACGGACAAGGTAGATGATGTGGCAAAATTTGGCAGATGGAATTTTACATGGTTAATTGTTATAGTTATCAATTTTGGTCAGAAAAACGGGAAAGAAACTTCAAAATGCTTCAATACAGAGGGAGCTGGTTGGTCTTGCGCATAAATTGCAGAAAACTAGCATGTGGGGACAGCAGTTAACTGGGAGGGAATATACAATTTTGGCATTTATTGAGATTTATAAGGAATAGGGTATATGGGAAGGTAATGGTCAAGTGCTATTATCGCTACACTATTAATTCAGAAGCTCAGCTAATTTTCTGGGGACCTGGGTTCAAATCCTGTTATGGCTTATGATGGAATTGAATTTAAGAAAGAACTTGGTGTTCAAGGACTAATGATGACCACGAAGTCATCGTTGATTGCCAGAAAAACCCATCTGGTTCACTCATATCCTTTAGTCCTTACTTGGTCTGGCCTACATGTGACTGCAGATCCACAGCAATGTGGTCGACTCTTAACAGTCCTCTGGGCAATTAGAGATGGGCAATGAATGCTGGCCCTAGCCAGAGATGCCCACATCCCATGACTGAATTAAAAATCAAAGTAAGGAAGTGTTACTGCAATTGTACAAGGTATTACTGCAACCACATTGGAATACAGCACACAGTTTTAGTCTTGCAGTTGCATTGGAGGCAGTTCAGAGGAAATTCATTAGATTGATTCCAGAGTTGACAGATTTGTTTTATGAAAAGATTGAGCATTTTTAGGCTTATGCTCTCAGTTTAGAACATTGAGAGATCTATTTGAGGTATAAAAGATATTAAACAGAATTGACAAAATAAACATACAATCTAGAACAAGAGGCCATAGCTTTAGGATAAGGGGTAGCAGATTTAAAACACAAGAAATTATTTCTCTCAAAGAGTCAGAAATCTGTGGAACTCACCCAGAGTGCGTGGATTTTTTTTAAAAACGTACTTGTGGGACATGGGCATTGCTGGCTGGCCAGCATATATTTCCCGTCCCTAGCTGCCCTTGAGAAAATGATGGTATGTTCGCCTTCGTGAACCGTGGGAGCCCACATGCTGTAGGTTAACCCACAATGCCCTTAGGGAGGGATTTCCAGGATTTTGAGCCAGCAGTGAGGGAATGGTGATATATTTCCAAGACAATGCTAAGTGGCAGTGTTCCCAACTATCTGTTGCCCTTGCCCTTGCCCTTCTGGACAGAAGTGAGTGTGGATTTGGAAGGTGCTTTCTAAGGATCTGCAGTTCATCTTGTACATAGTATACAGTGCTGCTACTCAGCGGTGATGGAGGGACGGGATGTGGTGCCCAATCAAGGCAGCTGCTTTGTCCTGGATGGTGTCAAGTTTCTTGAGCGTTGCTGGAGCTGCATCCAGGCCGGGGAGGGGTGGGGGGGGTGGAATTATTCGATCACGCTCCTGTCTTGTGCCTTGTATATCATGGACAGGCTTTGAGGAGTCAGGAAGGGAGTTACTTGCAGAAGCATTCCAAGCCTCTGACCTGCTCTTGTAGCCACTGTGTTTATGCAGCGAGTCCAGTTAAGTTGCTGGTCAATGGTGACCCTCAGGATATTGATAGTGGGGGCAGCAGTGATGGTAACCATTGTATGTCAAGGGGCAGTAATGGGATTGTCTCTTATTAGAGACGGTCACTGCCTGGCATTTGCATGGCATGAATGTTACTTGCCTTTTGTCAGCCCCCAAGCTGGAATATGAAGTAAATTTAAGCAGACAGATGGATATTTAATTAGTAATGGGTTGAAGAGTTATGAGTGGGTAAGAAAGTGGGGAGATGAGATTAGCCATGATTATACTGAATGACACAGCAGGGTAGGGGGTGGAATTGCCTACTCCTGCTCCTAATTCTTATGAATATGAGGTTGTAGACTTGCTCGCCGAGCCGGTGAGTTTTACTGCACATGTTCTGTCACCCTGCACTATTTACATCCATTAACATTGACCTATCCAAACAGACAATTGCCACACTGCTGGATGAATCAGGAAGGCAGGCACACCACGATACCAACAGCATTAACAAGGACAGCACCCCGAAACTGCTGGATCTGTGCCTCACAACCCCCTTCAACTTCAACAACCACTTATTCAAACAAGTCAATGGAATCCCCAATATCAGGACTGATTGCAGAAGCAGTAACACAAAGGTTAGATTGAACAGCGCTCCCACTATACAACCCAAACTGTGTGTTCGCTATGCAGATGACACCTTCGTGATTATCAAATGCATGAGGAATTAAATTCACAATAGAAGAGGAGAACAATAACTGACTACCCTTCCTAGACATAATGGTAGAACGTTAGAACAACGGGGAACTCCAGACTAGCATAAACAGAAAGGCCACACATATGGACCAGATACTTAATTACTGCAGTGACCACCCCAACATCCATAAACGGAGCTGCATCGGGACGTTATTCAAACGGGCCACAACACACTGCAGCAACCCAGAATTGTGCAATGCAGAACCGGAGCACTAATAGGGAGTTTTTAAAAGCAATGGATACTCAAAAGGCACAAACCGCCATTAGCTCCACAGCCAGACACACTAGTCACCCTACTGTATATCAGGGGCATATCAGAGATGACCACAAGACTACTCAGAGCCTTAGGTATCAAGGTAGCCCACAAACCAACAACCATCCTGCGACAGCTAGTGACGAATGTAAAGGATCCCATACCACAACCAATAAAACTAACGTAATATATAAAATACTGTGCAAGGACTGTGAGAAACATTACACAGGCTAAACTGGAAGAAAACTGACAATAAGAATACATGATCACCAACTAGCCACCGAGTGACACAACCAATTCTCACTGATCTCAATACACACAGACAAAGAAGGACACGAATTCGACTGGGACAACACATCCATAATGGTACAAGCCAAACAGACATGTCAGGGAATTCCTAGAGGCCTGGCGTTCCAACCGGAATTCCATCAACAAACACATTGAACTGGACCCGATATACAGACCATTGAAAAACAGTACCGGAAATAATACCGATCACCCCAGGAAACCAAGGCATATAAATAACAAGCGGGACAGAATACCAATGCTTCACCAGAGGCGCACGGACTATGTTATCTAGCACGGTCACAGAACTCTGCAATCAAATACACCAGCTCGACGAGCAAGTCTACAAACCTCATCTACAACCCGAGCTATAAATCTTCAAAAATCTTGAGTTTGGAATGAAAAGTTTGGTTGTTATGTACTAACCTGAGGAGATCCGAAGTATAAAGTGGCAAAGTATTGCTGCAAATGTACTAGACAGTGAGACCACACCTGGAGTAGTGCGTGCTATTTTGGTCCCCTTACATGAGGAATGCTGTAGATGCACTGGAAACAATTCAGTAGAGTTTTACAAGATTTATTCCAGAGATGACAGGGGTTTGTCTTGAGAGATTGAGCAGTTTAGGTTGAGGTCTTTACTCTCTAGAGCTTAGACAAATGAGAGGAGATCTCCTGAGGCATAAGATGCCAAAGAGGGCTGACAAAGTAGACACAAAGTAGATATTTCCTTGTTGTGGAGCAATTATAGATTTAGGCTAAGGGATTGCAGAATTAAAACAGAGATGAGGAGGCATCACTTCATTCAAAGGGTCATGAATCTCTGAAATTAACTACTCCAGAGTACTGTGAACATTGGGGCATTGAATAAACTTGAAGAGATAGATAGATTTTCAATTAGTAATGTGTTGAAGAGCTATGAGCAGCAGGCTGGAAAGTGGAGTTGAGACCAAGATGAGATCAGCCATAATCATACTAAATGGCAGAGCAAGTTCAAGGGCTGAAGTGCCTACTTATGATCCAAGCTCTTATGTTCGACCTCCACCTCCAGTCCCAGCTCCAGCCCCTGCCCTTGTTCTTCTCTTTCTCCCTGTCCCAACCTCATTCTTTATCCACTTCCACCCTGCTGCCTCTGCACCTGCCTCCATTCCATTCCTCTTCCTTTGCTGGCCCACTACCTCTGACCCATCCCTCAGGAACTGAACTTATCCCCTTCCAAGACTTCCATCTGAACTCATCCCACATACTCTGCCAACCATCTGCCTCAACCACTGCCTCCTGTTACTTGCCTTGGCCCCCTCCCTCCCCCTGCTCCATCCTCGTCACTCATCCTCCAGCCCTACCCCATCCCTGAATCCATTGTTCGTCCTTGGTTGCCAGCATACCCACATCATTTTATAGTCTTTAAAGTGACCTTTACCTGCCTCTCACTGACCCGCAGTGTTCCGAAGACCATGTACTGGATCATCTTGCCAATCAACATAAGAAAACAGCAGGCTGTGTTCACTAGCACCTGGAAAATTAAACAAATATGTTATTGCGCAAAGGTGAACCATTTTACAACAAACTGACACAGCTAAGCACTTGGTTATTGTGTTTGCAGTGTAAAATAATGAATTTCACTCCAACATTACAACATAACCTTCAAATCCTGAAGTAATGCAGAAACCAGCCAAGAAATTGAGCATTAGCGCCATAAGACAGTTATGCAGGTGAATGGAAAAACTCACGATCTTAGAATCTTAATCCCACAAAGTGTAAAAAGCAAAGAAATGTCAAAATCAAAATACCATTTCAACTTAAGTAACAGTGCGACAAGGGCACACAAGCTCAAACTAACAATGGCAATCAAATTCAAATTTAAATTTTAATTTTATGTTGAGAAGTACCACAGCAAACAAGAGAGCGATCAACAGTTGTAACGGGCTTCCAAGTTAGATTTCTGGAAGCAAAAGCATTTCAAAATCATAAGTGTAGGAGTTGGGATGTTATGTTGAAGCTGTACAGGACATTGGTGGGGCGGAGTACTGTGTCCAGTTCCGGTCTCCTTGTTATAAGAAGGATAATATTAAAGCTGGAGAGGGTTCAGAAGAGATTTACCAACATGTTGCCAGGAAATGAGGGTTTGAGTTATAAGGAGAGGCTGGATAGGCTGGGATGAACATATTGAGGGGTGACCTTATTGAGGTTTATAAAATCATGAAGGGTATAGATAAGGTGAATAACAGGTATCTTTTCCCTAGGGTGGAGGATTTCAAGATTGGGGAAAGTTTTTAAGGTGAAAGAAGAAAGATTTAAAAAAGATATGAGGGGCTTTTTTTTTGCACACACAGAGTGATTGATGTGTGGAATGAACTTTCAGAAGTAGTGGTGGATGTAGGTACGGTTACAACATTTAAAAGACATAGATAAGTACATGAATAAGAAATGTACAGAGCAAAATGGGCCAAGCACAGGCAGGTGGGACTAGTTTAGTTGGGGATTGCGGTCAGCATGGACTGGTTGGCCCTAAGGGTCTATTTCCATACTTTACAACTATGACTCCAAGTACTGAAGATTTGCTTCTCAGAGAAGCCAATTTAACTTCCTTTAGATATTACCTCAATATGTCCCCCAGTTACCCAGGTTTTGAATGGTACTTCCCTTGGAATACTAAGCAATGCAATGATGGAGAATAATCTCTTTCACCACATTCTTGCTCTGTGTCAAGACTTGGAATGTAAAAAAAAGCGTGGAGTTTTGGCCGCTCTAAAGCAATATCCAGTAAACCATTTTGACTATTTTGCCATCTTAGCTCTAACTCGAAGAAACTGTACTTTTCATAATCAGATGTCTCAAAAGAGCTTTCCAATCAACCAAATATATTTGAATGCAGCCAATGTCGCATTGCAGGAAATGCAACATCCAATTTACTCTCAGCAAACTACAACAAACAGCAATGTTTAATTCTGAATAGTGTTTTTGTCATGTTGATCAAAAGATAAATTTTGACCAGGTCAACAGGGTGACTTTCCCTGCTTGTGTTTGAAATGAAATCTTTTACACCTACCCAAACAGGCAGATAGGACCTCAGATCTGCTTGTTCTGTACGTTAATTACTTTAATGCAAATGTATAAGATATAATTAATTAAGTCTGCAGATGACAAAACTGGTGCTGTTGATAGTAAGGAGGATGGTCTCAGGATACAGTCTGATATTGATCAGTAGGTAAATTTGAAAGAGTAATGGCAGCTGAAACTTGATCCTGATAAGCGTGAGATGATGCATTTTGGGATGTCAAATAAGAGAAGGATTTAGATAATGATGGTAGGTCCCTAGGCAGTACTGAGGAACAAAAGAACCTTGGTGTACAAGTCCTTAGATTCCTGGAGGTGTCAGCACAGGTAGACAGGGTGATGGAGGCAGCATATGGGATTCTTGCTTTCATTACAATGTAAGAGCAGGGATGTTTTGTTGCAATATCATAGAGCATTTGTTAGGCCACAGATAGAATACTGTGCAGTTCTGGTCACCACACTATCAAAAGGACGTGATGTACTGGACAGGGTGCACAGGAGATTCACTAGATGTTGCCTGGGATAGAAAACCTCAGTTTTGAGGAGAAACCAGATAGGCTGGGTTTGTTTCTCTTGGAGCAGAGGCGGCTTGAGGGGGGATCTGATTGAAGTATACAAAAATTATGAGGCACAGATAAGGTAGATCATGAGATACTCCCGCCATCTGGAAAAAAATTCTAAGTTCAGAGGGCACAAGTTTAACATAAGGAGTAAGTAGTTTAGAGGAGATCCGAGGAAGATATTTTTCAGCCAGAGGGTGGCAAAATTATGAAATGCACTGCCCAAGAGGGTGGTGGAGGCAGGTACACTCGCAACATTTACAAGGCATTTGGACGAACACTTACAATTCCAGGACACAGTAGGCTATGAACCAAATGCAGGTCAATGGGATCAGCAGAGGTTGGTGTTTACTGGTCAGCATAGATATGCTGGGCCGAAGGGCCTGTTTCTATGCTGCTGACTATGACTCTGTTAGAACCTCATTCAAGATACAGCACTCCCAAAACTGCATTCTCTCAGTTCAAATCTTGGAGCAGACTTGAAGCCAGCACTGTGAGTCAAAACAAGGAGTGCTCATCATCAAGCCATGGCTTACAAGCTGTTAACAATAAATGGAAATCAAGCAAACAAAATTACTACTCTAAGAATCAGTCCTGAACTAATCCGGCAACTTACTCGCAGATTCTAGTCAGGTCATTACAGCACTATTACAGAGAAAGTTAAAA
The DNA here is from genome assembly GCF_021869965.1 of Rhincodon typus. NCBI lineage: Eukaryota > Metazoa > Chordata > Chondrichthyes > Orectolobiformes > Rhincodontidae > Rhincodon > Rhincodon typus. The sequence continues at coordinate 53,598,391 of NC_063346.1, forward strand.
TTAATTTCACTCTTTCAGCCTGACGGTGCAAAAAGAGAAAAACGGGAAGAGAAGAAGGAGGTGGATGAAGAGAAAAGCTAGCAAAAAAAAACTGAAGAGAGAGGTCCAACGTTTCCGTTCAGCTAAAATATAAATCTAAACTGCATCTTAAATTCCAGAATCACAAAAAGCAGAGCTAGATTTTGGAGTATTGTAATTTCTGAAAGATAGTGAAAAAGACCTCAAGAAATTCAGAGAAGGCATAAACATTTTCCATAGTAGTGGAATCCCTAGAGCATTGTTTATTGCGCCTGAAGTTGGCAGATTTGGTATCACAGGCTTACTCAACTCCAACTCTTGCCCTCAAGGATCTGGTGCATTGGCGTTCTTTGTAATGCTTGACTATACAAGAATCCCAGGTTTTATCTGATGAATAATTTTTCATGCTGATTGGTAATCAGATTTGCATAGTGTTTGTTAAGTGGTCTGTCAATCTGTAAGCAATTTGCATGACTGCTCTTTATTCTGTTACATGATCTCTGTATTACATCACAAACAGCTGCATCAACTGACTATCAGGAGTTAGTGGCAGAATGTAAACTGAAATACAAGTGTGAGTAAGATACTCAAATTTGTTTGTTTTATGGATATCAATCCTTCAGAAACACATTCCAATACTTCAATACATTCATGGTTAAAAGGTATTTTTGGTTATGTTTGAAACCAGCTGAGAATGCTGAAATCTAAAATTTAAATATCTAACCTATTTTCTATCTCGGTTCTATTTTGTATGTGGTTTCCCAGCAGGTCTCATAAGAAGCGTGTTTGCCCTACTTACATGGAGCTGCTTCCTCTCAATTAGCCAGAAATTTAAACCTCACTATTTTTCAAAATGTCTACCAATGATGTTTTTGATTCAGCTACTAGGAAATAGCAAAGCAGCAGGTGTTGATTTTCTTGCCTAGTGCATAGCCCTTCGAGTGGAAAAACAATGGATAGTTGACCCAACAGCACAGCAAAACTTAGAAATTCACATGGGGAATTTCACTTCAATTTTATTTTTAATTGCAGTAGTAAAGTAAAAGAAAACTAAAACCATGAACTTCCTGTCTCTCGCTGCAATGAAACTGGTACCAGAAGAGTGGAACAGTTTCAAGTTGTGTGCAATTACTGGGGCCAGGGTAGCATCCATCAACTTTGTAACAGGTAGAAACTTTTAAAAAAAAACCGTCAACAATACATTTAGAATTGTTCTGTCGACTCCAACAGCAGCTCTCTTACAAAGCTCCACGTCTTTCTAAGGTAGCCCACTTGACAGTTGCCAGGAACAAAATCTGCATTATAAGCAAGGTAACAGAGCACAAGTTGACAATTGCACTATTGCATTCATTTCACTAGCACTTTAACAATATTTGTTAATGACTCAATCTGCAAGTTGATTTTATTACAATCAATGGCCACAGGTGTGGCCACCATAGATTCATTCTGGCACAGATGTCAACTCATTAAGTTCACACTGGATCCAAGTAGAAATTATGTACTCCGTCTTCTGACTTAGACTCGGTGGGCCAAATGGCCGGCTTCCACTCTGTAGGGATTCTATGATTCTACCATGACTCTGCACATTCCTCTTCAGAAATTCAGAAACACTTACATTACTGAAAGAAGTCACTCTGCTAGCTGTATCTACACCTGCCTAAAAATGAACCACACTGCCCAATTCCATTTTCTAGCACTTAGTCCACACCCTTGGAGGTTTTGGGACTTCATGTGAATATCCAGACAACTTTTAAATTAATTGAGAATTTCTATCTCTTGCCACCTTTTTAGGCAGAGCTCCAGACTCCTACCATTGACTACCATCTGACTAGAAAGGTCATTTACTCACTTCTCCTCAATTCCTTTTAATCAATCAATTTAATTCTATATTCCCTTGTCAGTGATTCCTCTAAGTGAAACAGGTCCTTTCAATCAACACTCCTGGCTCCTCAACCTTGTACACCTGAAACAAATCACAGCTGCCTCTGTTCCAATGAAAACAAACCTAACTTATCTAATCTGCCCTCATAACTGCAATTTTCTAATCCTGCCAACATCTTCTAAAAATCTAATCTAGTGCAATTACATTCATTCTCTAACAACTTGACCAGAACTGCATGCGTACTTAAGCTCTCTCTTGTATACACGTGTATGTGCGTGCGTGTGTACACATACACACAGTTCCTGAATAATCATCCTGCTCTTATATTTTATTCTACTCTAATAAAGCAAAGTATTCCATATGTGTCAAACATTATCAATCTGTCCTGTTTCCTTCATCAATCTGTAGCCATGCATTCCAACCTCCCTCACTCCCTCTACACATTTCAGAACCTATTTATTACATAATCTTTTGCCTTGTTTGATCTCTCCAAATGCATATCTCACTTCTCATTGAGTTCCAATTGCCAATTTTCTGCCCACTTAGTCCATTGATATATTCCTGCAGTCCACAGCTTCCCTCTCACTATCAACCACAGAGATTTTTGTCTCACCTACAAACTTCTTGAATCATGCTTCTCCTAACTTAAGTCCAAAATAATTAATATACGCACATAGAACAGGGGCTCTGTACTGAGCCGTGGGGAACCACATTAGAACAGCCTTTCGGTTACAAATCTGTCATCATTGCTGCTTCCTGCCACTCAGACAATTTTGTATCCAACTTGCTACAATTCTGTTGAATACCATGGGCCTTTTTGAGACGAAGAGAAAATACAGCATGTGGAACCTTCTCAAAAACCTTGCTAAATTCCATGTAGACCGCAACAATTTATCTGCATTCATCAATCATTGTGTTCATTTCTCAAAGAAATTCCATCAATTTATTCAAGCATTATCTTCCTTCAAGAAATCTGTGCTGACTGCCCTGAATTACCACATTCATTTTAAGTTCTACTACGAAATTTACCGACAAGTCAAAAAAATTGTGTGGTTAACAGTGAGGGAAGCTATAGGCTGGAGGAACATATTTATTTTGTCTCAAAATTGATTCCAATAATTTGCCCACTACTAAAATTAGACTGAACTGGCCTGAGATTATTTGGTCTATCCCTTGTTCCCTTTTTAAACAATATGAACAACACTGCAACCCTTAGCACCACACTTACCTCCAATGAGGATTACAAAATTATGGTTAACAAATCTGCTATTCTCACCCTTGCTTCATTACAGTTTGAAGTAAATTTCATCAAGTTCTGGTGAAATACCCACTTTAAGGATGCTTATCACTTCTTTCCCCATTCATCATATCAAAAATTTTATCCTCAACAATGTCTGGATTATCCCCTCTTTTGTGAAGACGGGCATGAAGCAGTCATTAAGAATCACACCTACATCTACCAACTTTATGCATAGGTCAGTAATAGTAACCCAAAGGTAACCTCAGTCAAAACGCCCCTGGGTTAGCAGTCCACCTTCCCTCAAATTTTCTTACCAGCTACATGGGCCCCCCCGAGGCCTGTGCACAGCAGCAACGTCCAGAACCGGAAGTCAATGCAGCATCAAGCTACCTATGCTGATCATGCACGGAACATCAAGTAACCAAGCGGACTAGTGGGAGCACTGGTAGCAGCAATCATAATGATTGAGGTTTACTGCCTTATCAGGGCCAGAAGTATAGTTTCAAGACTATCACCTTGAATTAAGGGAGGGCAATTATGAGGGCATGCAAGCAGCGTTAGCTAAAATGGACTGGCAATTCAGGTTAAACAATAGGTCAATAGAGACGCAATGGCAAGCATTTGAATTGATATTCCAGAAAACACAATAATAATGTTCCAACAGATGATAAAAATTCTAAGGGAAGAACCCGCAATCCATGGTTAACCATAAAAGTGAAACAGTCTCAAACTCAAAACAAAAAGGTACTAGATTGAGAGGTGACCTGACAGAAGTTTATAAAATAATGAGAAGTATAGATAGAGTTAATGGTAGTTGTCTTTTCCCTAGGATTGGAAATTTCAAGACTAGGGGACACATTTTTAAGTTGAGAGGAGAGAGATTGAAAAAAAGACATGAGCCAAAATTTATTTTTTTTCCCCACAGAGGGTGGTTTGCATGTGTAATTAACTTCATCAGCAAGTGGTGGATATGGGTACAATTACAACATTTAAAAGATATTCAGATAGGTATGCGAATAGCAAAGGTTTGGAGGGATATGGGCCAGGAGCAGGCCAGTGGGACTACTTTAGTTTGCGATTATATTCGTCATGGACTGGTTGCACCCAAGTGTCTGTTTCCGTGCTCTATGTCTCTACGGCTCTACGATAGGTAGCAAGTCAGATGATTGTGAGCAGAATATAAAAACAAAGAATTATTCAAGGAATAATGAGGGAAAACTAGAGCATTATAAAAAGGTAGCCAAAAATATGGAGAGGTAGGAAAACTTCCTTCAGATATTTAAAAAATGTAAATTAAGTATTGGCCCAATACAAAATGAGTCTGGGGAATTAGTAATAGAGGACAAAGAGATGGCAGTTGAATTTATGATCTTTTGCATCAATCTTCACTACTAGGGATACAAGAAGCATCCCAGAAATAGCTGTGAATCAGGAATCTAAAAGGTAGAGAGGAACATGGGAAAATTACACGATTACCAAGAAAGCAGTAGCTAGTGAAATATTGGATCTGCGAATTGACAGGTCCCCAGAAACTGCTGGGTTTAATACTATGGTCTTAATGTCGTAGACAGTGAAACAGTTGATACATTGATTTTAATTTTCCAAAACTCATTAGATTCAGGGAAGATTCCTTCAGATTAGAAAATGGCTCATCTAACTCCTTTATTCAAAAAGGGGGGCAAAAAGCAGGAAACTACAGGCTAGTTAGCCTAACACCTGTCATAGGGAAAATGTCAACTATTATTAAAGACGTTTTAACAGGGCACTTAGTTTTATCAGAGGGTAATCATGTTTAACCAATTTATTAGATTTCTTTTAAGTAGTAACTTGCACACTGTTGATAAAGGAGAACCAGTGGTTGCACTGCAATTAGATTTCCAGAAGGTATTTATGGGATGCCATATCAAAGGTTTTGCAGAAAACAAAACCTCACGGTGTAGGGGCTAACATGTTGGCATAGACACAAGACTGACATGCTGACAGGAAGCCAGGCAGGAATGAATGGGTCATTTTTAGGCTGGCAGGATGTCATGAATAGTCTGCCATAGGGACTGGTGCTGGAACCTCAACTCTTCACAATTCATATAAATACTTGAATGAAGGGATCAAAAAATTGCAGCTAAATTTGCCTATGACACAAAGATAAGCAGAGAAAGATAGTCATGAAGAGGACTTAAGGAGTCTATTCGGGATATAGACAGGTTGGATAAATGGGCAAACATTTGGCAAATGGAGGATAACGTGGAGACAAGTTTGAAATTATTCTTTCTGCCAAAATGGACAAAGTATATTTTCTAAATGGTGAAAGGTTGCAGCGCTCTGACATGGAGAAATCTGGATGTCCTTGTGCATCAATTATAAAAGGTTAGTCAGCAGACAGCCAATCAGGACAGACAATAGGATGCTACATTTCATTCTGAGTCAAAGTGAATGCAAGAGCAGGGACATCATGCTTCAGTTCTGTAGGACATTGGTGAGATCATATCTGGCGTACTGTGTATAGTACTGGTCACTACTATAATGAAAAATGTTAATGTATTAATGTATTGAAAGCAGTTCAGAGAAGGGTTACAAGACTAGTACTTGGAATAAGCAGATTACCTGGAGGAAAGGCTGGACAGGCTAGGCTTGTATCCTCTGGGGTTTAAGAGTCAGAGGTGACTTAATTGAAACACACGATCCTGAAAGGATTTGACCCGGTGAACACTGAAAGCATGTTTGATGGGCTATGAGCCCATGTTCTCAGAATGTTAGCTTGGGCCTCTGGATTCTGAATCAAATATGATTATCACAACAGCAACTCCCCCCTCTGCATTGGAGGAAAAGATCTGGGAACTTCACTGCAAACCTCTTGCTGGTCTGAAAGCCATCCACTGATTGCCTGTCAGTCTGCTAATTTTGTATCTATCTTGTCACTGTCTCCTTTATTCCACGTGATGACTTTAGTCTGTTGTGCAGTGCTATCAAGTGCCTTTGGAAGTCCCTGTACATCACATCTAATGTATCAACTTTATCAACTTTTTCTGTTACTTTAAACATAGCTGCATGCAATTTGCCCCATGCAACTCTATAGTGGCTTCCCTTTATTGACCCAGATTTGCTCAAGTGACTGCTATTTTTGTGGTAGATTACTGTTTCTAGAAGATTGCCCATTGCTGATGTTAAACTGACTAATTTGACCTATCCTAACACCCATTTTGAAATAAGGGTGTAACATTTGCAATTCTCCAGTTCTATGGTTCCATCCAGAGTCCAAATCTACACAGCTGAAATCAGCAGTACTCCAAGAATGAATTATTTTGGATGCTAGAAATCTAAAAGTTTGGTGAATGTCCATTGGTCTCTCTTCTCTACCATCCCACTTTCACTCAGCAATTCAATTTCAGTGTTTGACCCTGTTGCTTCATTATTGCTTGTTTGTAGTGCATGTGTGTAGTAGTTTTACTAACATGTCAGTTCTAGAAAGTATCCTTTTGATACTTTCTATTAAAATAGTTTTTATTTTTGTTTCCTTTGAATGCAGTTAGGCAAATGCAAACCATGACTTGACTTGTATCATTTCCTTAATGCTTTCACTCTTTTTGGTTCATTCTAAAGGCACTTAATACAGTACAAGACATTTTTGTGAACAGCTGCATGTTTCAGTGACCCTTAGTTGACATTTGAGCAGTGAGCATAGTTATATGCATAGGTATGTAGATTTGGAAGGTCCTAGGTTTGCTTTCCAGTTTATACTGTGATCAGCTTATCGCAATCCTAATGCATGGACAATACAATTGTCCTTGAACTGAGAAGGAGGAAACTAGGCAGGCCTCCCATTCTTTGATTATTGTGTACTCTTTAGCAGCAGATGCTTAAATAAAAGCTGCGAGCCAGGGCGCCTACAGTTGATGGAAATATGACTCAGCAATGCTTGGCACCATTGGAAGACAAAGGTATAAAAACATATACTAAAAACAAACTTTCTGAATTGCGTTCATGGAATGTCACCAGGGAATATTTTACAAAATATAAACAGAAGTGGCACTTGGGCATGCAACATCTGAACCATGTGCTGAGTTATTTATGCAGCAGGATGACTTTTATACATAACATTTCAGTCCCGAACGTATCCTCTACATATACAGAGTTGTTTACCAAGGATAGAGCAGGTGTGCTGAATTCATTTGTGTTTAGATGTGGTCAAAGCGTTCATTGTTGTGTGAGGTGAAGATATTACAATGCTGGAAAACCAATTAGAGTCAGAGTTGTACAGTGGTGTTCAGCAAACTGTTCTAAAATTTAGCCTGAAGTGAGTTATCTGATATGCAGAAACTTTGATATCAATATACCCATCCCTGAAAGACATTTTGCAGCACACGTTCACATTCATCCAACTTATAACTGCTTTTGCATTTGAATCAGTTCACAAGTTTAATCATATTAAACTTGTGATAAAGGAGCTGTTCTTAGCTTAGAATTTCTAAAAGTACTAATATCTGCTGGACAGTGTGCTGGAACTGCAGACCCTATTTTCATTCTTGCATCAGAATTTATGCCTAGTTAGGATGTCATTGTTCAATGAAATGCAATTGGTTCTATAGAATGTTATTATCTAGAGTTAGACCATAAAACGTAGAAGCAGAAGTGGACTATTCAGCTCATCAGATCCATTCTGCCTTTCAATATGATCATGACAGATCTAATGACCCTCACCCTGCTTTTTTATTTGTGGGATGTGGACGTTGATGGCTGACCAGTATTTATTGTCCATTGCTAGTTGATGATGGTGAGCTGCCACCTTGAACCTCTGCAGTCCACCTGCTGTGGGTTGATCCACAATGCTATTAGGGAGGGAATTCGAAGATTTTGACTCAGCGCCAATGAAGGAACAGTGATATATTTCCAAGTCAGGTTGGTGAGTGGCTTGGAGGGGAACTTGAAGGTGGTGTTCCCATGTATCTGCTGTCCTTGTAATTCTGGATGGTTGTGGGTTTGGGAGGTGCTATCTGAGGATCTATAATGAATTTCTGCAGTGCATCTTGTGGATAGTACACACTGCTGCTACTGAGTTTTGGTGGTAGAGGGAGTGGATGCTTGTTGATTTAGTGCCAGTTAAGCAGGCTGCTTTGTGCTGTATGGTATCAAGCTTGAGTGTTGTTGGAGCACTCCATCACACTCCTGACTTGTGCCTTGTGGATAGTGAACAGACTTTGGGGAGTCAGGAGTTGAATCATTCGCCGTAGTATTCCTAGCCTCTGGCCTGCTCTCATAGCCACTGTGTTTACGTGGTGAGTCCAGTGAACTTTCTGGTCAGTGGTCACCCCAAGGATGTTGATAGTGGGGGATTCAGTGATGGTGACACCATTGAATATCAATGGGCGGTAGTTAGAAGCGTCTCTTCTTGGTGATGGTTATAGCCTGGCATTTGTGTGGCACAACAAGCCTGGATATTGTCCAGATCTTGTTGCATTTGAATATGGACTGCTTCAGTATGTTCAGCTGCTTTACTTATGACCTACCCATCTTAAGTGCAAAGGTAGTGACGTTCACTGACGATTGCACAATGTTCAACACCATTTGTTCTCCACAGAAACTGAAGTATTAAGACCCAGTCAACATGGAACCTTGGACTGATCAGTGACAAGTAACATTTGTGCTGCACAAGTGCCAAGCAATGACCATCTCCAACAGAAGAGAATCTAATCAACACCTCTTGACATTCAATAGCATTACTAATGCTGAAATTTCCATTGTCAACATCCTGTGGGCTGCCATTGACCAGAAACTAGGTCAGAAACTGCACTAGGTATGTAAATACTATGACTACAGGTCAGGTCAGGAGATAGGAATTTTGTGGCAGATAACACACCTCTTGACTCCCTAAAGCCAACTAAAAGGCACAAGGTTGGAGTATAATGGAACACTCTCCACTTATTTGAATAGGTGTAACTCCAACAACACAAAAATCTCAACTCCATTCAGCCTAAAGCAGCCTGCTTGATTGCCACCGTCCACAAGCTTCTGTATTCACTCTCCAAGACCACTACATTAGCAGAAGTATTTTATTCAAAATTGCAATGCAGTAACTCACCCTAGCTCTTTTCACAGTAACTTTCAAACCCATGACTTTTACCACTGAGGACCACCAAAGCAAAGAGGCATGGGGATACCACCACCTCCAGGTTCCCACCCGAGCATGCATGAGCATTGCTGTTCCCTCACTATCAGTGTCATAGTGTCATGCAGCGCTGTATGACACATGTGACACTGAGTCAAAATCCTAGAAATTCACTTCCTAACAGAATCAATTGGAATATTGTGATCCGTTCTGGTGCTACAGGCATTACAGAGAAAATGCAGAAATGATTCCAGGGATCAGGTATTTCAGTTACTCAGATAGATGCAAAAGTTTGGACTGTTCTCCTTGGAGAAGATTGAGAGAGGATTTCATGGACATATTCAAAATCATGAGGGGCCTGAACTGTGTAAATATGAAGAAAGTCTCACTGGTGGAAGAATAGAGAATGAGATTTCAGGCAATTAGAGTCAGAGTAATACAGCATGGAAACAGACCCTTCAGTCCCACTTGTCCATGCTGACAAAATTTCCCAAACTAAACTAGTCCCACTTGCCTGTGTTTGGCCCATATCCCTCTAAACTTTTCCTATTCATTTACCTACCCAAATGTCTTTTAAATGTTACAACTATACCTGCATCTACCACCTCCTCTGTCAGCTCATTCCACAAAAAACAGCCTCTGAAAAAAAAATTGGGTCTTTAATAAACTGTTCACCTCTCACCTTAAAAATATGCCTCCTAGTTTTGAACTCCCCACTCTAGGGAAAAGAACTTTGCTATTCACCTTATCTAAGCCCCTCATGATTTGATAAACCTCTGTAACATCACCTCTCATCCTCTTATGCTCCAGGGCAAGATGTCCTAGCCTGCCAAGTCTCTCTATAACTCAAACCCTCCAGTCCTGGCAACACCCGGGGCAAAGCTTTCCTGAACCATCACCAATTTAATAATATCCTTCCTATAGAAGGGTGAACAGAACTATACACAGTACTCAAAAGGTGGCTTCACCAACATCTTGTACAACCTCAACATGACACCCAAATCCTATACACAATGGTCTGAGCAACGAAGGCAAATATGTTAAACACCTTCTCAACCACCTTGTCTAAATGTGATGCAACTTTCAAAGAACTATGCATCTGAACTCCTTGGTCTCTCTGTTGGACATCACCACCTAGGGCCTGTCATTAACTGTATACATGCTGCCCTTGTTTGTTTTACCAAAATGTAATACCTCACATTTATCCAAATTAAACTCCACCCACCACTCCTCAGTCCATTGGTCCAAATGATCTAGATCCCTTTTGTAATCTTAGATAACCTTTTTCACTGTCTACTATACCACCAATTTTGTGGTCATCTGCAAACTTACTAATCATATCCCCTAAATTCTCATCCAAATAGTTTACATAAATTAGCAAAATACTTTAAGGTAATTGGCAAAAGCAGCATGAGAAGACACGAGGAAAACACATTCGCATTCAGCAAGTGGTTAAGATCTAGAATCCATTGCCGGAGAGCAAGGTAGAGGCTCTAACCTTCTCTTGCCTGAAGTTACCCCCATACCCCAACTCAAATTCTCCATTCATATGAATCCACACTCTTTCACAAATGCTGTACTGCCCCTTCTCTCGCCTCAACACAGCCAATAGCCCTGCTTTCAGCAGCCTAGACCCTATTTTCTACAAATCTTTTCCCACCTCCCTCTCCTCGAAGACCTGAGACCAATTCCCAAGTTCTTTTGTTCAAATGGCAACTCTTTTTGATTGGACTATTATTTGATCTTAAAGTGCTAATCACAAATACCAACTTAAGTTTGCTAGTCTACCATCTACCATCTTTGATGTGTTGGGGCACAAGTGGGGACAAAGAGAAAACAGAAAAATGGAAGCAATGCAATGCATTCACATAGCGCGGAAGACAAGTCTGTAAAGTTCAAACTAAACTGAACCTTTGCATCAGACCTCGCAATTCAATATTTGAACTGCAGCAATTAAGGACACTGTCTGAATAACTTTAGTTCATTAATAGAAATTAGAAGGAGACCCCCATTACTGGAGACTGGGATTCTTCCTACTCATATATATAATGCTCCAAATCAATACTGTGTTGCGCAAGGTAGTTCTGATTGAGTAAATAGCAGTTTCCCCAGGTGTTTATGGACTGAATAGTCAACCTAACCAGAAGGAGGGTCACCAGACTTGACATGTTAATTCTGCTTTCTCTCCACAGGCACTGCCAGACCTGCTGAGTTTCTCCAGCAATTTCTGTTTTTTTTCAGATTTCCAGCTTGTGGAGTTCTTTGTTTGAGGTAAAACGAGTATCCGTGTCTTAAACCCATCATAATGTATCAGCAGACAAAGCCAATAGCTACAGGTTATCTGGCATTTCAATCATGAAAACTACTCAGAGATGCTGCTTTCGTTGATTTGCACCATTTTTTTTATTATACCAAACAATACGAACAGCTCTTAGAACGAAATGATAATGTCTCTTAATTAACTGGTAATTTTACCAGATATTGGAGAACAGATAATCATAGGCATTTACAGTGGCAGACTTGGATTTCTTAATTTACACAGTACATTTAACTGATCTTGGAGCACAAAAACATTTTGTAATTACTTTCAAGAATTTATTTAGCCAACTTTAGCAACAAATAAATTGAAAATGGTCAACCATTCAAGGATTCATCTCCACACATCAGCTACTTTTTCAGGATACTACTGGCATCACAGTGCTCAATTTAGCACAGTTATACGCTGGGTATATAAAACCCGAGAAGTTGAACTGCCTATTAATTTTCCTAGAATAGCTTACCAACCTAGAATAGCAAAGAGTAAGCACGCCAATTAGCCCATCAGATGTGCTGCACAGTTAACACTTGACACAATCACTGACTCTATCTGATTGACTAAAGCTCTAGGGAAACTTCTGAATAGATGTCCCCGAATTGTCAATGGCAATTTAAAATTATGAAACATTTAAAACTTTTGTCCACAGATTATTTGATTGCTAGAATTCATACTTATCCACAAAACCTTCAATTCTGCCCACTAAAGATTTATACAACAGAAATTGGCCCAGTCCACCTATCATCTCTCTGAAAGAACTATATAGTCAGATTCTACTTCTCCTAATATGATTTTATTAATATTGTTTCAACACTCCAAAATTTGGGTATTTGAATCTACATCTTTGCTTTGTTAAAATGTTTTAGCATTGTGTGCTTGACCTCTCCATATCCTTCCTTCCAAAACACACCCCACACCTACATTAGTGAACCAGAGGGGTTTTCTCAACAATCAGCAATGGTTTCATGGTCATCATTATCCAATCCCAGTCTTTTACCTGCCGTGGGGCATTTGAATCTTGGTCCCCAGAACATTATTTGAGTCTCTGGATTAATAATTCACTGATAATACCACTAGGCCATCACCTAATTCAGGAACTTACTCATGTTTTCTTTCGAGTCAAAGCTCACCAAACTGCCCGTTTTTTCTATGTCATTTGAAAATGTTGGTATGGTGTAAAGCAAGTATAGGCCACTGATGTACAGTGTCTTGAATTCAGCAAAATAACACTGACCTGACGGGCATTTTTCCTACCCTGCCATTCTAAAGTCTCAAAGTTCCCTTTTAAATAGAATGACTGCGTATGGGAACCTAACCTAATTTTAAAGTCTAGCATGTGGCAGCTTATGAAATGCCTTTGAAATTCCAAAAGATTTCCTCACAAAGACAAATTGAGTTTTTGAAAATCACAACTTTAAGTGAAATGATTTGTGTGAAGCATGCTGTAGAAATCAATTTTAAAGCCAGAGTTAGACTCCTGAGGACAACATCTGCGTTGAAAAATAAAAGTTGAAATACAGTGCCGTTAGTGTACAGCAAAAGAGAACAAGGAAAGTTTCAGTGAAGAAAGTAGGCTTCCTGCTTGCAGAGAAGTATTTAAAGAAATTTATAAGTTCCTTAGCAATTGTACCATGCAGTTAAAGTAATGTGCAATATATCAGAAAATTCTTTCAAAAAATTAAGGCCACAGTAGCTCTTCTACTACTAGATAAATCTAAAAATAAACAAAAACCAAAGTTTAATTCAGTACCTAAGCATTTAACTTAATTAAATAAAAGCAAACACAATAGTGTCAACTCTAATAGCACAAATGGGGGGAGTCACTAATGATGCCATGACTTGAGGGATACAGTGACTTGAGACGCCAACAAGGGGTAAGCAGTGTTAAATGAGAAATGACACGGAGGAGAAAGAACAAAGAAGACAATGTGAAAGCAACAAAAACTTTAAATAGGGAGAATTAAAATTAGAAGTCCCTATGCACAACATATTCTAATGTTTCAAGAGAATTTCGAAGTGTGACTGGACAATCTGTGAAAAACTAAGTTAAATTGTTAGGAATCTTTTCCATACATCAGATCTTCTGGCAGGAGATGAGGAAAGTTCATCCTGGTGCTTGTTAATATTCAACCTGATTCCTGCAACTCAGCACTCTCAGTCCAAGTCAGACAAATAAACTTCACGTAAGGGTAAAGTTGGCAATCATAGTTTTCAATATTTTGAAAAAATGAACCACATTAATCAATCTTTTGCTCATGCAAGCAAATTGGATCCAAGAATTGCCACTCATAACCTGAGCTCTAGAGTCATCCCTTCCATCCTCTGACCCCATTCTGATACAATATTTGTGTTTTTCAAGTTGGATATCCAAACCTTCCTTAATAAATAGCACACTTCATGAATAGTCTATACAATGTCTGAATAAATTGCTCAAGTTTAATCAAAAATCATTAAAACCATCCTTGTGTTTCTTTAGGTTATTGCTTATATCTGCAAATTTGAAACTTAGTGAGCAATTAATAAACCCCTACAAACATTCATCCACTACACATGGTCATTCAGTATAGGCTTATTAGTTTTAATTCTTTACATTTGTTGTTGGCATAAAATTCATAAGCTACCCTCAAACAAACATTCTCATTAATGGATATAAAATACTGTTTACCTATTTTCTTGAACTCTGCTGTCTTAGTTTGTTTTTCCTTCCCTTCTGATAAAAAAAACACAAACACCTGGCCCCAGGATTTACAAAACACAACTGGTCACAACTATTTATTGAAATCAGTCAAGCAAGGTGGAGTTTATCATTCATCACTTATCTTCCCACTTACCCCACTCACAGCCATACAATCAGAGATATAGATCATAGATCATAGATCATAGAATCCCAACAGCGTGGTAACAGGCCCTTCAGCCCAACTAGTTCACACCGACCCTCAGAGCATCCCACCCAGACACATCCCCCTATAACCCACCTAATCTACATATCCCTGGACCCTATGGGCAATTTAGCATAGCCAATCCACCTAGCCTACACATCTTTGGAGTGTGGGAGGAAACTGGAGCACCTGGAGGAAACTCACGTAGACATGGGGAGAATGTGCAAACTCCACACAGACAGTCACTTAAGGCTGGAATTGAACCTGGGTCCCTGGCGCTGCGAGGCAGCAGTGCTAACCCCTGAGCCATCGTGCCGCCCTGTGAAGGTAAATCACAGAATCACAAAGAAATTACAATTTAGAAAGAGATCATTCAATCCATTGTGTCTGCAATAGTTCTCTGAACATTTTCACCTACTGTTAATATCCTTTTCCCATATCTCTGAAATCCACTTCTCTCCAAATAATCATCCAATGCCCTCTTGAATGTCTAAATTGAACCCACCTTCATTGCACTTCCAGGCAAGGCGGCTGATTATGTACAGCAAGAAGTTAGTTTTTTTTTGTAAAATGCTATAAAACTGTGCCCTCTGGTTTTAAACCTGCATATAAGTGGGAATGGCTTCTCCCTATCCATTTCATCCAGACAACTCATGATTTTGAAAACTTCTATCTAATCCCCTCTTAGCCTACTTCTCTCCAAGGAAAGCAGTCCCAATTTCTCCAACCTTTCCTTATAACTGAGGAGAGTCACCCTGGAATTACTCTTGTAAACGTTTTCTGCACTCCTGCCAATACATTTGCATTCTTCGGATAGTCCATCTGAAGTCTAACTAGTACTTTATACAAGTTCATAAGTTGAAAGATGGATATCATAAATTATGAAGGAGTTTAAGCAAAGGATGCTTTAATTGGAACTTCTCCTAACAGGACGTGACAATGAGTGAGACCCCACAGGAATATGCACTGGGTTCTACCTTGTGTTTATATCTGCTTGAGATAACAGTTATACAATTTTTAGATTAGACAATATTGTGCTGCTTAGGATCTTAAGAGGAAAAAAAAAGCTTAAAACAGCACCTGGAGATATAGTATAAATTGATTCAAGACTGGAAATACCTGGCAATAACATTCCTGAGGGGTAGAGGCTTGACCTCTTTCCACATCTTCAAGAGGGTTTATGTCACATTTTTGGGAAACTATGAGATCACAAGAGAAGGAAGATAAATGGGCTAGTGTATTCTCAAGGCTTGTCAGATCACCTTTCAGTGCTGGACAGAAATCCTTGATGGAGGTTTCCTAATTTTGGCTAAACTTTAGTGGATTTTTTGTTTTGCTTTGCTTTCCCAAGATGGAAGGAAAGGAGAGAGATGTTATGAGGCTAGACTGGCAAGGAGACGGCCAAAGTTGAATTATAGTCTCAAAAGTTTGTAATACATCTCAAATCTAGGCACAGAGATGATACATTGCACACTGCTTCAGTGAGTAAGCACAATCCACAGCATGTTATTCTTCAGATCGCCATACAGACCAGAAACTGTCCTTGAGCCACAGAGTTGACTGCACCTCTGGTCTTGCAACTCTGCAGACCAGAAAGAATCCATGTTTGATCCCTGGCTAGATGGAGTTGGTTTTTATTTTCTAGCTTCAACTATCCAATTTTATTTGGTTTTGATACCCATAGGCCTGCGGGTAGTAAGGGGGAAAAACCTGACCTTAATCCAATAATTCTCCAGGTGGTGCTTGTATGGAGATCAAACCTCCCTGCCAAATACATTGACATGTCATAGATACCTCAGGTTGTTGGGCATAATGTAAGAAAGAGCTGCCCATGCCACTCAACTCTTCCCTACCATACATCACTGCAGGCAGGCTTAAGACAGAAGAAACAAGATTTCATGTGCTTCATCTTTCTAATTGGGATATTCATAAGTCTCCATAAAAGCAATAAACAATATACAGTAATGATCACAACACCTCCAAAAATCACACTACCATATATTAATGGGACAAATTCCACGGCTGAAATTTGAAAGCATGCTTCTCACAAATCACAGCTGATATAAAGCCTTATAGTTATTAACATTTCTAATAGAAATGAAAGCTTGAATAAAAGTGAACGAGGATAAGGCACTGTTCCATCATCTTCAAATTTCCTTTGCAAAACATTTATTCTTAATTGGTTTATTAATCTTTGGGGAAGGGGAACTTGCCATTCCTACCTTGTCTGGCCCTGGTCCAGTCCCACATTCCACATTGATTCCATACTTATTAGACTAATTATGCATTGGTAATAACACTGTTACACACATCCTGAGAATGAATGTTTCAAAAAGGCTATTACATGCAATACATAATTCTCAAATGCAGTATACCCTTTGAGTTGATTCACAATATGATTTTGTGTGATGTCTGTTGAGGGATGAACATTGGCTGGGATCCTCCATGTTTTTTGTTTGAAAATCCTACTACGACTTCAATATACAAAAAGGAAAGGAATCTCAATTTAATTTCACAAATTAAGAAGAGCAATGGAGTATCAATCAAGAACCCCTACCTTTTGGATTGGGGAGGTCATGATATCATCATTAAATAAGGACCAAACTAAAACAGTAGCATTTCGCACATCCAGTAAAGTAATTTTGAAATATGGTCACTGTTGTAGAGATCCACAAACAGCAATCTGATATTATTATAACCAAAAACAGAAATTGCTGAGGAGAGTCTGCAGGTCTGGCAGCATTTGTGGTGAAAAAGCACAGTTCATGTTCAAGTACACTGACCTTTCTTCAGATCTGATAGTAGTTAGCAAAAGGTGGAATCTATGCTGGTGGGGAATTGGGGGTGGCGAAGAGGAAATGGGAGGAATGAGTGAACAGATAAGTGCAGATGGAGCTGACAGACAGCGTGAGAGAGCAAAAGAAAATTAGGCAGACAAATGGGATGCTTGATAGTAAACAAGAAGAGAAAAGCTGATAATGAGGACAATGTGCAGATGAAAATGGGTTGGCCAAGCTGAAAGCAGCCATGTCATGACAGGTCCTGAGGTGTCAGGATGGGTAAAGGTTATAGATGTTGTTGTTCAGGCTCTAAGATTGAGCTTGATATTAAGTCCTGAAGTCTGCAAGGTCCCCATGTGGAAGACTGTTCTTCCAGCTTGCAATCAATAGCCTTGCTAGAGCACTGCAGCAGGCCCGAGATGGAACTGTTGGCCATAGAGCACAGTGATGTATTGAAGTGTTGGGCAACTAGAAGTGTGGGGTCATTCTTATTGACAGAACGTATGTGCTCTGCAAAACAGTCACCTCATCTATGTTTCATCCCCCCAGTGTACAGTAAACCGCACTGAGAGCAGAGAATACAGTAGACTAGATTGATTAAAGAGCAGGTAAATTGTTGCATCACTTGGAAGGTGTGTCTGGAGCTTTGGATAGCAAGGAAGGAGGAGTTATACAGGCAAGTGTTATGATTGCATGGGAAAGTGCTGTGGGGCTATGGAGGAGTGGACCAGGCTGTACCAGAGGGAACAGTCCCTGCGAAATGCTGACAAGGGAGGGGAATGCATATCTAGTGGTGGCACCCCACCGGAGGTAGCTCAGCACACCAGCCCCAACCCCTATCATCAGCATGAATACCATCTTTTCTTAGCTACTATCAGTCATTGGAATTGAAGTGTGAACTATCCTTTCCTGGCACAGATGCTGCCAGATTTGCTGAGTTTCTCCTGTAACCTTAGTTTTTGTTTCGGATCTCAGATTACAATGTTGGTTGAAGGATAAATGTTGGCCATAGAGACAGCAAAAACTTTTCTGTATACAATGCAGGAACAGACCCTTTGGTCCAACTCGTCCATGCCGACCAGATACCCCAGATAAATCTAGTCCCATTTACCAGTATTTGGCCCGTATCCCTCCAAATGCTTCCTATTCATATACTCATCCAGGTGCTTTTTAAATGTTGAAATTGTACTAGCCTCCACCACTTTTTCTGACACCCCATTCCATGCACGCACCACCCTCTGCATTGAAAAAAATTGTCCCTTTTAAATCTTTCCCCTTTCACCCTAAACCTATGCCCTCTAGTTTTTGATTCCCCCATCCCAGGCAAAAGACCTTATCTATTTACACTATCCATGCCCCTCATGATTTTATACACCTCTATAAGGTTACCCCTCAGCTCTTAATGCTCCAGGGAAAATAGCCGCAGCCTATTCAGCCTCTCCCTCTGGCTTAAACCTCCAACCCTGGCAACATCCTTGTAAATCTTTTCTGAACCCTTTCAAGTTTCACAACATCCTTCCCATAGCAGGGTCACCAGAATTGCACACAGGATTCTAAAAGTGGCCTAACCAATGTCCTGTACAGCAGCAGCATGACCTTCCAACTCCTACACTCAATGCACTGTCCAATAAAGGCAATAATACCAAATGCCTTCTTCACGCTCCTGTCTACCTGTTACTCCACTTACAAGGATCTATGAACTTGCATTTCAAGGTCTCTTTGTTCAGCAACACTCCCCAGGATCATACCATTAAGTGTATAAGTCCTGCCCTGTTCTGCCTTACCAAAATGCAACACCTCACATTTATCTAAATTAAACTCCATCTGCCACTCCTTGGCTCATTGGCCCATCTGATCAAGATCACGTTGTACTCTGAAGTAACCTTCTTTGCTACAACTCAAATTTTGGTGTCATCTGCAAACTTACTAACAATATCCCTTATGTTCATATCCAAATAATTTATATCAATGATGGAACAGCGGACCCAGCACCAATCCTTGTGGCACACTGCTTGTCACAGGCCTCCTGTCTGAAAAAGAACCCTCCATCACCACCCTCTGTCTTCTACCTTCCAGCCATTTCTATATCCGAATGGCTAGTTCTCCCCATATTCCATGTGGAACCTTGCTACCAGTCTACCATGGAGGTACAAAAAACAGGATTTCCTGGAAAGGCTCAGCTGGTTTGGCAGCATCAGTGAAGAAAAAAAAAATCAGAGTTAATGTTTTAGTAGTATGAGGAACCTTTTTGAATGCCTTACTGAAGTAGGTCACGTCAACTGCTCTGCCCTCATCAATCCTCTTCGTTACTTCTTCAAAAAAACTCAACAAGTTAGTAAGACATGACTTCCCATGCCCAAAGCCATGTTGATTATCCCTAATCTGTGTCTTTCCAAATATATGTAAACCCTGTCCTGCACGACACCCTCCAACAACTTGCCCACCACCAATGTCGGGCTCACCAGTCTATAGTTCCCTGGCTTTTCCTTACCACCTTTCTTAAATAGTGGCAGCACATTAGCCAACATCTACCCTTCCGGCACCTCACCTATGGCTATCAATGATACAAATACCTCAGGAACTGATTCAGCAATCACTTCCGCAGCTTCCCGGAGTTCTAGGGTACACCTGATCAGGATCCAGGGATTTATCCACCTTTATGTCCAGCACATACTCCTTTGCAATATGGACATTTTTCAAGATGTCCCTATTCATTTCACAACGTCCTCCATCTTCCATATCCTTCATCCTTCAAGGTAAACACGATACAAAATACTCATTAATACCTCGTCCATCTCCTGCAGCTCCACACAGATGTGGCCTTGCTGATCTTTAAGGGGCCTAATTCTCTCCCTAGTTACCCTTTTGCTCTTAATGTATTTATAAAATCCTTATGGATTTTCCATGACTATTTGTCAAGGCTATCTCATGTCCCTTTTTTGCCCTCCTGATTTCCCTTTAAGTATACTCCTACTGCCTTTGTACTCTTCTAGAGATTCACTCAATCTGTCTATACCAAACGTATGCTTCCATGTTTTTCTTCACCAAAGCTTCAATTTCTACAGTCATCCAGCATTCCCTACAGCTACCAGCCTTGTCCTTCACCGTAACAGGAACAAACCGTCTCTGCACTATCATGATCTCATTTTTGAATGCTTCCCACTTTCCAGCCATCCCTATATCTGCAAATATCCACCCCCAATCAACTTTTGAAAGTTCGTGCCTAATATCGTCAAAATTGGCCTTCCTCCAACTTAGAACTTCAACTTTTAAATCCATACTCTCCTTTCCACCACTTTTAAAATTGATAGAATTATGGTTGCTGGCCCCAAAGTGCTCTCCGACTGACACATCAGTCACCTGCCCTGCCTTATTTCCCAAGGGTAGGGCACGTTTGGCACCTTCACTAGTACATACATCCACATACTGAATCAGAAAAAGTTCTTATACTTGGTTAAATTCCTCTCTATCCAAGCCTTTAACACTATGGCAGTCCCAGTCTATGTTTGGAAAGTTAAAAACCTCCACTAAACCACCTTATTATTCTTACAGATAACTGAGATCTCCTTACAAATTTGTTTCTCTAGTTCTTGCTGATGACTGGGAGGGTGGGGGTGTGTGTGTGTGTGTGGTAGACAGAGAGGGGGAGAGAGAGAGAGACCGGTGATCATCACTTTCTAATTTCTAGTTCCACCCAAACAACATCCGTGGGCATATTCCCAGGAATACCGCAAGTATAGCCTTAATGTTATCCTCAATCAAAAACGTGATTCCTCTCCTCTCTTGCTCCCTTCCCCTCCTTTCTACCCTTCCCATATCATCTATACCCTGGAACATTAAGCTGCCAGTCCTGTCCACCCCAAGCCACATCTCTGTAATTGCTGTGATATCCTAGTTCCATGTTTGCAACCATGCCCTGAGTTCATCTGCCTTATCTGTTAGGCCTCTTGCATTGAAATAAATGCAGTTTAATCCTCTAACTATTTTCCACATGTAGGTCTCTAGCCAATTTATCTTCCAATCAACATTGCTTAAAAAAAAAAATGACATGGTATCTGGTCATAATCACATTGGTGTTTGTTGGAACATGAAAAATCAAAACACACAAATCAACCGCCACATTTTTCACATTACCAAGGTGGCTATTCTTCAAAAGTATTTTGTTGACTAGAGCACTTTGAGACATGGTGAGGTTGGAAAACACATTATGTAAATGCAAATGTAAGTAACTAGGAATATCATTCATTGACTCTGCTTTTAACACACTTTGGAATTCAATCTATTAAGTCTAATAACATATCTAATTAATTCCATTTAAAAAAAATTTCAATGTGGAAGCTAAAAACCAACCTTTATAAAATGTCGTCTTAAAGTAAGCATCAAAGGTAAACCTTGCCCCACACCTAACCCCCAGCCCAGTGCAAAGATGTGCAGGTTAGGTGGATTGGCCATTGTAAATTGCCCATAGTGTCTAGGGATGTGTAGGCTTGGTGGATTAGACACGGGAAATGCAGGATTACAGGGATATGATAGGGAAGTATGTCTGGGTGGGATGCTCTTCAGAGGGTTGCTGTGGACTCGATGGGCCAAATGGCCTGCTTCCATACTATACGGATTCTACGATTCTATAACCCCGTAGTCACCTAGTTGAAGCATTTCCACTGATTACCATGATCCGTTACTCCCAAAGCAGTGTAGTGCCCTACTCAATATATGTGGACCTGGAAAAGCACAGAAGATCAGACAGCATCAGAGGAGCAGTGAAGTCAACGTTTTGGGCCAAAACCCTTCATCAGGACTAGGAAGGGGGAGGGGAGCCCAGAAATAGAGGGAAGGGTGAGGATGGGGGAACGGTAGGTGGGATGGCGATAGGTGGATGCAGGTAAGGGGTTATTATGGATGGTCAGTGGGAAGGGTGGAGCGGATAGGTGACTTGGAAGATGGACAAGTTGAGGGTGGAGAGATTTTGAAGCTGGTGGTGAAGTCAATATTCAGGCCATTGGGCTGTAAGCTTCCAAGATGAAATAACAGGTGTTGTTCCTCTAGTTTACGTTTGGCCTCACTCTGACATTGGAGGCGGCCAAGGATAGACGTGTCATTAGGGGAGTAGGAGAGGGAATTAAAGAGGACGGCAACCAGGAGGTTGGTTTCGTTGGTGCGTGCAGAGCACATGTCTCCATGAACTAGTTCCCGAGTCTGCGTTTGGTCTCCCCGATACAGAGGAGACCACATCAGGATACAGTAGATGAGGTCAGATGAAATGCAGGTGAATCGCTACCGAATTTGGAA
The DNA here is from genome assembly GCF_021869965.1 of Rhincodon typus. Lineage (NCBI taxonomy): Eukaryota > Metazoa > Chordata > Chondrichthyes > Orectolobiformes > Rhincodontidae > Rhincodon > Rhincodon typus. The sequence continues at coordinate 53,620,893 of NC_063346.1, forward strand.
GGATCATTTGGGGCCTTGGACAGAAGTGAAAGGGAAGTGTAGGGGCAGGAGTAGCACCTCCTACGGTTGCAGAGGAAAAGGTACCGGGTGCAGTGGGAGGGGTTGCTGGGAGTGCAGAACTGACGAGGGAGTTACGTGGTGAACAGTCCCTGTGGAAAGTGGACAGGGCTGTGCAGAGAAATAGCCTTTTGGTGGTGGGGTCCAATTGTAGGTGGCGGAAGTGTTGGAGAATGATGCGTTGTATTCAGAGGCTGGTGGGGTAGTATGTGAGAACTAAGGGGACTCTATCCCTAGTGTAGTTGGGGGAAGGGGGCCGGTGGAAGGGGTTTTGAGGGCAGAATTGCAGGAAATGGGGGAGGTGCAGTTGAGGGCATCCTTAATAATAGACGAAGGTAAACTACAGTTCCTAAAAGGAGGAGGATATCTGGGAATTCCTTGAGTAGAATGCCTCATTCTGGGAGCAGATGCAGCAGAGGCGGAGGAATTGAGAGTATGGGATAGCATTTTTGCAGGAGGGTGGGTGAGAGGAGGTGTAGTCGAGGTAACTGCAGCAGTCTGTGGGTTTGAAATGGATGTTAGTGGTGAATAGGTCACCGAAGATGGAGAGGTCCAGAAAAGGGAGGGACGTGTTAGAAATGGTCCAGGTGAATCTGAGGGTATAGTGGGAGATGTTGGCGAAGTTGATGAACTGTTCAAACTCCTTGCTGGAGCAGGAGGCAGCAACAATACAGTCATCAATGTAGCAGAGAAAGAGGTGAGCGATGGTACCGGTGCAGTTGTTGAAGAGGGACTGTTCCACGAATCCTACAAACAGGCAGGCACAGCTCGGGCCCACGCAGGTGCCCATGGCCACCCATTTGATTTCTCCCACTTCCTACAAACCAAAGGAAAAACTGTTGTGGGTGAGGACCAGTACCACCAAGCAAATGAGTGTGTTGGTGGAGGGGGACTGGTTGGGCCTATGGGAGAGGAAGAAGTGGACGGCTTTTAGGCCATCCCTGTTAGGGATACAGGTGTACAGGGACTGAACATCCAGGGTGAAGATGATGAGTTGGGAGCCGGGGGATTGAAAGTTTTGGAAGAGGTGGAGGGCGTGGGTTGTGTCCCGAACATAGGTGGGGAATTCCTGGACCAAAGGGGAAAGAACAGACTCGAGGTAGGAGGAGATGAGCTCGGTGGGTCAGGAGCAGGCAGAGACAGAGACAATGGGGTGACTGGGGCAGCAGGATTAATGGATTTTGGGTAGGAGACAAATGGGAGGGGAGGGGTTGGGGAACTATTTCCTACCCAAAACGCCTATATCCTCTACAGAGACGGCTGAAAAGCCTTCTGATTCTTCCTCTCCCATAGGCCCAACCAGTCCCCCTCCAACGACAGACTCATTAGCTTGGCGGAACTGGTCCTCACTCAACAATTTTTCCATTGATTCCTCCCATTTCCTACAAACCAAAGGGGTGGCCATAGGCACCCGCATGGACCCGAGTTATGTCTGCCTCTTTGTCGGATTCGTGGAACAGTCCCTGTTCAACAACTATACCGGCTCCATCCCTCACCTCTTTCTCCGCTACATTGATGACTGTATCGGTGCTGCCTCATGCTGCAGCCAGGACCTTGAACAGTTCACCAACGTTGCCAACACTTGCCACCACAGCCGCAAATTCATCTGAACCATTTCTGACACCTCTCTCTCCGTCCTGGACCTCTCCATCTCTATATCTGGTAAGTGACTCACCACTGACATCCATTTCAAACCGACTGACTCAGACAATTACCTCGACTACACCTCCTCTCACTCACCCTTCTGCAAAAATACTACTCCACACTCAATTCCTCTGCCTCACTGCATCTGCTCTCAGGATGAGGCATTCTACTCTACTACTTCCCAGATGTCCTCCTATTTTAGGGACCGTCGGTTACCCTTGTCTGTTATTAAGGATATCGTCAACCAAATCAACCCCATTTCCTGCGCTTCTACCCTCAAACCCTCTCCCCCCAACTACACTAAGGATAGAATCCCCTTAGTCTGCACATACCACCTCACCAACCTCCGAATACAACGCATTATCCTCCGACATTTCCGTCTCCTACAATCAGACCCCACCACCAAAAAGATACTTCCCTCCCAACCCCTGTCCACTCTCCGCAGAAACCATTCACTACACAACGCCCTCGTCAGCTCCACACTCCCCACCTGGTACTTTTCCCTGCAACTGCAGGAGGTGTTACACCTGTCCCTACACCTCTCCTCTCAACTCCGTCCAAGTTCCCAAACAATCCTTCCAAATCCAGCAGAGATTCAACTGCATTTCATCTGACCTCATCTACTGTATCTGTTGCTCCCGATGTGGTCTCCTCTATATTGGGAGACCAAACCAGACTCGAGAACCGGTTCGCGGAGACCTGCACTCTGCACGCACCAACCAACCTGACCTTCCAGTTGCCATATACTTTAACTCCCCCTCCCGCTCCCCTGGTGACAAGTCCATCCTTGGCCTCCTCCAATGTCAGAGTGAGGCCAAACATAAACTTGAGGAACAACACCCGGTATTTCACCTTGGCAGCTTACAGCCAAATGGCCTGAATATTGACTTCACCAGCTTCAAAGTTTCTCCGACTACACCCCACACCACCACCACACCCCCTCCCCCCACAGCCTGTCCATCTTTTGACTCACCTATCTGAAAAAGGGGAGAACCTAATATCCAACTTATAAGCATTCAAAATGGCTGTACGCAACTTAATATTTAAAGGTCCAGCATGATTTGAAATGCCTTCTCCAAGTGAGCTTTTGGCTCCCTCATTTGTAATCTGCAAATTACAGTTACAGTCAAAGTGAAGTTTTCACCAGAAAATAACACTTTAATGTTGAAGCTTAGAATCATGACAACTCAAGAAACAACTATTTGGCAAATCAAGTCCACTGGCACTGCCCTATCCTCACAGCCATGCAAGTTTACCTTAATGAAAAGATTTGTCTCCACTTCCACCAGTCTTTTAAAGAGCAAATCCTAAATCATTGCCACTTATTGCGTTAACAAATTATTCTTCCCATTCCAACCATTTGCTAATCCAAAACCTTTAATCCACACCGACTTTTTTTAATGCCAACTAATGCAAACAGCTTGTGTATGTCAAAAATGTCAGTCTTGTCCATCTGATATAGTAGGAACTGCAGATGCTGGAGAATCTGAGATAACAAGGTGTAGAGCTGTATGAACACAGCAG